>NC_084465.1:146608756-146911786 GCF_027409185.1 Cynocephalus volans
ACAAAGGAAGAGAGGGAAGAGGAAGGGGAGAGGAAATGAGAAGGGGAGTGAGGACGGGAAACCCCTCTCCATGGGTATGCCTGCGTGGGCAGAGAGGACAGTGTAGAAGATACCTCATAGGGAAGACTGAAAGCCACGAGGGCTCGCTTTTTTCATCATAGATTTGTGCGTTGTTAAATTTGCTACATAGAGGGTCTGTAATTAAAAAAAAAATCCCAATAAGCAAAAAAATCATCGTATTTCTTTTCTAGAAAGAAAAGAAAGAGTGTTAATTTTGTCAAATGCAAATGCTATGGAGAGATGAAATGCAGAAGTGAACCATGACTTTCGGATTGGACCATGAACTAGGAGGTTCTTATAGACATCAACAAGGGCGGTCGGGGCATCATTGTGGCCCCAAGCATAGTTTGGGGGAAGTAAGGAATTGCAGCTAATGAGTGAACATGACACTTTCAAAGAATTTGCCAATGGAAAAGGAAAGAAAAGATAAGATGGTATCCTGAAGGGAGCCAAGGGCTATGGACAGAATTTGTTTTATGACTGAAGAAGTGTGAGCCTATTTACGTGCAGTGGAGAAGGTAGCACCCTGAGAGAGAGGAGGTAATCCATCAGCAAGGTCTCAGATGAGACAGATGGAGAGAAATCCTGGCCTCTACAACAGGTGGGAAGGACACAAGGGTGGGTGCACCTTCAGGTAGGTGTGTGGCTGGGTGAGAAAGGAAGATGGTTTTTGGTTGGGCAGAGGACGAAGTCAATCTCCCAATCAAGAAGTGTGGGAAATCTGAGGAGAGAGTTCAAGTTTTGGACTTATTGTTGACAATCTGGGTGAAGTTGGAGACCGTTCACTTCACTAATCTGGTAGTATCCAGTGATAAGATTAGCACAGATTAGTCTCAGTTTGGTGGCTTGCAAGGCAAGCGTGTCATATGACAAGAGAGTTGTAGGAGTCAAGAACCTTTGGAAGAAGATGATCCAATTGGAATCTAGACTGGATAGGGGAGGAAAAAGCCCTCTTCTGTGAAGAATGTATACATACTATATATTCCATACAGTAGCGATAACTGATTGTTTATTTTCTGCCACCCATCCTCATTAAAGTATGAAGAATCATTTCCATCCTCCATCTCTAACTCACTTCCTGAGAGTGGGGAGTATGAGGCATATGGTAAGTATTGGGTAAATAACTGCTCACTGAAAACTGAGGGAAACAAGAAGGGTTGAGATAGATATCATAACAAGATAGAAAAGAAAAGCGTACAGGGCTTCATTTCAACTTACTGAGATTCAACAAATACAAGCATCTCTTCTATATCCCAGGCACTAGGCAAACCACAGCACACAAGCACATGCAGTTCTGACCCTATGGAGTCTGTGCTAGGGGAATACAGTGGATGACGTGGAGGCTGTGATCAGAGGTTGACATCACAGAATTTAAGATTTGGAGGTGGGGTCACTCTAGGTGACAACTCTGTCTACCTCTTGATTAATGCTCAGAATTGCTCAAGCCAGATCAGGAAAGGAAAGACGTTCCAGGGTGAGGTTAGGTAGGAACCGTGGCAGAGGGAAGAGGGGTGTAGGAAAGGAAGGTGGGAAAGACAGAGCAGCATATAATGTTACAGGCATAAGCCTTTATTCAGACTTGGATTCAAAATCTGACTCCTCCCCTACTATGAGGCCTGGGTATATTATTTAATCTCCAAGATAGTGAACTGGAGGATGATTTTGTCTCCCAAGGAATATTTGGCGATGTCTGGAAACATTTTTGGTTGTCCCAACTGTGCATGGCAAGAGCGGGATATTACTAAAATCTAGGGGCAGAGGCCAGGTATGCTGCTAAATATCCCACAAAGCACAGGGCTGCTCTGTAATAAAGAATTATCCAGTCCCAAATGTCAACAGTGCCAAGGGTCAGAAACTCTTCTCTAAGACTTATCTGCAAAATAGTTTTAATAATCCCAACTTTGTAGAAGTCTTATGAAAATTGAACAACTTAATGTACACAAAGCACCTGCCATATAGTATATGATAAGAAAAAGAAGATGAGGAGGAGAGAGGAAGATAATATAGACAAATTACCCTTTGCAATTTTTAAATTGAGCATTTATTTGAGGGCATGAAAAACTACACTCTGTTTTGACTCTTGGTGCTTAAAGTATAATGTCAGGTGCTGGATTTGCTGCATATCTGAAGCAGAGCCCCTCAAAGGAAATTGATATCAGCTAAATTCCTAAAACCACCAGTGCTGGGAAGTTTCACCCACATAAGAAGAAGGTGGAAATGTGTTTAGTCGGAAGAAGTGTGGGGTTGTGCTGAGGCCAACTAAGCTTGAGTCTAACAATGTGGAATCTGTTTGTACTTAATGCTGGGGTTGGGGAGAAGAGGAGGTGCCTCTAATTCTTTTTTTTTTTCTTTGATTATAATAGTTGTAAAATATTATAAACTCAAATCTGAGAGGAAAGAAACTGAAGGTATTTGTTGGCCAAATCAAAGTGCTTGCATTTTTATTTATATTTTTCTTAATCTTTAAAAATCTTTATGTAAGTCATTCCATGTTCCTTATAGAAGAAAAAAACCTGACAAACAAAAAGAAAAAAGAAAAAATCACCTGTAATCCTACTACTCAAAAATAATTGCAATTGTTTTGGTATGCATTCCCTCAGATTTTTTTCTAGGCATATGTGACATTTATGTATACATTTAAAATAAAATTGGAATAATCTAATTTAAAAACTTTATAACCAACCTTTTAATTTAATAATTTATCTTAAGTAATTTTCAGTATCATTGGGTACCTCGTATATTAACTTGTCAAAACATAAACACCTTTTTTCTAAACTACAAAAAGAATAACCACTCAATGTAAAAGAAATGCCAGCAATGTGGAAAATGTATAGAAAGAAAAGGAAAAAACCCACAGTATTTAAGTGAGAAAACCATGACTTCAGTTGGCATAAACAACTAAACAACAGGAAGTCCAGAGGTAGGACCAGCTTGGTAACACCACCAAGGTCCTAGATTCTTTCTGCCTCTCTCTGCCATCTTTGGTGGCCTCATCTATAAGCCCATTCTCCTCATGGCCACAAGGTGGCTTCCAGTGGCAATCAAGGCTCAGTCCCTTCTTTATTGTTCCCCTACCATGGAATATACCCTTGTTCTTTCAGTCTAATTGCATTGATTTGTGACATATGACCTCTCTGACCATTAATAGTCATCAGGGCAATGTTAATCACTGATGAATGGGGACTGACTGGTATACAGAGCCCGGGGATGGGGTCAGCTTGCTCTGAAGTGCATGGCTATGTGGAGGAGGGGTGGACACCTAAACCCAGTGGGAATTCTGTTGGCAAAGAGGGAAGGAACACATGTGGTTAGATAAGCCATCAACAGTGTTCCTTGCAGTACACCCCTGTGGTTCTCCAACATGCCTACACCCTTTCCCATATATCAATTTAAAAAAATATTCACAGCTTCATAAAATTTACATAGCCCCTTCCCAAAGGGAAACAACAAGGAGTCTTTTCCAACTACTGCATAAACTGTAAGTTCTGGATCTCAGAGCTCTGCAGTCTTCATTCAGTTATTTCGATCTTACATCTGTTTTTAATTTGCTTAAGAGTAGAAGCAATTTTCTGAAATTTTATTCCAAAGTGAGCTCTTTGTGTCTTTTGTTTTGAGCTCCTTTCTTCCTCTTCCTTCTTTTTTTGGGGGGTAAGGTAGAGGGGACAAGTATTGCACAGATATCACAGTGCCTTTCTTCTTGCTTAGTAATTTTGAAATAGTTGGAGTTCTACATGGAGTTCTACACCCCAAAATAATATACACGTGGTCTCTTTTGCTTACCACCCTGTTTACCTGAGCACAATTTACATCTTCCCTATGGAACGTGAGCTGCATCCAGGATCAGCATCATTTATGTTTGCTGGTCCTGAAGCAGTCTGGGAGGGAAGTGGTTCTACCAGCAGTCAAAGCTGGGAACTATTTTTACATTCATTTTATTTCAGATGTGTTGAAACCCTTGAATAGAGCCCTGGGCTCAGCAAATAGAGAGCCTACCCTGTCCCATGATGGATGATGGGTCTGGAGATTTAGGTTTGTCTCCCCTCTCTGGCTGATCAGATACTGAGTTAGGGCCCAGCCCAGCAGAGTGTGAGTGCTTTGTCTGTTGTGGCTATGTGCTCTGTTCTCCACCCAGCTTGCTATGTCGGCAGCTGCCCGGCCCTCAGAGACAATTGCTGCTAGAAGCTTATTTCTGGACTCTCTCCCAGCACTGTGGCCTTGAATTGATGTTTGGCTTTACAGTGGGGGAAAAGGGCCCCATGTGGAACATTCCAGATCTTTTCTCTTGCCAACTTAGGCCCCTATTTCCTCTCCCTGCAAAGTGAAAAGTATTCTTGGGATTTTTAAAAAATTCAGCCTCTTCCCACCGAACTGTGCAGATTACTCCAAAAAGGGAGTTGTGCGTTGGTTCCCAGAATTTTATTTCAATTTAGGCCTAATTGTTTTGTATTTGGATGTATTGGATGTTTTGTGTTTGGATTTGGATTTCTTGAAGTCTGTGGTATGAGGTTGGGAAATTTTTCTAGATTCCGTATTAGATGATGTTTTCTTTGGTGTATATCTTGTTTTATTCATTCCAGTAAGAGTTAGAAGGAGATTTTGTAAACCTGTGAATACATTGCTGCCTTTACTGGATGTTCCAATACCAGTTTTAATGGTCACATAGCATCTCATCACATGGCTGAAGCCTAAGGTACTTAACCAACCTCCTACTGGCATATATTTAAGGGATTTCCAATTTTTCATCATTATAAAAATGCTTCAAAACTTTGTAAGTAAATATTTGCACACATCTCCGATTATTTCTTTAGCAAATTATCACATTTTCAATGATGATGAGTAGTTCAACAGTACTTTATGCCTTCTCAGCCCTGTCTTAGTTTCTCAGTTGAGTGGTTCTGAATAAAACCATCATAAAATCCTTTGCCATAGTGTGGAATTCTTTCAGCATGTTCTCTTTCCGCCAGACCATATGTTGACCCAGATGGATTAAGCCCTGTATCCAGGTAGATCAGTCTTCATGACCCTCGTTTCCACTCTTCCTCTGCACCCTCTCCTGGACCTCACATCCTCCATAGCTTCTTGCACTTTATTTTCTACTCCCTCTCTTTCATTTTCAGCTGCTTTTCTTCACATACTTCCAAGTTTGGGGATCTATTTCCACCAAGGCTTTCACCTTGTGACGATCAGTGTGGTAGAAGTAACAGCCATCTACTTCTTAGCACTCTACTCATCAAAATAAAATAATGCTAAAGCGAATTCTAATAATTTTATGTTGCCTCAGCATCCATTTTGAAGATAAGTTGGACTTTCTCCTACTAGAAGTAGAGCTCAGTCACCCTTGACACAGTTTCCATTTCTATACCTCCTCCCAGTTCCTCAATGTGGCTGATCTAGACATCTGCCTTATATAACTGCTCTCTGTTGACCACTTCCCTATGGAACAGCTGGATACAGCCTGTTTGGCACTGCTGACCCTCACACTCCACATGGACTGTGCGGATATGCCACAGTGACCACCTCTCAGTTACCTCTTAGTTTTAAACCGACTAGTTAAAACTCCCCTTGGGAAATCTGTTTAGATAATGCCCTGGACCCAGTAATGGCATTGGCCTATGGGTTCCTTTCTCTCCACACACTTCCTGATCTCCACGTGTATGGCCTGTGGGTATGCCATGTACTCCCAAGGAACTATAAGTAATAAATCTTTATTTCCATCCTGTGTCTCTCCTAATCATTGGAGGAATGCTCATGTTAAAGATCCTAAATTACAACTATCACACACATGCACACACCGAAACCCTGATGTATCACTGTCAGAAGGGAGAAACCACTAATCATGTATTTATCAAACCCTGAGGACCACCTGCATGAAAACCCTCCAAGTGCTTATTAAAATTCAAATTCCTGAACTGCACTTCAGACTTACTGCACTAAAATCCTGGGGAATAGGAACCAGGGATCGGTGCATTATTGAGCTCTCTAATGATTCTGGTACTCATTAAAATGTAAAACTTCTGGTCAAGGATTTGGGATCCCTACACCTGCCAGCCAACAAAAACAAACAAAAATGTGTTACTTCTATAACTTACAAGATTTCTTATATCAAAGCTCAACTCTGCATAAGCTGGCACTGCAACTCCCTTCCTATCATGCCTTTAAGTAAAATTTCCATTAAGCATGTTTCTAAGTTGATAGCAACACTGACACAATCTACACATAACACAGAGTCTTTTCCAAACAACATGGTGTGGTAGAGATTATGAGAATCAACATACCTGGTGCTCCTCTCCATTGTAGCTCCTTGCTGTGAGGCTGGGGCCAGGTCACTAGGTGTGGCCACCGGGCTGTGAGCAGGATATAGTTTGTGAGTCCTCCACACTGTGCCTCTGCTGTGGTGCCACTGGAACCATGTGCTGAGATGACAGTGTCACAAGATAGTGGAGCCAATGTCAGCTTGAATTTCTGATGGTCTGTGGAGCAAAACTCCTGTCAACCTTCAATGGACAAGCCAGAAATAGGTTATGGAGATGTTAAGGTTATTTGTCATTGTAGCATAACTTAGTCTTATTCTGACTAATCAACTAAAACCTCTATTTCTTAGCCATGCATCAGTATACCTGAGTATCTTAGGTTAATTTAAAATGAAGTAATAAAAAGTATTCACAGTTCTATGAATCTGAGATTATATATTTATGTGCTACATCATTACATACACAATATATATTTAGTGCTACACCATTTACTGTGCAGTCAGAATCCCTTTTCAATTTCTGACGGTATTTCTCAACACGGTTTGTGGTTCAGTTCTGCCATACATGCGGGTATTTTAACTCAGGGCCAGCCTTGAAAATGGTACCATCTCTTCCCCCCTCCAGGGGTAGAAGTGTGCTTCCTACCCTCCCAAATCCAACTCCAAGTTTGTAAGACAGAAGAAAGGAGGACCAAGCTCCCTTTTGCACCTCTTGATATTAGTTATTTAGGTCTCCAGGCTGGCAACTAACAAAAGTGATGGGCAAAGAAAAGTGAGGGAAAGATAAAAAGGAGGTGGCAAAAACGCTCTACTCTGTTCCTTTTTCTTCCTTTTTCCTCTTCCTTTTATTTCTATTTGCCTTCCTTACTTCTTTCCATCTGGTTTTTACCTTCTGTTTTTCTTTGCCTTATATATCTAATTGTTTAGCATACAAATTAAACATGTTTCGTGTCATAGACATCTTTCAGAATCGGATGCAATCTATGAACTTGCTCCTTGGAAAATCGCACATACACTATATTTAGAACCTCAAATTAAGTCATCCCTTTAGGAATCAGATAGTCTGTCCTCAACTAAAAGTCTGTAGTTCCCTTGCCCTAATGTTTTCCTCTGAAATCCAGTTGCCCCTTAAGAATCTGACTCCGGCATTTTGTTAGATCTTTTCAGTTCTACATTTTCAGTAACAGGTTCTTGAAGTTTACTCAGAAATCTTTAGGAGTCAGGCTGGAGTGGTGGAAAGAATATGAACTTTGGGATAACCCATGCCTGGATTAAATAATGTTTTTAATGCTTATTAACTATGTGACAATGGAAAGCAGATGGAGTCTCTCAAGGGTCTCATGCCGCATCTGCTCATTACTTCTCTTTTAAAGTAAGATGTAGAGTAAGCATCCTGAGACTAGCAGTGGTTTTAGTCTGTGACTGTATCTCGTGCTCCTTTTAGAATGAATGGGCTCTTAGCACTCATTGTCACCAGTATGACACCCAGTGGAAACTCTAAGACAAAAAAAAAAAAATTAAAAACTAATATTTTCTCTCATGAGCAAGACAGAAATACGATCATGAACATTATGAATTAGTTAAGAGATTGATCTCATGCAGCCAAAGGATTATTTCTTCTTTTTCTTTGAGTGATCTCTTCCCATAGCTTACTGATTTTCTTTGTTTCTTTTTACTTCGTCATATCATGCAGTGCTTTCTTTCTATGCTTATTCCTCCCTCGTTACTTTATCATATTTTTGTTTTGTTTTTGGCAGCTGGCCAGTATGGAGATCCAAATCCTTGACCTTGGTGTTACCAACACTGCATTTTAACCAACTGAGCCAACCAGCCAGCCCTCATTACTTTAAAATGTTTTTTTAATGCAGAAAAAAACCTTCTGATTTCAACATTGTATTCTTTATCTCATCAGGGGTCTATTAGCTCCTCTAAATTTCTTATCTAACAAAATAGTAAAGAATCAAAACTCACTTTTGCTTGTCCTTACACACACATGCCAACTATTTTTTCATTGTGTATGCATAAAGCTCTATTTGATTTTAGTCCGACTAAAATGACTGGCAGTGAAATATTATTACTCAGTACTAAAAACCAAAGATTTCAAATAAGATATAAATAAAAGATTCTTTTTAAAATATAAACAAATTACAGAACCTGTAACGTGTTCTAATATGCATCTTTACAAAACTCAACTCCAAAAGGAAACTTTGAAGGGAAATATGAATGCATTCTCTGGTCCTGATGTAAAAGAGTGATTTATCATGGTTTTAAAGTGGTTCTGCCTTATTCTTCTATTTGCCTTTCTGAATTGGACACAATTCATTCCAGAATGTCAGAAGGCAGTGTCTACTTTTGATATATCCACTACCAAATGGTGTTAGAGGAGCATTTGGGGTGGGTACGGGGAAGGGATTCTTGAGAGCCATACCCCATCAAAAGGGTGTTGAGCTCAGGGTCACCTGGATTGAGGGGAGAAGGGGAAATTACAGTTCTAGAGAAATGGCTCCTTCCTCACCTTGGGCCATATTTTCAGGTTATCATAAAAGGACAGTAAGTAGGACTTCAGTACGAGAAAGGGGAAGGATGTGTTTGGTTGAAACTTGAGGGCAGCTGTAAGACCATAAGAGGTATAAATGCAGGCAAGATACTGGGTCTTAGTCCTGGCTAGAAAGCCAACTCATCCTCTGCCCTGGGGTAGGAGGTAGAGGAACATCTAAGTTGCCATCCAGAGAAGTCAGAACAATGGAGGAGACTCGGAGGAGGAGAACGTGATTATACACTCCTCTCCTACTCTTCTTTCTCTGACTGCTATGGTCAGAGCTTGTGGGTGGCTAAGGACCAGCCCCAGGTACACAGGCTTCTGCCTGCCCCTTGCCATAGGATCATATGAGTTCTCCACTTTCAGATTTATAATTGGTGTGCTCCTCTCGCAGAAGGGCATTCTGACTGTAGTGAACTACCGTGAACCAACCAGACTGTCCTTCAGGAATGAAAGCCTTAGTCCCACGGCTGAGGGAGGGCTGCCAGTGGACAGTTGTTGGCCTCCTTGGGAATTATCTCAGCTAAAAAGAAGTGCCTCACTCATTTACCCTTCCCAGGGTGGCTCATGTCCAATGGCTAATGGACCTAGCCTCTCATTCAACTGGGACATCTCCAAAGGGCCGTCCTGGGTTCAGAGCTTTCAGTGGGACCAACCAGAGCTTTTGTCAAGACTATCACAGCCTGACTTCTCCCTTTGCCTTTTCCTCTCTTCCCCTCTCTTCCTGAGCTAGGCTCCCAGAAGCACTCTCTAATAAACATCCTGCACAATAGTCTCCATCTCAGTCTGCTTTCTGGTGGGGGGTGGGAGGGAAGAACCATAACCTTGGCATTGGTATTTGTTTCACTGTTCTGAAAACATACATTTCAGAATTTTATTTATATAGAAACTGTCATAGATATGGTACAATTTCCTAACAGACTTCTGATTGTTGACTTAATACTGAGTTAACACTATAAAATAATTAAACTGGTAATAATTGTTTTCTCAGCAACCCTTAAGAATTGAAGGCTTAGAAATACAAGTCTAGGAAAGTGAACTCAGATTCTAAGGGGTGATGTCAATTACACAGTACAAGCCTCTCACATGCCAAGCAACATGTGACTGGCAGGGAACAAACCTGGTCATTTGAGCCCCAATTCATTGCTAGTAATTTTTAAACTTTCAGATGTTACTTAATTTAACTCCTATCTCCTCCTCCACTAGCAAGGAGTGGGAAAATACATACTAGCAAACTTCCCTCAAATAAAACATCTCCCAGCTGTCCCCAGCCTCCAGCAAAGACAAAAGAAATAACCTCCCAACCCACAGGCATTGTGCTTGTATAGGAATGGGAGGGGAGGAAGAGAAATTGTGCAGTTGCTCAAATTGCTCAGCACTGGAGGTAACCTTTGGTGACAGAACTGTTGGTGACCACCAAAAATGGGGAGAAGAATGTCAATTGCTTTAGCCCCAATACAGAGAAGGAGGGGGAGAAAAAGGAGAAAGGAAAGGGGGGAGAGACGGAAGGAATTTTGAAAGAAAAATGATCTGAGAAAAGTATGTAATAGCAGGAAGCCCCCGATACACAGAAATGTTAGTTTTGGTAAAAAGGAAAAAAATACAATTTATGTGCAATCCTTTTGATAAAATTCTGTTGTCAGCTGGAGGAGGTGTAACCATAGGCATGTCAAATAACAAATAAAAAATAAGAAGCAAGAGACAAGGTGCTTTTTTTTAAAAAAGTTTATTCTCTTGCTGATTTGTTTCCCCAGAAAACGACCGTTTAAAATTGAGAAATAGCTACAACTCTTCTGTAATACACTCTGGGGAAAGAAAAAAGAAGGGGAAGGAAAGCAAATACAATATTACAAAAAAGCCTGTGAGGTGTTAGCTTAAATTGGAAATAGTTTGATGGTTTGTTCACTCATCAGGAGGGAAAAGAAAAGCAAGATGAGTTGGTGAATAAATCTGAGAAAAAAAATAAAATTTTCATTATACACAGGAAAAATTAAGTTACTTAAGAGAACTTATTAAGAGTGTATATGTCAGCATTTTACTTTGGGAAGAAGTGTAAAATGCTCTTTTGAGTAGTCTGTATTTGATTATTATCTTGCACAGAACTTTAAGGGCATTTGAAAAGCAACAGGCAGATGCGGCTGCCACCCCACTAGCCCAGTGGCCACTCTTAAGAGGCCCAGGGTGTTAGAGCATAGAGATCACAGGAGAATCCGTGAAGCAGCCTCTGGAGTATGCTTTCTGTATACCTCTTAGCCATGCAACAAATATGCAGGTTACAAATTTTGTCATGAATTTTGTAAATCATGTGGCTATGACTTCAAATGCAGTCTTTTAGGGACTTACCTTTGATTTGAAATCATTAAAGGTAGAATCTTCTTCCTAAAAGAATCTCAGCTTGCCAAAGTTTGTACGAAATATTTTACATGTATGCTAATCTCTTTATCAGTGTTTTCTTCTCTATTGTAAACCAATTCAGATTTCAAGTCCGACATGTGTAAATAGATAAATGCTAAGCACTAATTGACAACATAAGGATAAATACTCTCCTTGCCTTCTGGATTGGTCTTTGCATAAAGTCCACCCACTGAAGTAGTTTGTGACAAGTACTTTGTACAAGCGATTTGTGTATTTTTCTGTCTTTACGCCAACTATGTCTATTTTGAAATGGAAGATTTTAAAGGCTGTAGCAGTTTTAAAGATATATCCACAAATCCTTTGATACTCCTCCTTTCTAAAGGTAGAGCTTAATTTCTCTCTCCTTAATTGTGGGCTGGATATAGTCACTTGATTGTAGCCAACAGAATATGGCAGAAATGATGAGATGTCACTTCTTTCTTATTATTTATTTATTTTTTAATTGTAAATATACATAACAAAATTTACCATCTAAGCTATTTTTAAGTGTACAGTTCAGTGGCATTAAATACATTCACATTGTTGTGAAACCACCACCATCATGCATCTCCAGAAATTTTTCACCTTGCAAAACTGAGATTCTGTACTCATGTGACACTAACTTCCCATTGTCCCCTTCTCCCAGCCCCTGACAACCACCATTCTTTCTGTCTTTATGAGTTTGAATACTCTAGGTACCTTATGTGAGTGGAATCACATGGTATTTGTTCTTTTGTGACTAGTTCATTTTGCTTAGCGTAATGTCTTCAAGGTTCATTCATGTATGAGGGTACTTCAAAAAGTTCATGGAAGGATTTGTATTATATTTTAATTCTATTTTTCCATGAACTTCTTAAAGTACCCTTGTACATATTACATTTTCTTTACCCATTCACATATCGATGGACACTTGCGTTGCTTCCACCTTTTGACTATTGTGAATAATTCTGCTAGAAACAGGGACATACAGATATCTCTTTGAAATCCTGTTTTCAATTCTTTTGGGTTTGTAGCCAGAAGTGGAATTGCTGGATCATATGGTAAGTCTATTTTTAATTTTTGGAGGAATGCCAGACTGTTTCTTACAGTGGCTGCACCATTTGACATTCTCACCAACAGTGCACAGGGTTCCAATTTCTCTACATCCTCACCAACATTTGTTACTTTCTGGTTTTTTGATAATGGTCATCCAAATGGTTGTGAGATGAGATGTCACTTCTGACACTAGGCTATAAAAAGACTGCAGCTTCTGTCTTGAGTATGTGTGGTTCTCTGTCTCTCTCTGTTTCTTTTTTCTTTTTCTTTTTTTTTTTTTTTCTGCAGCTGGCCGGTGCAGGGATCCGAATGTGTGACCTTGGTATTATAAGGCTGTGCTCTAACCAACTGAGCTAAACAGACGGGCTTCTTCTTCTTCTTTTTTTTCTTTTTCCTTCTTTCTCTCTCTCTCATTGTCCCTCTTCCTTTGGGGAAAGTCATCTGCTATCTTGTGGGGAAGCCCTAGGGAGAGGGAAGCCAGCTGCCATGCTGTAAGGACATGCAGGCAAACTGTGGAGAGGTCCACACAGCAAAGATCTGAGGACTCCTGCCAACAGCCACATGAGTGAGTTTGGAAAGGGATCCTCCCCAAGTCAGCCTTGAGATGACTGCAGCCTTGTGAGAGACCCCAATCTAGAAGCACGCAGCTAAGCTATTCCCAGATTCCTGACCCATAGAAACTATGAGATAATAAATTGTTGTTTAATCCACTAAGTTTGGGGTAACTGGTGATGTAGTGACAAATAACTAATAAGGGAGCAAAAATTTAATTACCAATTTATTCAGTAGTTTCACAAATATTTATGGAGTTGTTATGCCCGGCACTGTGCTAGGCACTGCGGGTATCACAGTGGAAAAAAAGAAAAAGTCCTGTTTCCACGGAGCTTATATCCTAAGGTACCAGGTAACTTTTCTTCTATTTCTGAGTATTTGTCTGAGTCAGGTTCAGCTTCAGACAGTCATGACGCTAGCACTTTTAAGCAGAAAAGGATTTATATAGGGAATTAGGTGTACAAAATTATTGCAAGGGCTGGAGGAGCAGACTCTGGCTGAGCTGTCAGAACTAACCCCAAGAACAACATCACAGAACTAGTCCCACAGGGGAGCTGCCTCCTCAATCACCATAACGAATCCAGAGAACCCAGGAGCTGCTGTCCTACTTTGGGCTCTGTGGTTGCACCGCTTTAGCTGTGATCCACACTAGCAAAACCAGCCTTCACCTGTCTCTCTGCTACCCCTGCCTCAGAAAAATCAAATGCCTCCATGAAGCAGTAGAAACACCACCTCTGTCTCCTTCCACCTTCCACATATTGCATGGTTGTGGCTGCTCGGTGGAAGCTGGTACACGTGGAACCCAAGCTGTGTATGAATTGGGAAATAGGGTCTCTACCTTGCTAGTCTCCATAGAGTAAGGCCCACTCAAATAGGTGAGATGGGGCAGATTGAGCCAAGCTACAATGTCTCCTACAGTGTGACCTACAGTAGTTGACAAATATTCACAGATGATAATGCTGCTGCAAAAGAATAACGAGGATAGATCCACACTGTATTGGTGACCATAATTTGAAGAGAACTAAAAACAGAGATCTAAGATATATTGAGTACCTCCTGCGTGGCTGGTACTAGATTATGAATTTTGATTTGTTGCTTTATTTGATACAACTCTGCAAGATAGATATTATTGTTTTCAGGTGGGGAAACTTGAGCAAGGTCCCACAATAGAGAGAGGTGAAAAGAAGATTTGAACCAGGCATTTTCTTCAAATCTTAGGTAAAAAGACACTGAATTCTTAGTGCCACATAACCTAATAATAATAGCTGAGGTTTTTGCTGGTGTTATTTTGGTCTCTGTTATAGACTGAAAGTTTGTTTCCTCCCCGCTGCCACCCCCCACCCCCCCATTTATATGTTGAAGCCTTAACTCCCAATGTGACTCTGTTTGAATATAAGACCTTTATGGAAATAATTAAGTTTAAGTGAGATCATAAGAGTGGAGCCCTGATCTGATAGGATTAGTGTCCTTGTAAGAGACACCAGAAAGCTTGTTCTCTCTCTCCACATGCTCACACTAAGAAAAGGCCAGGTGAGGACATAATGAGAAGGCAACCATCTGCAGGTCAGGAAGAGAGGCCTCACCAGAAACCGAATGGCTGGTATGTTGATCTTGGACTTCTAGCCTCCAGAACAGAGAGGAATTAAATTTCTGTTGTTTGAGACATCCATCTATGGTGTTTTGTTAAGGTAGCCTGAACAGACTAATACAGTCTCATAGGCATTATTTGTTAAAAATAAGGAGAAAAGCATGGACTCTGTAGCCAAATGTACTAGGTTTCAATCCCAGCTCTAGTAAGTTACTAGATCTGTGACTTTAAGCAAGTTACGTTATCTCTCTGTGCGTATCAGGAAAAAATAATTGTACTTACTTTATAGAGTTATTATGAGGATTAATTTATCACCATTTTTAAAGCACAGTTCTTAGCTCATATATAGCAAATGCTCTGTAAGTGTGTGACAAATAAGAAACTGATGGGTCATATTCTATTAGTCAGGAAAACAGGAGCCACCTAAGTAATTTGAGTAAGAAGTTAATTTCTGGGAACTAGGGGACTTATAAAACCTCTGAAGATAAGGAGAATACAGGAATGACAAAAGGCAGCAATCACAGAGAAGCTGCCATCACTTCAGCATGGCAGTGGGTGATTCTCAGAGGACCACCTTGGGCAAACATCCATGTCAGCTGTCTGCATCTGCAGATGTCCACATGCTCCGGGGAATAGTGATTCCTCCTTGCCTTCCACCCACCACTCAGATGCCTCCCTATGCCCAGGGGAATCTGGAAAGTGGGGTTTCAGGCTTTCAGCAGTCCCCAGAAGCCAGAGGCTTCCAGGAAGGCAGAGCTGACACCAAGCATGAATTGACAGGGTTTTATTTAACTTCTGATTGTCTTCATGTGTGATTTGCCTTTGTTTGTAATTCAAATGATGAAAGAGCTCTAAGAGATCTTCTGTCTACAGCTGTGTTATAAATTCCTTAATGTGAGAGAGACCATATTTTATATTCCTTTTTCTCTCCCTTTGTGCCTTAAGAAAATTTTACACATGTAATGCAGTATGGATGCGTAAGAAATTTTTATTTATTGAAAAAAATTAAAAAGCTATATGTGACTCTGTAATATAGTTCAAGCAAAAACAAAGGTCCACATCCTGATATTCTTTTAGATAATTCTTGCACTTAAAAAACCTCTGCTTTTACTTTTTCTTTGTTTCTAGTAATAGTAGAACTTAATTAGAATTCAGTTATTAAAAACAACAATTACAACACCCATGACAAATCACAAGGACATAGGAACCAGCTTGATGGGGTTCTGACAAGCCAGATCCAGGACTACGTGAGCATCAAAATAATTAAGTGTGTCAATATCTTATAAACCATTGGAAAAAATACTAATCTGTGAGTCCATATTGATAATAATAGGTAACAGCCAGTAATAAAAAGGTAAATAAATAACTGGGGAGAAGAGAGGAGTCTTGCTGAGGGCTCACGGTCAACATGGAGGGAATGTTAGAGCTGGACACTCATGGTAAAGCCTGAGCCAGGCAAGAATCATCAGTAGGTATTCAGTCTTGGGGGTATTTGGAGGAGGAGCTTGGTCTCAAAGTGTGTCCCCCCAGACTGCAAGAGGAAAAAAATACAGCAATTATAGAGTGGAGAAATTGGACAACACCTTGACTGAGGTGAGCTAAATCAACATTACCAATGAAGAATGGGTAATGCAGTAGTTTGGCCATGAATGCATGCCTGCCTCTAATCACAAGGAAACACTAACCAAACCTAAAGTGAGGAATATTCTATTTTAAAAGAAAATGGTGGGGGAGCTGTATTTTGTAAAATGTAAAGAAAAGTTTTAAAAATGTTCTAGATTAAAGGAGACAATAGATATGACAATGAAATGCAATACCTGACCCTAGACTAGATCCTGTATAGGAGGGGAATAAAATTCTAGAAGGGACATTATTGAGTTAATAAAGCTGGAATACTGATGCTGATGATACATAATGTTAGATAAAGACATTGTATGGTGCTAAATTTACTGAAGGTAATAACTGCACTGTGGTTAGGAAATACACACTGATGTATATAGGGAGAAAGAGCCTTAATGTATGTAATTTACCTTCAAATAGTTCAGGAAAAAATATTAGGAAGAGGTAGATAGAGCAAATAATAATGTAAATGGGGTAAAATGTTAATAATAGGGGAGCAATCTCGGTATTCTTAGTACTTGCTTAGTGGGTTGAATATGTCCCTTAAAGGTTCACATGTCTGAGAGTTGATCTCCATTGTAACAGTGTTAAGAGGGTGAGAAATCCTATTACGGTAATTGAAAGGTGGGGTGGGCCTTGAAGAGGTGATTGGATTGTGTGGACTGTGCTCTAATGAATGGATTGATCCATTATGGAGTAACGGGCAAGGTTCTGATGGCTTTAAAAGGAGAGCAAGAGAGGAGGTTAGCCCTCTCTTGCTCAGTCATTTGCCATGTGATACTCTGCATTGCCATAGAATCACCACCAAGAACAAGGCCCTCACCAGATGTGTTCCCTGGACTTTGAATTTCTCAGTCTCCAAAACTGTAAGAATAAATTTCATTTCTTCATACATTATCCAGTTTCAGGTATTCTGTTATAAATAACAGAAACAGATTAATTCGGTACTATTCTTATTCTTCCAAATTTTCTGTAAATTTGAAATTATTTTCACATTAAAAAGGAAAAAAACTTTTAACCCATGAAATCATTTTTCACTTTTACCTAATTTTAATATGACAAATTTCAAACAAATAGAAAAATATGAAGAAAACTATAACTAAATCCTATGTATTTATAGCAAATATTTCTCTGTCTACAACTTATTTTTTACCTTGAATTATGGAGTTTCTTACCATATAAAGTTTTTAGTTTTTAAGAACCTGTCCATTATTTCCTTTATTGTTTCTGGGTTTTGTGTTCTGAGAGGTATATACTCATGCTGCTACAGACAATAATTTGCATAATTTAGCCTTAGCTACCCTCTGATTTCACATGAAACACTGGTGTGATCCAAGGCAAGTTTGGGGTTTAGGTCTCCATCAACCATCCGGACCCTGTTCTCAGTTCCACTTAACTTTGAACAGGGAGTTATAGTTAGAGCATCCTTAATGAAGAGTGAGAAAAGGGATCCATTTTTTTGCTGAAAATATTAAGCTATAGCTATGCAGCAAAATAACTTCTGCTTTCATTTCAAAATACAATAGGTACATTACTTTCCTTCTGCCTCTGAAATACACTAACTGAAGAGGTTGAGGCTGGCCAGTTAGGTCAGTTGGTCAGAGCTCAGTGTTATAACACCAAAGTCAAGGGTTTAGATTCTCATACAGGATAGCCACCAAAAAAATAAATAAATAAAATAAAAGTTGCATGTTGGATGTTTGACTCCCCAAATCTAGTGGCTGTTAGGCTGTTAGTCCCACACCTTATTTAGTTTTTTACAGACTGATTTACGGACCCAAGAAACCTTCAAATTTGCATTTGCTGTCAACTGAGGTCACCTTATGGTGGACCATCTCTATCTCCATCCCCTAGGCCTGTTGGAGGAGAATATCTCACCTCAATGAACAGGCCTTCACTAACAGGCATCAACTAGACTGAGAGAGTTAGCTTTTGTCACTATAAGGTGACTGTTTAGGAAGTCAATGTTCTCAAGAGGACATCTTAGTAGAGCTCCCTCTGCTAAATCTCTCGTTTTTGGAATCTTCTAAAAATGTCAGTACAGATAGCGGTAGGATCTAGTACAGACAAGCACAGTCTTTGGAGGTGATGAAATATGGGCTTGAATTCTAGCTCTACTGTATTGTTGTCAGGAAAGGCAATTGGCTGATAGATGTCCAAGTGCCAGGCCTTTAGGAAAGCTCCAGATGTAGAAGGAGATAATGCCAGAGAAGTCTAGGAGTAGCTATGGAATATTTAGTTACAGAAAGCGATATTCAGAGAAGCAACTCATCCACTAGGCTACATGGAATTGGGCCAAGAGAGGAGAATCCAGTTCGCAGGTGACAGGGGCAGTGAGGCATAGGGAGAAAAGTAGCTGTCAAGTTTCTGATCTCCTAATGTGGAACGCAAGAATTCAGACACAGAGTATAAATAAGGAATCAGTATCCTGGAAATTTGGGGTAAAAACATCAGATCCTATCAGTAGTTAGAGCCAGACCCAACTGACCCAATGTGGGGCTGATGATCTGGTTTCTTACCCACCACACACACAAGATTTAAATTATTGGAGAGTCTGAGCAGGAACTTTCCTACTTTACAGAGAGTGGCTAAACAGCCCTAGATGCAAACTCCTAGGTTCAGAATTAGGTAGACCACAACCTCAAGAAGCTAGAAGTATAATTTTATGTGTTCACACTTTACGATTATAATTTCTGTAATAACACTAAATGACAAAAATTAAAAGTGCACAAAGTCAATTTACTCAAAAGTATAAGGATATTTTTAAAAGAAATAACACAGTGGGGACTCCATTATCAATAACAGACTAAACTAGGATCATGGAATAACCGCAACTTGGCTTATACTCATATGTGTCAATACAATTGAGCACTATCAGTTTTCATCTCCTTTTGAAAATATGATTGAGGGAACGTCCTTTCAGATTATGGATTTATTGGCTGCCATTTCCATGCACAGTCCAATTACTAAGTTAATGCTATCTCAAGTAGAATGTTGCGTATTTACAAGAAAATGCCTATTAGAAAAAGAAAGTGGAATTAGAGAGTAGGGTTTTGCTGTTTTCTTATTTCTTTTCAGGTACTTAAGCCTCTATCTGGTAAATGTCATAGTTAGAGGCATTTCTAGATTATTTCTTTGATCGTATTTAATACCCTATTTAACAGGTTTCATAAAGAGAGGTATTTCTAGTCATGTAAATATACGATAAATTTAATGCTTTCTTTATTTTTCTTTTTCAAGTTTTTTCCCCAAATATGGACTGTGAGGTGCATAATGCAGCAACCCTCTGGTTCTTTTAAAGGGAGAACATAAAGCTTTATTTTTAAACTATCCTTAAATATATAAGGAAAACTAATAAATTATTATAGCTAAGACTAAGTCTAGGGAATTCAGGACTTAGGGGAAATTACACACTGCCTATGTGTTCTATACTTTTCATTTTTCCCCTACCATGTAAAAAAATAAATCATGGCAGTTTAATCTGGTTAAAATAAACTAGTTAGGGGAGCACTCATGGAGGAGGAGATAAAGAAGGGAAAGAGGCTTTAGCATAGAGATTGTGAGGCCATACTATAGGTTGATTTTATTAATATGTGTCTATTATTGCCTAAAGTCCTCTTTTAGTAACAGTTTATTATGTCATGTCCTTTTCCCTACTTCACTACCTTTATGAGTCCAACTCTTGGTTTCTATAATAGCTTGGGCTCTACAGAGTTCAAGTGATCATTTTGGTGTTATTTATTGAGAAACAGCTCTGTGCGTAAGCATTTTCTTTTCCAATAAACCTGGCTTGTTTCCAGGGCTACCTCTTACAGTCACCAGTCACAAATTATGCTAATGGTTAAGATAATGAATTGTACTCTAATGAGGTAGGGATCAAGAAATCTTGTTTCTAGCTTATCTTAGATGAATCATTTAATCCTTGTGCTTCAGTTTCCTCATTATTAAAATGAAGATATCAGACTAGGTATCATTCAGTTTAAAATTTTTATCTATATATTTAATAGTTACCTTTTATTAGTAGGGCAGGTGTTTGTTAGAAGTTGATATTTCCACTTGAAGCTAGGTTGATGAACATAACCATGAGTACACTAAAAGATTCAGTAACTGCTACTACTGTAAAGAGAATTAAAACATACTCATATTTGTTAAACTTCCATTCTGAAATAGGCTAATAAGAATATTTAGCCATTGTGAATTCATTTAGACTCAATTCAGAGTTAATATATTTTAATTCTAATTTGCCAATTGGTATTTTTGTTTACATGAGCCATTTATGAAATAAGTATTCAAATCAGCTAACCTCTTCAAATCATTCATTGTTTTTTGGTAGGTAATACTTTCTATAATTTTTTTTTTTTTTGGCAGCTGGTCAATATGCGGATACGAACACTTGACCTTGCTGTTATAACACCACACTCTAACCAACTGAGCTAACCGGTCAACCTTTATAAAATTCAAGAAAATAATTACAAGGGATTTAATAATGATTAAGGCTCCATTTCTGTTAATATACATTAACTGTGACAAGAGAAATATAAAAAAATTAAGCATGAATTAATTCAGGTATATCTAAAGATAATTTCTTTTTATGTAGATCATATTTGTGAATTAGAAATAACAGATCAGACCTGGAGGCTTATGGGTTCAAATTTTGGACTAGGCATGCTGTGAAGGTTAATTTTATGTGTCAACTTGACTGAGTTAAGGGATGCTCAGATAGCTGGTGAAACATTATTTCTGGGTCTATCTGTGAGGATGTTTCTGAAAGAGATTAGCATTTCAATCAGTAGAAGGAGTAAAGAAAATTTCCCTCACCAATGTGGGTGGGCGTCATACAATCCATTGAGGACCCAAATAGAACAAAAAGGTAGAGGAACGGCAAAATTCATTCTTTCTTCTTGAGGTGGGAATACATTCTCTTCTGCCCTTGAACATTGGAGCTCCTGGTTCTTGGGCATTTGGCCTTCTATCAGCAGTGCCCCTTTCTCAGGTCTTCAGACTTGTACTAAATTACCCAACTGGTTTTCCTGCTTCTCCAGTTTATGGATAGCAGATTGAGGGACTTCTCAGCCCTTGTAATCACATGAGGCAATTCCTACAATAAATCTCCTCATATGTATATCCTATTAGTTCTGTTTCTCTGGAGAACCCTTACTAATCCACATATATTTTTACTTCCCTTTCTCTTCCAATTCTATAAAATGGCACTAAATATATATTAAAGGAAATGAATTCCTATCATTGTAAATAAAAGCAAGAACCCCCCTGTGAACTACGAGAGACTTAGACAAAATTTCTGAAGATGGAAACTAGACGTGCTTCTAGGGAGTTAATCAGAGTTGAAGACGTCATAGCTGAAAACAGACACAAGAGAAGACAGCAGTGGAAGTGAAAACTAACCTGTTCTGCAGAGCCTGGGAGAAGTTCATAGTGTGGAGTCAACAGATAATAAACCAGAGTGGGCTCTGGTTCTGTTTTCAGAGTATTTAACTAAATCACTCTCTAAAAACAGCTGGGCTAACTGGAACTACTAATATATACCTCAACATCTAAACACAGAAAGTACTCATTCTCTTGTTATAAAAACATGAATCTGCTGTCTAAAGAAACCAAAAGATATACTAGAGTTCCAGGTACCCTGAATAAAGCCTACATATTTTTAGTCAACACTTACAGATAATGATGAAGGAAATTCATGATATCTACCTAGGTTGATCAACCCAATCATTTATAAATTTGAGTTAACAACTGAAGATCACTGCTATGGTCTGAATGTTTGTCCCCTCCAAAGCTCATGTGGAAGCTTGATCCCCAAAGTGGCAGTGTCAAGAAGTGGGGTCTTTGGGTTGGATCATGAGTTCTATTCCCTCATGAATGGGTTAATTCATTCATGGATTAATGAGTTAATGGGTTAATGGACAAATGGTTTATCATGAGAGTGGCACTGGTGGCTTTATAAGGAGATCAAGTGAGCATATCAACATGATTAGCCCTCTTGCCATGTTATCTATGCTACCTCAGGACTCTGCAAAATGTTTCCACAGGCCAAAGCAGGTCACTTGGTCAAGTCCAGGAAGAAGACCCTCACCAGAATGAACCCCTTGACTTTGCACTTTCCAGCCTCCAAAACTGTAAGAAATAAATTTCATTTTTTTAAAAATAAATTACCCAGTGTCAGATATTCTATTAGAAGCAACAGAAAATGGACTAAGATGATCACTACCATTTGAGGAAAACTAACAGGGCATATGAGAAGGATTAATGTAAATGAATAAAACAATCCCAGAGGAAAGAACTAATTTAGGATATGTTAAAAAATATTCTAAGTAGTGTTCTTAAATAGATTTTAATATATTTTGAATTCCAAAGCCATGAACAAGATGATAAGAAAATGAGTCTCAGAGAATGAGAGTTCTTTGAAAATAAAAATAGGATTTTCAAGTTAAAAAAAAAAAGAGAGAGCTAAAAGCTAAAGTCAAGGAAATCTTCCAGACAGATTTTTCTATCTTATCAAAGATAGAAAATGACTGATAAATTAAAAGATATGTGGGATCAATTCAAGAGGATTGATAAAATTCCAGGAAGAGAGAATAAAGGTAAAAGAGAGGATAAGAGAGAGAAAAAGAGAGAAGAGAGATAATAACCAAAGAAATAATGGAAGAAGATCTCCCCAGGCAGAATACATTTTAACAAGCCTAATGTTTAGCCACATCCTCCTGAAATTTTACAAGAATGACAAAGAGCTCCTAAAAGCTCTCTGACAGAAGCAAAACAAACAATGGGTTAGAAGGCATAGAACCCATGCTTTCAAAGTTCTGAGAGACAGAGACTTTTGTATTCTAATTTTTATTGTACTCATTGTCACATACATTTCAGTTCTTGAGTCTATCTTCTTCTAAACTTGTCACTTTTAAAACCACCTGTATTTTCTCATATGTGTATTTTCTCAACTGAAAAATTGGAATGGCTTCTAAACTTATTAACTTCATGGCCAAGAAGATTCTTTTATATAGAATTATACACATTAAAACAAGAAGCCTGGTATTAATTATTATAAAATTATGTGACTGTATTTTTCTTCATTTCCAAAAACTTTGACTGAATGGATAGGTCCTCTTATGGTTTTAAAGTATGAATTTATATCACCTATGTGCTCCTAGGTGCCTGGAAGAAGCAAATGTAAATCAATTGGAAGAACCCAACTTAAACACAGGCTTCAAGGAATAGCAAGAGTTAAATTGACAGCAAACATTAACTCACAATCAGAAAACACAAAACAAATGAGGAAACAAATCACCATGAGTGAGAGTCAGCAGAAATAATAAATAGTAAAATTAGACTTGCAAAGACCAAAGGTATTTAAGTGTTCAGGTTTTGAATATAAAATAATTAAACATAATTTGCTCAAATAAATAAAAGAGGATATCAAATATATGCCTAGGAAATAGGATACTAGAAAAAATAAATAGACGTTTTAGAAAAAGTTATACAGAACTTCTAGAAATGAAAGTTTTAATAATTAAAATTAGAGATACAATGGATTGGCTATGCAGTAGACACAGTTAAAGAGGGACAGTGGGATACAAAATGTGAAAGAGAGATTAAGATACATGAAATTAGAGTAATACCCATGTAACTGGAGTTCCAGAAGAAAGTGAAAAAGTGAATGGGAAAGGCAATACTTAAATTTCCCAGAATTAAAGAAAGACAAATAATCAGATTCAAGAAAGTCAAGGGGGAAAAAATAAAATGAAAGGAAGCAAAAACAGACCCCTTCCTCTCCTGGATTATCATTCCTTTCTGAGGCTTCCAGAATGTTGTACTCATCTGTAGAAATACAGATTTAAAAGTTTAAGAAAAGCTAATATGGTCCCTAAACACTACTGACAATTAGTTTCACATTATAAACTAACCTAATTTTTGCTTTTTAGTGTTTTATTTTATTTTAAGCTGCTTTTGGTGAATGGTGATATAAAAAGTTTTAAAAATGTATCACACCTTCACAATTATGTAAAAATTACTGTATATGTGGATTTAGATGGCAAATAAATACATTTTAATACAAGGCAAGTTTCTTTGTTAGTACTTAGAAAGGGAGGAGTGTTTCTTTTCACCTGTTGACTGCAGTGTTTCGTGTAAAGTTAGGAATAGTAATTTTATAGTTTTAGGTGTCTACTCTTTCATCGAGAGAAAATTATTTTCCACGCACATCCCATGGGCTACAGTAATAATGATGATGATGATAATGTATGATGATGATGATGATGATGATGATGACAGCTAACACTTATTTAATTATATTGGTCAGCATTAGAACAGGAGTCAGCAAGCTTTTTCTGTGAAAAGCCAGATAGTAAATATTTTAGACTCTGTAGCCATATGGTCTTTGTCAAAACTACTCAACTCTGTTTTTGTGGTGTGAAAGCAGCATAGACAATATATAAATGAGTGAGTGTGACTGTGTTTCAACAAAGCTTTATTTACAAAAACAGGTGACTAGTACTGACCCATTAGTTTGCTGGTCCCTGGATTAAATTATAGACAAGATTTGAATTCCAGTGAATTGCTTAATAGTACCTAGGTGTTTTACTTCTTTAATTCTTGCTTTAAAATATATTATCCTTTAAAATGTAATAAATTAGTTTAAAATATGTTCGTTTTCAAAAAAAAATTCACCCCCATATCATGCATGTTTGCTAAAGCCTTCTAACAATATTTTGCATTTAAACGAACAATAATAATGGGTATCTACTCTTTAGTAAGGTGTCAGATTTTGTTATGTAACAATCACTCCTAAAATGTAGTTGCTTACAGCAGCAACCAATTATTGGCTCACAGTTTTGTGGGTCAGCAATTTGGGTGGTCTTTGTTCCACATAGAGTCAGCTGAGCTCACTCTATGAGTATGACCCGTGGAGGCTGGATTGACTGGGGTGGCTGGGACCTCTCTCCACGTGCTCTTTCTTACCATTTGAGACTAGCAGGAGTGGCAGGGTCCCCAAAGCAACAAGGGCTTGTGCACAGGTACTTTTCAAACCTGTTCTTGCATTGTATTTGGGATGACTTTATAATTATGTCCTTTGTGCTCTCCCACTTCAGATCCATTTTGGTGTCAGCCATTTAGGCTGTATAAACTAGTTTACTCTAGTTCAGGCAAATCGTTAGGAATAAATTATGTACAAAGGAAGCAAATGAGCATACCTGTTGCTTAAAGCCATTTAACTCATTTTCCCACACAGAACTGTCTTTTAAATTGATTCCAATTTCCATTCTAGTTCACTTACTTGCACTGTGAGGCAGAGACCAGAGCCAATTATTTAGTGTGCTTCAATATACCCTGTGTACTACCAAGAAGTCTTAAAGCAGTTGCTAGATTTCTGGAATTGAGAAGTTCCCTTGGGTACTAGGGAATCACATTGCTTTCCATCTAGTCCCTAAGTCTGACCTTTCAGTCCAAGTAAAAAATGCGTTCTTAATAGCCAAATAAATCCCTACTCAGTTTAAGACTGATTTTTTCAAAATTTTCTTAACTCTAGTTCTCTTTTCCTAGAAATAGAGAACCAAACTTATCTCCCCTAAGCTGTTCCTGCTTTAAAGCTCTTGCATCCCTGCAGAAAGCATGATTTCTCTAAAAGCTTAAAGTATTTTCATTCCTCCTCTCAACTTTCTTCAGCCCATCTCAGTGACACAAAGCTCATATTACGATTTTCTTAGAAACCACTGTCTTCTGCGTCAAACATTATTATATGCCTACTACCCAATTACCAGGATATATTCCCAAATCTATTATTTTCAAGTAGAATTTGCAAAGTTTACAGCTCTTTTTTAAAAATTTTGTTATTTCTAAAAAGTAGCAGAATTTTAATTAAAAATTTATTCAAATATCTTTTACTTTTTTGCTGTTTTTTTTAAATGAATACTTGACCTAAATTGACTATTTTATTCTTCCTCAAGTCTTCGTCCTGATACAGTCATTCCTTTTTTAAAAAGTTTCCATAATTGCTATTTCTAATAGAAAAAAAGTTGATTTACAAAATAGAACAAAACTTGGCCACAGTTGAGACACACTGTTAATAGAGAAAGGGAATTAACAAGGTGAGTCCAAAAGAAAGAAAAATGAAAAATGTTCTTTTGGAAAAACATGGAGAAGGAAGATTTTATCACAATGAATTTTTTTCTATCTAACTTTTCCTTTTAACTTTATCAAAATCTTAGAGTTGTATGCAAAAATCTAGGAGCACACTAATCTTAGACTTTGCTTATTTGTCTAATACAACTATTTATTTTCCAAGTAGGCTATAATTTAGGGGCTGTATGGACTTTACAGGATTTTAGTAACCAGTGATTATGTAGCTGCAAGTTGTTGGTCACGAGCAATCTCTTTTCTTAAGCTCATCGAAGAAAAATTTGAAAACTGAACAGCTAAACCTAAAGATTCTGTTTCAGTTGAACCCGAGGGAGAATGTGATAGATGACCACAAGGCACTTTTCAACAGATGTGCTTTGGCGAACTTCCTAGTGGGCCACAGGCATGCTTTAGGGCTCCCCTTGGAGTCGCTCCTTTTTCTTTTGGAAAAGCTTTGGGTACTGGAGAAGAATAAGGTTCCTGGTTACTGTGTCATCTCTGTCCACCAGGCTTCTGCCCAAGCCCACCCTTGCTGCTCTGCCAGCCCACAGCTTTCTGGTACTCCTGATATGATCATGCATGGAAGCTGGGCTTGGTAGAAACTGATTCTCCTGGCTCTTTGAGATAGGAATGAGCCCTAGATCCCTGTAAGGGGCTCAGAGTAGTGTTTGTTTCTGGGTACAGAGAACTCCCTGAGACTGATCCAAGCAGTGGTGAAGGGAAGGGAAGGGTGATGAGGGATACCTGTTAGCAAAAGCAGCAGGGCCGCAGTAGGAAGAAGTTGCCAAAGGCTTACACTCATGTTTCTAACGATATTCTCCCTTTCTTTGCTCTGTACTCTCTTCATCCCTTATTTCTCTTTTCTATCTCTTCTTATTTCTGTTAACTACTCACTCAAGTTCTTGCTTCTTTCCCTTACTGTACTTCCTTTAGTATAATCAATCATATTCCTTTTAAAGACCTACCTCTACTCAGTATTTTTTCCCTCTGATAAACATTGGAACAGAAGCAGTAGGAATTAAGAGGTAAGCTAGTATTTCCAAGTTAATATATTATTTATGTATTTAATTTATATTTTAATTTAGCATATATAACTAAATTAAGAAATTTGCCTAAGACATTTGACTTTCTAATTTCCTTTCGTAAAAGTTCACCCACAAAGAGCCTGTGTTGACTGTCAGTGAGATGTGGGAAGGCAATTACAGTGGGGGCAGTTATTGTCTGACTGTCCTATTGGCATCCCAATCTCTTTTACTGAGAATGCTTTATCATGTGTAATTTGGGGAGGGAGTGGCTGCCCTCCCTTAGGGGGACTCAAGGGTATGGGAGTGGGGAAGTATCAGGGTTAGGGGGTGTTGAGCCTATAATTTAAGTTTAGACAATCAGACACCCTTTGGGACTTTGAATTTTGGATCAATGAAACACCATTATGAAAATATTCACAAGTTTTCAAAGATTGTTACTGTTGCATGAATTTTGCTGAGAACTTGCTTCCTGAGCCTTGAGAGCAACTTGATTCCTGTTCTTTGTCCAAGCTCAGTCTCTCCAGCTTTCTAGGAATTCTCTAAGCTCTTCCAGTAAATTCCATTTTGCTTAACATAGCCAGAGTTAGTTTTTGTTGTTTGCAACCATAAAATCCTAGCTGAAGTACAAACTGCCAACTTCTGATTCCATTACAAAAAATAAAAATAAAAAATTGTATCCTGGTTATATTGCCAAAAAATGTTCTAAGATGACAACTCTACAGTGCTCTCTGGAGTGGTCGAATGGATCATTAATTACACTTGGTACTCTATGGAAATATTTAATATTTTAAATCAATTTTTACATTTAAAGTAAAAATTTAGAAAATTCAGAAGAAATAGAAAAAATGAAAACAAATGTGGTCTCACTAGTTAAATCCAATTACTGTGAAAATTATTTGCAGAATAATCTCAAAATTGATGCAAGCAAGTACTTCTATTTATCTATCCACCTCTCTATCTAAACATGAATGAGGTACAAATTTTTTCATTTTTCTTCTTTGCTACTTGGTCTTTTTCTATTTGTAGCTATTTATATATGCAACAGATCTTCATCGATGTTGCAGTCTGTCGATTCAACCACAGAAATTTCTATGATGTTATCTACTAAACACTGACATTTTGTTTGGTTTGTTCAGTTTGCAGGGAAAATAATCATGCGTATGCTCAGGCTATACTGTCTTTTACATCTCACTTACAGTGGTTGATAAACACCTAAATTGCCCAGTGTGATAGGGAGATTTTTGAAGCTAAACAGTCCTGATTCAAATATTAGTTCTTCACATCTATTTGCTGTGTGATCTCAGGTATTTTATGTGATCTTTATGCTTCTTAGATCCTCTATTTGCACAAAGGGGATAAGACTATCTGCCTTCAAGGGCAATGTGAAAATCAAAGATAAGATATGGAAAATGCTTAGTGTAGTGACTAAGCTACGCTTTGGGTATAGAACCTCTACTGTCCATGTGTCATCTATATTAAGTAGGCTGTAAACTATAGCCAATATTAAATATAAAAGGAAGAGTAACAGCTGATTACATCATTTTTCTCCCCTTGCCTTAAATTAGTAGTTGTCTTTTTTTTTTCAAGCATCCCTTTAAAACCAAAGAAAGTTATGGACCTGCACTCCAGAAAAATAAACACCACAAGTCCAAATTTTTGTATAAAATTTAATGAGAGTACCAGGTATCTTAAAGCCATTCCATGAACTCAAATTAAGAGCTCCTGCTTTAAATCAGGTAGCTTCCTTTTATGTCTCCTGTGTAAGAGACAGTGTTCACAAATGCCTGTGTGTTGCCCTATAATTGGGATGGGGCTATAGAAATAGTTCTGGCCGGAAGACTCTGAGGGTAAGGACATATGACACCTCCAGTCCAAGACTGTAAAGGCAGGTGTGAGTTCTCTGTGTTTTCTATTTCCCATCTGTGGGGCTGGAAGCAAAGAAATTTAAGATGGCAGAGTTGTGAGATGCAAGCATCTCAGGTCTCAGAATTGAAGGAGAGCCACCAAGAAGATTCATCTGACACATACTGGAATATGATGTGATGGAGGAATAAATGTTTGTTGTGTTAATGCCCTGAGAAGTCAGGTTTGCCTTCTAAGGCAGCTTGCATTGCTTAACCTAACTAATACATCTCCTCTACTGATACAGAACCTCAAATAACTTGGATTAATCTGTACCATGTCCATATTAAATCAAATGTGTATATTAATAATAACAGGTCTGTAAAGTTCCTGTTCAAAGGTCTTTCACATATCTCACTCTATTTTTACAACTTTATGAGATAGAAGGGTAGGGATTATTATATCTCTTTTATAGTTAGAACAAACTAAAGCTCAAAAAATGTATGTGCCTTGACCAAGCCTAATACTAGAGACCAGAGCTTCTTTTACTATATTTCTTACAGAAAAATGTCTTAGAACCTTATTGCAACTTCAAAATTTGATCTATTCATCCATTTATTCCAAACTTGTTCTATAAAAGATTTGAGGTGGTTAATTTCAAGTGGATTCTCTATATTAACAGATTTAGCTAAAGTAGATGCTATATATAGAACGTCTGATAACTTTCTGGAATTATCCTCAGTTAAAATTACTGGATGGCTTCAACTAAAATACCACGTATATTTGATAAAAATTTGTTAACCAAAGTAACACATTTTTGATTGGGAAATTCACTAACAATAATATGGCTTTTGTATTTTACATTTCTTTTTGTCAAAAATAAGATATTTGCTTCAAAACAAGTAAAAGCTGTATTTTTTAAAGAAACCACAAAATTCACTTCTTTAATCCTTTATTATTATGAGATACATAATACAGGAAAATACATAAGCATATGTACACTTTAATGGATAATTACAAAGTAAACATATGCAATTATCATCCAGATCAAGAAATAAAACATCACCAGCACTTCAGAAGCAGTCCTCTTCAATGCAAAATTCACTTATTATTAATTCAACACTCAATCTTTTTAATTCATCAGAACACAAATTACCCATGACACTGATTTTTTCCACAATTGCATTAGATACAAGAATTGAAAATGAATACTGAATTTGCTTTTTAAAGCAAATTTGAATTAACAATCTATTTGCTTTAAATAACCTGTTTCTGCTTGTCAAGACATGCTATTCCTTCAAGAGAAGTGAACATCATGTTGAAGGTACCAATGTCCTCAGAAAGAAAAATTGGAGTGAGCTGTGTTATTATTATTATTTTTTTTGTTATGGGGACATCATTTAGATTTTAACTACTTAATTAAAATGTATATGCCACACTTAGCCAAAACTAAAATACTTAGAGCATGGTATGATACATTTTCAAATGGAGATAATTTCTCTCATATTTGAGAATTTATCAATTTGAATTAGGTGTAGCTATGAGTAACAAAAAATCCAAAATTACAGTGGCTTAACAAAATCATAGATTATTCTCTCTCTCACACAGAAAAATCTGGAGGTAGTCTCTTTAGAGATATGCCATTCTATGGTGCCAGGAAACCAGGCTTTTATCTTTTGCTCTGTCATCCTTCACATGTGGCTTCTACTTCATAGTCCAAGATTTAAACTCCAGCTATCATGTTCACTTTGTAGCCAGAAGGAAAGAGAAAAGTAGAATAGCTCTTTCCCTGTAAGGACATTTCCTGGAAGTTCCATGCACTACTTCTGCTTATATCCTATTGGACAGACATGGCTACATCAGGCTACAAGGGAAGTGGGGGAAATACAATGTTCTTCTGGACAAAGATGGGCCCACTAAAAACCAAGAATTCTATAAAGAAAGAAAAGGAGAAAAGATATTTGGAGAAAGCCTCTTTGTGTCAGGGCTTTTATATTTGTGGTGTTTCACAGGTAAATTTATTCATTATATAAGCAGGTCAATATTCCTTTGAACATAAAAATAACTTTTACCTAGAAAAACATCAAAATTTTATTTTAGGATTTTTCAATCCTAATTTAATCTAATTTTTTAAATGTTGATTTAAGATGGCCTCTCTTTTCTTATGTAGCTGATGAATATTCCTTTTTCTAGATGTATGGTTTGTAATGGAAGACAAAATGAAACCCAGATGGAAAACATTTTTAAAAGTAGAGTATTCAGTACTACCACACCATTGCATACCACCTGGTAAGCAGACAACACTAACATACATCTGGATCTCTGCCGGTGAAGTCATATGCCCCTACTGGGCTGGGCTACAAGGACATACACCTGCCTATATGTGCCAAGCATGCTCCCTGGCACAACGCTCTTAATGCAGTGGCCTAAAAGCACACAGCACAGACCAAGGGTGGGCTTAAAAGAATATTCCTACCTAAGTCACATCATCCCAAGATAATAATAAAACTTGATTAATTAGGAAATATTAGACATTTATAAAGGTGGAATTATCATACTATTTCCTCAAACACTGCATGAAAAGCTGGGTACCTGGTAATTCTAGCTTAAGTTGGATTAAGCTGTAAGTCCACATGACTCCCTTGATCTATCTCTCAGGAATTCAAACTATGAACAAAATACCTGAATATGCATGTTTGGAAAGTTTTGCAGAAGTGGATTATATGATAATCTCATGGAGCATTAGAGTTTGTAAAGAGAGAGTGTTCACAGTGGTAATGATTGCAAGCCACAGGATCCAGAGAAGCCCTACTTTAACAAGAAATAATTGCAGAAAGTATTAGAAACCTCTAGGTTTCTACACCACACTCTATTTGCAAGCAAATTTTGCTTTAGCAAAGACCTCTAAACAGATTCCAATCTCTCTAAAATTTAGGAGAATAAAAGGGCCCCAAGAAACTACTTGCAGTCTTTTCCTTTGCTTTGATTCAAAGACAGATAATAGCGGAAGGATAATACAGAAGCCTGTGAGGCAGTGATAAACAATTGGAAGCTGAAGAGCTACATGTAGCTTATCTAGTGACACTATTCACTGGCAAAACAATTGCAAGAATAAGAAATGAAAGCAGAAGGTAATCATACTCACTCATTCATTAGTTTTCACCATGAGAATGAATCCTCCTGCTTGTATACTGGGACTGGGGTGGTTGCATGTTGCTCCAGAACTCAGTCAAGGACAAAGGCTTCCTCAACTGATGTGGCATTTGGGACAGAAAGACAACATATGGAACAGCAGTAAGGAGCAAGAGAAATCACATCCAGAAAGAAAGACTAAAGAGCTGCTTTCATTTCTAAACTCTTTCTTGGAGAAATGTTGCTAGTTTTTACAGTTCCTAGCATTATTTAAAAACAACCAGTATTTTGGTACAAAGTAGACAAAACTATGAAAAGTTTTTCAAAATAAGAATCAGCTTCCCTATAAAAAAAATGTTGCTTACCATTATCTTAAGGTTTTGTATAGCACATGTACTGTTTTACAAAAAGAGGTTTGCAGAGGAAAGTTTGCGTTGCAAAATGATCTGGATAAAACAGGGACCTGAACAGGTAGGGCCCGAGCAACTGCTATTGTAACGCTATAACTCCTTGGCCAAGTGGAGTTGCATCATACATTAATTGGAAAACTGGTACTTCTGTTTTGGGGTAACTTCCTGGCACAACAGAACCCCAGTGCTTCCTTTTTTGGCTCCAGCCTGCTCTGCTGTAATATAACCAGGACTGTAAAAGCCTAAGGTGGGGACCCAGAAGCAATTTAGATGTTCTACCAATCTAAATTTTTAATCTGTCGGTAAATGAGGATATATACAAGCGGACAACCATGTCATGCAAATTATATCTAATACTGTAGTTTTGTGAGCAAGGATTGGTTAGTATCTTGGGGTCATCTGTGCTGTATGTCTGGTTATCCACTTCATGTGAGACCCATATGAGGGGTATTGAAAAAGTTCATGGAAAGATTCATATTATCTTTTAATTCTATTTTTCCATGAACTTTTTAAAGTACCCTTGTATAATGATGCTTCAGGTTGTATTTTAAGTTATTTGGAAAATGATTCCTCACATAGTGTTTTTTAAATGTGGTGAATATACATTTATAAAATTTACCATTAAAACCATTTTTTTTTTTTTTTTTTTTGTCTTTTTGTGACTGGTAAGGGGATCGCAACCCTTGGCTTGGTGTCGCCCGCACCGCGCTCAGCCAGTGAGTGCACCAGCCATTCCCATATAGGATCCGAACCCATGGCGAGAGCGCCACTGCGCTCCCAAGCACTGCACTCCCCCGAGTGCGCCACGGGGCCGGCCCTAAAACCATTTTTAAGTGTACAGTTCTGTGGCATTAAGAAAATTCATATTGTTGTGCAACCATCACCACCATCTATCTCCAGAACTTTTTTCATCATATCAAACAAACTCTGTACCCATTAAACAAGAACTCTCCATTATCCCCATCCTCCCAGCCCCTGGCAACCACCATCCCACTTTCTGTCTCTATGAATCTGACCACTCTGGGTACCTCATATATGTGGAATCGTACAATATTTGTCCTTTTGTGAGTGAATTATTTCACTTAGAATAATGTCTTTCAAGGTTCATCCATGTTATAGCATGTGTCAAAATTTCCTTCCATTTTAAGGCTGAATAATATCCCATTATATGTACACACCACATTCTGTTTATCCGTTTATCCATCAATAGACACTTGGGTTGCTCCCAACTTTTGGCTATTGTGAACAATGCTGCTATGAACACTGGTATACAAATATCTCTCCAAGTTCCTGCTTTCTTTTGGGTGTATACCCAGAAGTGGAATTTCTAGATCATACAAAAAATCTATTTTTAAATTCTTGAGGAACTGTCAAACTGTTTTCCACAGGAGCTGCACCACTTTACATTCCACCAGCAGTGCACAAGGGTTCCAGTTTCTCCATATCCTTGCCAGCTCTTGTTATTTCCTGTTTTGTTTTTGTTTTATAACAGCCATTCTGTTGAGTATAAAGTAGTATGTAATTGTGGTTTTGATTTGCATTTCCCTAGCAACTAGTGACACTGAGCATCTTTTCATGCGCTTACTGGCCATTTGCATATCTTCTCTGGAGAAATGTCTATTCAAATCGTTTGTCCATTTTTAAAAATTGGGTTGCTTGTTTTTTGTTGTTGAGTTGTAGGGAGTTCTTTTTATATTCTGGATATTAATCCCTTATCAGATATATGGTCACATAGTGCTTAAAGGGGGAATTCAGTCTATAATGATGGCTGAGTAGCAGTAGAAGACACACACTGTGTGTAACTGAATAAAACACACTGATAAGTAGGTTTTGTTGGGGTAGAAACAAATACACACTAGAGACCTTCCCACAAATGCTGAAATAAAGGGTTTTGACCTTTCACTCTTAGGCAGAGTTGCCTTTGAGTCCCCTTTGCTTTTTATCACCCTTAGTGTGGGGGTCTGGAGTTACCTCAAGTTCTGTGCCATTTTTCTCAGACCCTCAACACCTACATCAAAGACCACCCCAGACAGATCAATGATTTTCTTTGGAACAGTGTTTCTCAAACTTCCCTCACTTAATTTTTGCCGTATTCACGTATCTAACATTTTTTCTCCTACATTTCTCTATTGCCATATTCACATAATATCTAGCATTTTTCTACCACTTTGGTTTAAATCATCTCAATTTTGAAAATTAAATTTATTTCAAAAGGAAACTTTAAAATCAGCATTGTATATGGCATTGGGTGTCTTTCCCGGCACAAAAGATGACAAACATCAGTTAGTTCTTTGTCATCCAGGACACCCTGGCTGTTGGCCCTAGATAAGCACGCCCTCTCCATAACAGGGAGTTCAGTTACATCTGTCAGCATGCTGGAGTAGGGCCATTTACTGACAGAGGTGCTGCTCAATGAACACTTTGCACTTGTGCACAGGTTTGTGACCAGGGAGTAGAGATGGGCTGATGGCGGCATAATATTATCCCAAATGTTCTTCCATACTTTGGGACACAGTGCTCTAGCCTTGAGAACACTTCTTGATATTTTATTCTGGGGGAAAAGCCACAGATTCCCACAGGTATGCTCTGTATATCTGAGGGAAATGGAAAGGGGGATAGAGGCTTGACTAACCAAGCTCATCTGAAAGTAATTCTTTAATTCAGTAGTTCTCAAACTTTGTGGTCTCAGGGCCCCTTAAAAATTATTGAGGGCTCCAAGGAGCTTTTGTTTATGTGAGTTTTATCTGTGATATTCACCATATTAGAAATTAAAACTGGGCTGGCCAGTTAGCTCAATTGGTTAGAGTGTGGTATCTAACACCAAGGTCAAGGGTTCAGATCCTTGTACTGGCCAGCTGTGGAAAAAAAAAGGAAAGAAAAGAAAGAAACTAAAGCTGAGAAAAATAAAAAATATATATTAATCCACTTAGAATAACAGACTAATAACATGTTAACATAAATATTTGTATGATAAATAACTATATATTTCAAAACTACATTTTTTGTAAATCATTTTAATATCTGACTTAATGGAACTCAGAAGGATTCTCACATCTGCTTCTGCAGTCTTTAGCAACATTATGAGGGTACTTCAAAAAGTTCATGGAAAAATAGAATTAAAAGATAATACGAATCTTTACATGTCATACAGCCTCTAGAAAACTACACTGTTCACTCATGAAAGAAAGCAAAAAAGCCAATGTTTTAGTACTATTATGAAAAGTTTGGACTTCATAAATCTTCTGTCAGGGTCTTGACTACTCCCAGATCACACCTGAATACTGCTTTAATTCATTTAGAGATAGCATAGTGTAGTGGTTTAGACGGTAGACCCTAGAGCCAAACTGTTGAGTTCATAGCCCAGATCTGCGACTTTTATTATCTGTTTATTTTTGGCCACATAACTTAACTACTCTGCACTAGTTTTCTTACTGGTAAAATAAAAATAATAATGAGGTGATACACATAAGGGCACATAACTATGAAATTAGAAAAATAAAATGGGACCTTGAAAAAAGGTACAAGTAGCTGCTTAGTCTAGTCTTAAACAAAGTCCGTTGTTATTTTTGTTTGTATTTCTTATTTAATATATGACATTGAGTATTTATTATTAGCCATTTATATTTTTCTGACTCTATTAATATATTCTATCTACTTTCCTGTTGTGGTGTTGGTTTATTTTACTTTTTTACCAAATGGAATCAAGCTGCTAGAGTTTTTTTTTTTTTTCCTGCTAATTTTAGGAGCTCTTTAGACACATTAACTTCTCCATTCTTTTATGTGTTGCAATTATCTTCTCCAGTCCATAACTTATATTTTATTTGCATCGTTGTTATTCATGATGAAAAAGTTTTAAATTTGTATGTGTCACACCTATCAATCTTTTTCTCCATGGCTTCTGGACTTTATGTCCTATTACACCTACAACAAAACTTTTCTTCTATATTTTATTTTAGTACTTTTATACTTTAATTTTCAAATTTAGATATTTAATACACTAAGAATTTATTCTGGTGTATGATGTGAAGAGCTGATCCAATTTTTCTTTCAGAATGGGTAGACAGATTATTGTTTCAACATCATTTCTTGAATACTCCATCAATTTGGTACTTATTTTGAATGTTTCCTTTGGAATACACTGAATTCTCATTACCACATGGATCTATTTTTGGATTCTATTTTCGATTCTCTCCTCTGATTCATATAGTATTTGTCTCTTCCAATATTCATAACATACATTTTGAATTACTTTAGACTTAGAGTACATTTTAATGTGTGGTATGAAAAGCTTCCCCTCATTATTATTCTTTCTCATAATTTTGAATTTTTCATGAATTTATTTCTCATGATAAATTTTAGAATTAACTTGTCATATACTACCCTCAACTCCCCAAAGTTGTGACTGTGATTGGAACTGCATTACATTTATATATTAATTGAGAAGTATCTTTACAATATTGTTATCCCATCCAGGAAATTAAATAGCTTTCAATTTAGTCAAATTGTTTTATGTCCTTCAGTACTCTCTTAAGATGTTCTCAGTATAGGTCTTGATACTTCTTTTAGAAAAACATATACTTGGGTATTAAATGGGATATTCTAAAAAGATCTGATTGTGGTTATTAACTTTAGTTAGGGTAAAAACTATAAGGCAGATATAAGCCTACGATTGTGACTTTTCTCCTGCATATTTTTGTTTTGCCTCATATTAAAAAATAAAAGTTAAGGTATTGATACTCGAGGTTTACATGGAGAACAAAATGCATCCAGAATTAAAGATAATTTTGTATTGGATAACATGGAGGAGCTGATTATCTAGTATAGTTGTATGATCCATTAAATCTGTCTCCCTAAGCAATATAAAGTGTTTGAGTCAACAGTGACCCTATTCCTCTACTTGAGTCTCAGAAAGAGAAGAGTCAGTAAGAAATAAACTGAGTCTAATTCAGTGATTCTCAAACAATCACATGTATCAGAACCATTTGGAGGGCTTATTAAAACAGAATTTACATTTATAACAAGTTCCCAGGTGATGCTATGCTGTTAGTCCAGCGACTACACTTTGAGAACCACTGTTCTAATACAACAACTTCGGGAGAGAAAGTCCAGTAGCCTTGCTCAGAGATGGATGCAGGAAGTGATGGAAGAGAGAGTACTATAAGTAAGATCTCTGATCACAGTAAGAATTATTATGTTTGGCATTATATTCCTTTAAAGCTATGAACTTTTCTCTGAGTTTAGGTTTTATTCATATCCCATACATCCTCATATGAAGCGTTCTAGTTTTTCAATCTGTATACAACTTGTAATCTCAAATTTGACTTCTGCTATGGTCCAATAATTACTTCATAGTGTTTATAAAATTGATTAAGTCTTTTTGATTTGTTTGTTCATTCATTCAAATATTTATCGAGCATCAGCTATGAGCCACTTGCTTGGGATTTATTAGATAGCAAAAGAGACAATGCTTCTTACACTTATGAAGGTTACATCAGTGGGCAAGAGATAGACAATAAACATCATATGGAAATTATATAGTATCCTAGAAGGTGTTAAGAGTTATAGGTAAAACAAAAACAAAAAAGAGCAGAGAAGGGGGAAATCATTGGTGCATGCTGAGGGACTGCAGTTTTAAATAAAATGATCAAGGTAGGACCCACTGAGCAGGTGAAATTTAAACATGGACATAAAGCAGGTGAAAGAATTAGCCAAGTGAATATATAGCAAAAGAATACAGAGAAACAGCTTGTGCAAAAGCCCTAAATTAGTAGCATGCCCAGAGTACCAAGGGGAGATAACTGGAGATGAGTTTACGGAAGTAAGGAGGACCAGTTTATGTAGGACTTTTAGGCCACTGTTATGACTTTAAGTTTCACTATGAGTAAATGGGGAGACACTGAATAATTCTGAGCAGATGATGACACAATATGATTTACATTTTAAAAGCGTCACTGGCTGCTATGTTGAGCATGGACTATAGGAAACAAGGGTACAAGCAGAGAGATCAAGTAAAGGCAACTGAGTGGTAATATACAGATGAGAGATGATAGGAGCTTGTATCAGAGTGGTGGTAGTGGATGAAATGAGAAGTGGTCAGATTCTGGTTCTCTTTCAAAGGTAGATCCAACAGGACTTTTTGATAGAATGGAGGTATGTTGTAAAAGAGGGAAGTCAAGGATGATGCTAAAGTTTTTAGACTCAGCAACAAGAAGAATGAAGTAACACCAGTGAAATGAAGATGACTACTGAACAGGTTTAGGGTTGAAGATGAGAAGTTTGGTTCTGGATACGTTATATTTGAGATGTTTATTTGACATTCATGTGGAGATGCTGAGTAGATAGATGTAGAAGTCTGGATTTAGAAGAGAAGTCAAGGCAACATATAAATTGGGAGTTGTCAGCAAATAAATGATTTTGAAAGCCATGAAACTAGATAAGATCTCCAAGAGGTATGGATAGAGACAGACTGAGCCCTGAGGCACTCCAGTGTGACGAGATCTGGGGTCAAGTATCAGACCAGTAAAGGAGACACTAGTGAAGCAGGAAGAAAACACAATGTGGTGCTCTGGAAATCAAGTGAAGAAAATATATCAAGAGGGAGAGAGTGATGCACTTTTGTCAAATGTTGTAATAGGTCAAAAAAGGTTGAAGACTGGACATTGGAATTAGCATATGGCTATTAGAGACCAGAGCAGTTGTTTCCCTTATAGGGGATAAAGCCTGATTGGAGCAGGTTCAAGTGAGAATTAGAAGGGAGGAATTCAAAACAGCAAATGTAGACTATTATTTCAAGGTTCTGTGTTGCAAAGGGGAAAAAAGAAATAGAATAGTAACTGGCAAGTTAAATGGAATCAAGAGTTTTTTGGTTTATTTCTAAAGATGGTAGAAATAACAATGCTTGAATGCTGAGGGAAATAATCTAGTATGGAGGCAAAAATTGGTGAATGTAGAAGGGAGAATTGTTTTGTCAATATTGAGTGAGTGACACGGAATGGTATCTACTACAGGAATCACCAAATGCTTTCTGTAAAGGGTCAGATAGTGAATATTTTAGGCTTCATGGCTACACGTGGTCTCTGTTGTATATTCTCCCCCCCCACCAACCATTTAAAAATGTAAAAACTATTCTTGGCTCATGGGACATATAAAAATGAAGAGCAGGGTTTGGCCCATAGGCTGCAGTTAGCTGACCCGGATCTAGTACACATGCAGAGAGGCTGATTTTAGATAAAAGCATGGAGAGCATGCCTAGTTGGCATATAGTAATAATATGGCAAGCAGAATATATGAGTTCAGATGTTGATAGAGAGATAGATGTGGTGGCAAGAGGTCTCTTCTGATTGCTTCATTTTTCTCCAGGAGTTTGGAAAAAGTTATCATTGAAGGTAAGACTGGGAGTAGAAAATGTTGGCTATTTGAAGAGAGAGAATTGTATAAAATGATCTAAGAAAATGCGAGTGCCATGGTCTGAATGTTTGTGTCCACCTGCCCCTCCCCCCATTCATATGTGAAACCCTAACCCCCAAAGAGATGGTATCAGAAGGTGGGCTTTTGGGAGGTGATTAGGTCTTGGAGGCAAAGCTCTCATAATTGTGACTAGTGCCCTTAAAAGAGAGGCCAGAGAAAGACCCTTCATCCCTTCCACCATGTGAAGACAGTGAGAAGGTGCCATCTATGAACCAGAAAGTGGCCCTCACTAGACACCAAACCTGCTGATGCCTTGATCATGGACTTCCCTGCTGCCAGGACTGTAAGAAATAAATTTGTTGTTTATAAGATACCCAGTTTTTGGTATTTTGTTATAGCAGCCCAAACAGACTAAGACAGGAAGAGTGAACATATTTGGAGAAAGTATAATTTGATTATCTGGCAGCAATTTGAACTCACATGAGGTTTTTGTTCATGAATTTAAAGTGAGACCCTTGCCTTTTTCTTCCAGTTATGTTCAGCTACTTGGGAGCAAGAGTGGAGTAGATGAACAATGATTAGGGTTACGGTTTTGCCAGTTAGTATGACGATCAAGAGAGGAAATCAAGGGAATATCTAATGGCATGATTAATGGTTGACTATGGCATTTAAGCATGGTTAGGAGACAAATAAGTGTGAGGGGCAGTGAAACAGTGATAGGTTCAATATAATGGAATTCTCAATGAAGTTGTAGAATTATTAGAAACCAGGGATTTACAGGGGGTGAGCTAAAAAGATAGGAGGTAGTGGTCAGAGAGGGGGATGCATGAAACTGAGATAATTGAGGGTCTGCAGTTACTGGTAATGTAGATCTAACTAGGGAATAACCAAGGGAGTGGCTTAGGTAGAGTGAAAAAGGACAGATGTCCAAAAAGTTGTAGGTCAAGGTATTGAAAAGATCATTGACATGCATATTAAAATCACCAAGAATTAAGGCAGGAGTGCTGGAGAGACTGACAATGCACCAGCAGTTAAAATAATTAAAAAAATAAAAATAACATTTGTTGACTTTGGGTTTTATATTTAATTAATTAATTAATTAATTTATTTATTTCCTGCAACAACTTCAGGATTTATTGTTCTGAGATCTGAAGAATAGTTTTTAAGATTTCTACTTTTTGAAATTCACTAAGGTTTTCTATGTGGCAAACCTTATGATTAATATTTGGAAATGTTCCTTGTGCATAAGAGAAGACTGTCAATCCCCTACTTGTGAGATACAAAATTATATTTATAGTTTATGTATTTATTTGAACAAATAAATGTGCATATCCTTGTTATATTAAAAAATTATATTTATAAGTATTTTTCATTTGGTTGTTCTCAGCAAATATGGGGAACTCAGTTAAGAGGCCATTGTAAAGACAAAGGATGATGGCTTGGATTAGGCTGGTGGTAGTAGACGAAGGCAACTGGATGGAGTGAGAGTTATTTAGCAAGTCACATAAGTAGGACCCAATGATGAACTGGATAAGGCATATAAAGGAGAGAAATTACAAGGGTGACTTCTAGGTTTCTATAAAAATGTGAATGATAGTCTAGCAGTGTCATTAAAAACTTAGGCTCTGAGAAGTAAGGATTCCTTTGTTCAAAGTTAGCCTTACTTAGAAGATGTATGATTTCAACAAGTTATTTTACCTCTCAATTTTCTCACTGCAAAAAGAAGACAATATCTGAAGTTCCTGTAAGAATTAAGTGAATTAATGGATGTAACACTTATTTCAGTCCTACCACATGGTAAACCCTCAATGACTGGGACCTATCTTAACTCTGCAGGGATAGAAAATATCCAAAGATGACCAAGTTTGAAAGGCAAGGTAACGAGCTCAGTTTTACATTTCAAAGATGCATTTGAAGCATACATATGGAGATGTTAGGTAAGCAAGCAGTAATATATCTAGGCCTGGAACTCAGAAAAAGCATGTAGGTTGAAGATACAAAGTGCCTATAATGAGGCATATGTGTATAGGTGGTACCTATACGCAGAAGTGATGGAAGTGGATAAGAGTGCATGGGAAGAAATTAGTAAAGAGAGGAACTGCAATGGTTTGAATGTGTCCTCCAGAGTTCATGTATTGAAAAACTAATCCCCAATGCAAGTGTTAGGAAGTGGGGCCTAATAAGAGGTGATTAGGCAAAGAAAAAGCCCTTATGAATAGATGAATGTCATTATCATAGGAGTGGGTTTGTTATTGCAAGAGTGGGTTTGTTATAAAAGCAAGTTCAGTCCTCTCTTTCTCCCCATGTGATGTCTTCTGCTATGTTATGACACAGTAAGAAGGCCCTCATCAGATGTAACCCCTAAATACTGAAATTCTCAGTCTCAATAACCATGAGCCTATACATTTCTGTTCTTTGTAAATCATGCAGTCTCAGGTATTCTGTTATAGCAGCATTAAATGAACTCAGACAGAAAATTGGTACTAAGTGGGGCTGTTACTTCATCAAATACCTGAAAATGTGGAAGTGGCTTTGGAAGTGAGTAATGGGTAGAGGCTGGAAGAATTTGGAGAAGTAGGCTAGAAAAAGCCTAGACTGCCATGAATGGAGTGTTTGTCATGAATGGAGTGTTTGCTATGAACAGAGTGTTAAGGGCAATTCTAGTGAGTGCTCAGAAGACAAGAGCTGAAGGGAGAGCCTAAACCTTCTTAAGGATTCCTTACCTTGTTGTGATCAGATGTTGATAGAAATATGGACAGCAAAGGTCATTCTAATGAAATCTCAGATGGAAATGAGGAACGATGTATTTGAAACTGGACTAAAGGCCATCTTTGTTATACAGTGGCAAAGAACTTAGTGGAATTGTGTTCATGTCTGAAGACTTTGTGGAAGGCAGAACTTAAGAGCAATGAACTAGGATAGCTGGCAAAAGAAATATCTAAGCAGCAAAGTGTTCCAGGTGCTACATGGCTTCTTTTGAAAGCTTACAGTAAAATGAAAGAAAAATGATTTAAAGATGGAATTTATAATTAAAAGAACAAAATGTAAAAATTTTGAAAAATTTCAGCCTGGCCATTTAAGAAATGAAAAAGTGTGTTTCAGAGAGAATACTAGGGGTGTGGCCAACCAAACATTTCCTAAAGAGAATAATATGGATAGAAGGAAGCCAGGTTCTATTCATCAAGATAATGGCAGAATAACCCCAAAGATGTTTCAGATATCTTTAATGCAAGCTAGGACCCTCAATGCAAAGTTTCCAGAAATGTGCCTGTAGGACATCAGCATTCACTGCCCTCAGGACTCTGCTCCCCCAAAGTCCTCCCCAAAGTCTGGCACAGTACCCCTTGGCTGCCCTAGCCAAGGCTTGGGTGGACACAGGTGCAGCTTGACCTGCCACTCTGGAAGGCTCAAACCATAAACCTTGGCAGTATCCACATGGTGCTAATTCTGCAGGCACACAGAATGCAAGAGTTGTAGGGCCATAGCAGCCTCCAGCTAGATTTCAAAGGATGTTGCAAACAGCCTGGGGGCCTAGGCAGAAACTTGTTGTGGAGACAAAGCCACTGCAAAGTGTTCCAGTTATGGCAATGCCTAGTGTAGCTGTGGGAGTGGGGCAGACCCCAAGACCCCAGAACTGTGAAACTCCAGCCTTGGAAAGCTGCAGATACAAGACTCCAACCCATGAGAGCTGCTAGGTGAACTGGGCCCAGGAAAACCATAGGGGGAGGGCTGCCTGAGGCCTTGGGGATCCAAACTCTCTCGGTGTTCTCAGGATGCAAAACATGGAGTCAAAGAAGATTATTCTGGCATCTTAAGATTTAGGGCTGTCTGCGTAGCTCAGTTGGTTGGAGCATGGTGCTGGTAACACCAAGGTAAAGGGTTTGGATCCCTGTACCAGCCAGCTGTCAGAAAAAAAAAAAGGATTTTTTATTGTTTTCCCTCGAATTTTGGACTTACTTGGGACCAGTTACTCCTATCTTCTTGCCTACTTCTCCATCTTAGAATAGAAATGTCTATCTCATGCCAGTTCCACCACTGTATTTTGGGAGTTGATAATTTGTTTAATTTCATAGGCTCGCAGCTGGAGGGAAATTTACCTCAGGATAAATAGTGCCTTGAGTCTCATCCATATCTGACTTAGATGAGACTCTGGACTTTGGACTTTTGAGTTAATGCTGAAACAATTTAAGATTTTTGGGGCTATTGGGATGGAATGAATGTATTTTGCATGTAAGAAGAACACAAATCTTGGGAACCAGGAGTGAAATGCTGTGGTCTGAATGTGACTGTCAAAGTTCATACTTTGGAAACAATTCCCAATAGTGTTGAGAGTTGGGGCCTAATAAGAGATGATTAGATCATAAAGGCAGAGCTCTCATGAATGGATTAATGTCATTTTCATGGAAGTGGGTTCATTATCACAAGAATGGGTTTGTCATAAAAGCAAATTTGACCCTCCCCAGATCCCCTCTCTTGTCATGTGATGCCTTCACCTATATGAGAGTACTTCAAATAGTTCACGGGAAGATTTGTATTATTGTTCAATTCTATCTTTCCATATACATTTTCATATATCCTTATATTATGACACAGCAAGAAGGCCCTCACCATATGCAGCACCTCGATCTTGAACTTCCCAGCCTCCATAATCATGAACAAATAAATTTCAGCTCTTTATAAATTACCTGGCTTCAGGTATCCTGTTAATAGCAGAATGAAATGGACTAAGAACTATTTTTTTTTTTAGTTGAGGTAAAAGTCGCATGACATAAAACTCACCATTTTAACCATTTTAGTGTACAATTCAGTAACTTCTGGTATATTCACAATGTTCACAACCATTGCCATTATCTAAATCTGAACATTTTTATCATTCATACCCATTGAGCAGTAACTCCCCATTTCTACCTTTCTGTAGTCCCTGGTAACCACTCGTCTGTTTTCTGCCTCTATTAATTTGCTATTTTGGATATTTCACATAATTGGAATCATATAATATGGGAGAACATTCAAACCCTCATGTGACTTTTTGTGTCTGCCTTCTTTCACTTAGCCTGTTTTCAAGGTTAATCCATTTATCACTACTTCATTCCTATTTGTGCCTGAGTAATATTGCATTGCATGGATATACCACAATTTGTTTATCCATTCATTTGTTGATGGACATTTGAGTTGTTTCGACTTTTTGAATCTTTTTTTTTTTTTATGTTTCTTTGATTTGCATTTTGTTTTGTTTTGTTTTTTTAATTTTATTTTGTCGATATACATTGTGGCTGATTATTGTTGCCCCTCACCAAAAGCTCCCTCCCTCCTCCCGCCCCCCTCCCCCCCACCAATTTCCCTTCTGTTTGCTTGTCATATCAACTTCAAGTAATTGTGGTTGTTATATCTTCTTCCCCGACTTTTTGAATCTTAAGAATAATGCTGGTATAAAGATTCATGTACAAGTTTTTTTATGAATACCTGTTTTCTGTTCTCTTGAGTATATATTTAGAATTACTGGGCCATCTGACAATTTTATATTTAAAATTTTGAGGGGCTGTCAAAATGTTTTCCACAGTGACTGCACCATTTTACATTCCCACCCACAAATTATGAGGCTTCCAATTTTCCTACATCCTTACCAATATTTAATTATAGCCATCCTAGTGAGTGTGAAGTGGTGTCTCATTGTGGTTTTGATTTGCATTTCTCTAACGACTAGTGATGCTGAGTGTCTTTTTGTGTACTTGTTGGAACACTTTTTGTGTGCTTGTTCAATATCTTCTTTGGAGAAATGTATATTCAAGTCCTTTGCCTATTTTGTAATTGCATTATCTTTTAATTGAGATTTGTAAGAGTCACTTAATTAACCTTTACCAAATATATGACTTGAAATATTTTCTCCCACTCAATGGGTTTTCTTCATAGTGTCATTTGATGCACAGTTTTTAATTTTAATGAAATCCAATTTATGTATTTTCCTTTTGTTACTTGTGTCTTTGGTGTAATATCTAAGAATCCATTGACAAATCCAAGGTCATGAAAATTTACCCCAACATTTTCTTCTAATGATGTACAATTTTACTCTTTATAGACTCTTTTTTACTATTTCTTGTAGGGTAGGTCTACTAATGACATACTCTCCATTTTTGTCTATCTGGAAATGTCTTAATTTCTCTCTTTTTTTTTTTTTTTTGGCTGCTGGCCAGTATGGGAATCTGAACCCATAATCTTGGTGTTATAAGTCTCCTTTACTTTTGAAGGATAGTTTTGCTGGATATAGAATTCCTGGTTAATAGTTTTTTTCTTTGAGCACTTTGAATATGTCATCCCATTCCTCCTAGCATACATGGTTTCTGATGAGAAATGAGCTGTTGATCTTATTGAAGATCCCTTACACGTGAGGACTCACTTTTCTTTTTCTGCTTTTAGGATTCTCTCTTTGTCATTAACTTTCAATAATTTGATTATAGTATGTCTTGGCATGGGTATCCTTAAGTTTACCCTATCTAGGGTTCTTTGAACCTCTTGAATATCTAGATTCATGTATTTCATCAAATCTGGGAAGCTTTCAACCATTATTTCTTCAAATATTCTTTTTTCCCCTTTCTCTTTATCCTCTCCTTCTGCGACTCCCGTTATGCATATATTAGTATGTGTGATGGATTCCTACAGGTCACTTAAGGTTTGTTCATTTTTCTACATTCTTTTTCCCTTTTGCTCCTCAGATTGGGTAACTTTTTTGTTGTTGTTGTTGTTGGTCAGACCAGGGATCCAAACCCTTGACATTGGTGTTATAACACTGTGCTCTAACAAACTGAGCTAACAGCCAGCCCTAGTTTGGATAATCTTAATCAACCTTTCTTGAAGTCTGCTGATTGTTTCTTTTCACTATTCAAATCTGTTGGTGAATCCCTCTAGTAAATTTTTAGTTTCACTTATAGTACTTTTCAACTCAGAATTTCTATTTGGTTCCTTTTTTATAATTTTGATCTCATTATTGATATTCTCTATTGGCGAGATATTATTCTACTGATTTGTGTTAGTTCTTTGTCCATGGTTTCTTTTAGCTCTTCTAGCATATCTTAAAGTATTGATGGAAAGTCTTTGTCTAGCATGTCCAATGTCTATGATTCTTTAGGAACGGTTTCTATTAATTTCCTTTTTTCCTGTGTATAGGTCATACTTTCTTGTTTTCTGTGTTTGTTTTTGCTTTCCTCGTTATTCTTTTTTAAAAACTGGACATTTTAAATATTACAATGTGGCAACTCTGGAAATTGGATTCTTCTTCCTCCCCAGGGTTTACTGTTGCTGCTTATTAGGTTGCTGTTGTTTGGTGAGTTTTCTGAACTTCGTAAAGTCTGTATTCCTTGTTATGTGTTGTCAGTTAAATCTCTGTTCTGTTAGCTTAATGGTCAGCTAGTGACTCAACAGAGATTTCTTTAAATGCCTGAAACCAAAACAAGAAGCAAAAACTCCCAGTCTTTGTGAATGGGTCTGTGTATGTTTTAGGGCACACTTTCAACATTTAGCTGGGCAACTTACAAATACACCTTAGCTTTCACTCTCTATTTGAACAGACCCTGAAAGTTAGTCAGAGGTGAGAGTTTAGGGCCTTCTCAGATCTTTTCCAAGTATTTGTCCCATCTTAGGCATGCATGTGACCTTTTGGATACCCAGGAATAAATGTAAACTTTTAAAGCCATTATTCCCCAAAGTATCTTACTCTCCAGCTTTTCTTCCCAAGGTTTTTGGTGTATCTGTTGTTTGTTCCAACTGCTCTTCCTTGCCCCACATGGCAGTGGCTATTAAACTTGCCTTTACATATTTTTGACAAATGCCCACTGGTAGTTATCTCTGCCTTGGGAGAGTTCTGAGTTAGGCAAAATAAAGGCTAGCCCTTTGCACCACTCCTTCAGGGAGCCATCAGGCAAGTCGAAATAAACTACCACAGTTCTTTGAGAACAAGATCCATTCTGCTCCCCTTGGCATCAAGAACCCACAGCAGAAATGCAGGTTGTCATCTGCAAAATTTCTGAGGAACTGGGCACAAGAAGATGAGGCCAGGGTAAGTATAAATGATACAAAGCTCTCTTCCTGAGATTCAGCAACTTTTTTCTTAAGTGTTTTTATAGTCAATGTAAATGTCTGACTAGTTTCTGAAGTTCACATAAAGTTGATTCTGAAGTTTTGCCTATTTATTAACCGCTTTTGTGGTGGGATAGGCCCTTGGGAGTTCCTTCTACTTGCTATTTTTGCTGATGTCACCTCCAAAGGACTGATTCTTGAAGAAACTCAACATTTGGTAGTAGATCAGAAGAAGATGAATCTGTGAAAAGGAATGAGAAGAAAGGTCAGAGGAGTAGAAAGAAAATAAGAAATGTGTTGTGCCACAGAAGCCAAGAAGAAGGGCAATGAAAAGAGAATAGTTATCAATGTCAAATAATATGAGATCAAGTAAGAAAAAGATTGAAAAATGTTCATTAAACATATGTATAAAGAAGTGATTTGTGACCTTAAGATTATTTCTCAATGGGGAGATCCTGCTATTTTAAACAAGACAATTCTTAAATATAAGGGTCTGTCCTGCACATTGCTGTATGTTTAGCATCTTTGGCCTCTGACAACTAAACACTGGAAGCAACCCTCAGCATCATGTCATATAGAAAATATACAAGTGAGAAACCAAAAATACTGCCACACATTTCCAAATGCCCTTGGAGAATCAGCAGTCTCTTAATAAACCACCACCTTGGGAAAATTTATTTTGGTAATGTTATGGGAGATGTCAGACTGTAGAGACCTGAAATATGAATAGGGAAGTGCTGAGCATTGATTGAATTGTGTACCCCAAAGTTCGTATATTAGAAGCTTAATTTCCCCTGTAACTGTTGTAGGTAGGAAATCCTATTACGGTAAATGAAAGGAGGGACCTTGACGAGGTGATTAGATTGTAGGACAATACCATAATAAATGGACTAATAATGGTGGTCAGGGCATAGTTCTGAGGGCTTTAAAAGGAGAGCACATGAGAGTCTCTTTATCTCTGCTCCACCATTTCACAATGTCATACCTTGTGTCACTGAAGTCACCACCAAAGAAAGCTCTGACCAGATGTTTTCCCTGAAATGTGGACTTCCCAGCCTCTGAAAGTGTAAGCAATAAATTTCATTTTCTTATAAATCACCCAGTTCCAGATATTTTTATAAGCAACAGAATCATACTAATACAGGGAGTAAGGAATAAAACCAGTGAGGTGCCACAGATAAGATGTGTTGGAAGTTTGGCTGAAATGAGAAAGATGAAAGAGCAGTAATTGGGGGGAATAGGGTCAAGGAAGGGTTTTTTAGAGACAGGATTCAGATGTTTAAAAACCATATGCTCCAGATAAGAGGGACAGTTTGAATACACAAAGGAAAAAATAATTGATAGTATAAGGTAACTGAAGGGGTGGAAGGAAAGCACAGGTGAAGAAAACGGCTTTAGATAGGATGCTTAACTTCTATTTTGAAACAGTCACCTTAGGACAATGCAGTAGTATCCTAACTAGTTTCCCTGCTCCCTTAATTGCCATATAGACTATTCTCAATACAGTAGCAGCATCACTTCTCTGTTCATAACTCTCCAATGGCTTCCCATCTCACTCAGAACCAAAGTCAACTTCTTATAATGTCTATAAGATTCTTCACAATCTGTTCACCCCCACTCTTTAAGCTATCTGACCTTATTTCCTAATATGTTCCCCCTCAGTCACTACCCTTTCACCACAGAGCTTCCCTTGTTCTTGAACACACCAGGCACACTCTTGCCTCAGGACTTTTGCTCTGGATGTTCCCTTTGCCAGGAACACTTCTCTTTAGACACCCATATAGTTTGGTACCCCATCACCTTCAAGTCTTTGATCAAATGTCATCTGCCCATTAACCACTCATTAAAAATATTACCCCTCAATCCAACACTTCCTCTGAACCCACTGTTCTCTGTAGCACTTACTATTTTTTTTTTCTTTGTCTTTTTCGTGACCCTTTGATCAAATGTCATCTGCCCATTAACCACTCATTAAAAATATTACCCCTCAATCCAACACTTCCTCTGAACCCACTGTTCTCTGTAGCACTTACTATTTTCTTTTTTTTTTCTTTGTCTTTTTCGTGACTGGCACTCAGCCAGTGAGTGCACTGGCCATTCCTATGTAGGATCTGAACCCGCGGCGGGAGCGTCGCTGCGCTCCCAGCGCCGCACTCTCCCGAGTGTGCCACGGGCTTGGCCCAGCACTTACTATTTTCTATGTTACTATATCAGTTATTTATTTTATGCCTGTCTTTCCATACTAGAATATAAGCTCCAGGAGGGCAGACTTTTGTTTGTATTGTTCACTGATATATTCCCAGCAGACAGTGGGTGTTCAATGTTTGTTGAATAAATAGGAGAGAAGGATAAGATGAGTGTAGGTAAATTTACATATTTGGAGCAGGAAGAAATTTCCATTTGGTGGTTCCAGTTTGGGAGGAAGGAGGTGACAGTTATTTGAAGAGGTGAAAGGGAGATAGTAAAATGAAGGAGACAGATTAGAGGAGAGTAGAGGTTTTTGGAATGGGTGAGAAAAGTTGAGAGAAATGTAAGATTGCCTGGCTGTATCCAGGGATCATTTGATTTTGGTGATCGTAAGATTGTAGGGGAATCAGTTTATTCTATTATTCTACAGTCTTGAGCAGTGTAGAACTGCTCAGAAGTACTGAGAAAGTGAATAATTGGGTTAATTTAGGCTGAAGTTTTGCCAGACAGAGGCAAAGAGTTTAGAATATGGTTTTCAATCTTGGCTGAATTTTAGAATCTATCACCTGGAAGGACTTTAAAAAATCACCAGTTTGGTAAATCCAGCTCTTATCTGTACTGCCAATATATATCTGAGTCAAAAAGTAATTGTCCCAGGATCTGCTGATTACATTATTTACATTATCCTTGCCTAAAAGGATACACTATATACTGATATGATACTGTTATGGAGGTTTTTACTCCCCTTTTCAAAATAGTAATTTTTGTTGTAGCTTTCATATTTTTCCTTATAAATGAACAAAAGCCTCACATTACAAACCTGAGAACCCAAAGCCTCTCCTTTTAGTTATGCATTACAGTTATTTAAAATACACACTCTATAAGAGCAGAGACCATGTGATTGCTCTTAATACTATGTTCCTAAGACCTGATACACAGAAACTCAGCATTGTTTTTTTTTGTGAATACATCAATGATAACCATTAGTAGTGGAGCATGTATGTACCAGGTGCTGCTAAATTATTTACATAATTTCATTTACTTTTCACAAACAGCACTATAACCTATCAAGCCAAGTTTAAGAGACAATGAAGCATAACCTCTGAGACTTCAGTTATATGCCCAGGGTCCACACTGCTAGTCAGTCAGTAATGCAGCCAGTTCTACATTATGCTATTCTGATTCTAAAACCTATGCTTTGCACTACAGTACCATGCTGAGTTTGAGAGGAAGGCAAAGACAGACGACAATAGAGATAGAAGTGAAAAGAAGCAGATAAAAATTTCAGGGACCACATATCTCTTTTGTGACCCTTAGAAACTGCAACAAAGCTTTTTTAAGTCCCTTTACAACTAGTGGCTTGAGGACTTCACTTTTTGAATCTTCCTCCATTAACAGGATCACATTAAAATCTTGGTCACCTACAGCCTATGAACTAATAGTTCTTCCCCTCTATTGGTTGATATATGTTAAATCTATTTATTGAAATGTGGGTCTTTCAGTCATTTGCAAAATAGGTATCTCTTATTAGATAGCAATGCAAATAGTCTGCTTAAGATTAGCTATATATGCAAATTTATACACATTTTCAACTGTTACTATTACAATATTTTACCTGTGTTAGGAATAATCCAGCTTTTTCTCATTTTATTTGTGAGAGCAGGACTGGATTTATAACTCTTCTGTTCTTTCAGAAATCAAGTAGAATTAGAATCATATGCCTTTTCCTCTTGAGAATTCCAGTATTTTGTCATTTTCTTTGTACATGTTTTTGTAGGCAAATATCCTTTCATTCGACAAATATTTACAGTATGTCACATGGAGCTTTCATTCTAGTGAGAGGCAAACAATAAACAAAATATGTAACTGTGATATTCTGAAATATATATTTGGTCTCTGTCCCAGTCCCTTTCTTGGCACACAACTCCTAAAATTCTTAAGAGTCTCCAGAGTGATGTCTTTTTGTATGCTACTGAGTTGAGCATGGCTTGTCGTCCCTAAGGTAGCTTCAGGATGGTGGCTGGTCACCAAGAAAGACCAAGGCATGATTAAAGAATTGGGACTTCCAGCACTACCACCCAACCTCCTGGGAGGAGAGAAAGGCTGAAGGTTAGGTTGATCAACAATGGCTAATGATTTAATCAATCATGCCTATATAATAAAGCTTTCATAAAAACTCAAATGGATGGGGTTCCAGAGAGCTTCTGGATAGCTGAATACATGGAAGTTCCCGGAGGGTGGTGGGCTTCTTTCCCCATACTTTGCCTTATGCATTTCTTCATCTGTATCCTTTGTAATATCCTTTATAATAAACTGGCAAATATAAGTGTTTCCGAGTTCTATGAGCTGCTCTAGCAAATTAATCAAACCCAAGTAGGGCATGTGGGAAACCCAAAATACAGTTGGTTGGTTGGAAGTCCTAGAGGCCTGGACTTGTGACTAGTGTTTGAGTAGGGGCATTCTTAGAGACTGAGCCCTTCTATCTCCAGGTAGATAAAGGGCACCTGGTGTCCACTGCAGAATTGACAGTTAGCTTGATGTGTGGAACAAACCTCAACACATTTGATCATGGAAGTCTTCTGTGTTGACTGTTGTTGAGTGAGAGTACAGGAAAAGCATTTTGGCTTGTTTATTCCTATATACACAATAACATATTACTTTAAGAAAAATACAGTAGGATAAGAAAAAAAGATGGTGATGGGGTGCTGTTAAATAGAGTACTCAGGAAAGACCTTTCTGACAAGGTGAGATGTAAGCAGAGACCTGAAGAAGTGATAGTGAGAGCCAAGTAGGTACCAAGAGGAGAGCACTCAAGAGTAGAGGAAAGATCCTGAGGCAGAGACACGCCTGGTATACTGGAGAAATGAGGAAGATAGAGTTGTGGGAAGAGAACAAACAATTTAAAAAGTCATTAGATAAGAAGCCAGAGGTAACATGGTTGGTGGCAGTTTACACAGGGCCTTGTGGGTCATGGTTAGAACTCTCGCTTTTTGTGAGGAAAACAGAGACAGACCGGACAGGCTCCCTTACCTCATACTGGCTGAGCATGGCTCAGCCTATCTGTTGTAAATATATTGTGTGTGTGTGCGCCCAGGTGTTCCTTGGCTATCTGACTGTAGTATAAAAGACAAGAGCCCTGATCTACTGGGGCTGAGCTTGCATCCAAATGAAGCTTGTTAACCTTGCCAGTGACTCCCAGGATCTTTCTCCAATTACCTAGCTCACTACCTGCATATGAGGGGTCTGTGAACCAGTCTGTACAGAATGAGTTTGAAGGGTCTGTGACCCAGCTTGCCACTTTTATTCTGAGTGAGATGGGAAGCCATTGGTAGGTTTTAAGATAGGAATGACACTATCTGACTTTTAAAGGGATCATTCTGACTGCTGTATGAGTAGACCAAGGAAGCAAGCATGTAAGTGGGAGATCAGTTAGAAGGCCTTTGCTATGGTCCAGGTATAAGATGATGGTGGGTTGTACTAGGGGGAACTGAGATAAGATTCTGGATATATTTTGAAGGTAATGCTGGCAGGATTTGATGATGGAGTTGATGTGAGGTATGAAAGAATCAAAGTTGGCTCCAAAATTTTTAGCCTTAACTGAAAGAATGGAGTCCCTATTTTATGAGGCCTGAAGAGCACTTGTTTGGGTGGAAAAGGAGTTTGGTGTTAAATACATTAAGTTTGTGATGCCTGTTAGACATTCAGGGAGTGCTCTAGAGTAGGCAGTTAAGTGTGAGTCTAGTGTTTAGGGGAAAGGTGTAGACTAGAGATTCAAATTCAGACACAGATCTGAATGAAATTGCCTAAGAAGAGAGGACAGAAGCAGTTCAAGTTGTGAGATCTGAATCCTGGGGCACTCCAGCATTTAGAGGCTGGAAAATGAAGAACCTGCAAGGGGATGAAGGACCAGCCATTTGAGAAGAAAGAGAAGCAAGATAGAAAATGGAATCCCAGTGGGTAAGGAGCTTCAGGAAGAAGAAAGTCATCAGCTGTGTCAAATGCTGCTGACAGTGAAGCGAGATGAAGACTGAGAACATGAAGGTTACTGATGATCCTGAGCAGGTTCAGGAGCGTGGGAATACAGTCTGTGTGGGCTCAAGACGGTGTAGTAGAAGTGGAGATAAAATATTTTTGCAAAGGAGAGCAGATCAGAGAGCATTTGGAGGGAGATACAGGCCAAAAGTTTTGTTTTCTTTTAAAGATGGTGTCCATTTTGTGTTGCTATAACAGAATACCTGACAGGGTCATTTATAAGGAAAAGAGGTTTATTTGGTTCATGATTCTGAGACAGCTGCATCTGGCATGGGCCTCAGGCTGCTTCTACTCATGGCAGAAAGTGGCAGGCAGCCGGCGGGTACTAGCAGATCACATGGTGAGAGGAAGCAAAAGCAAGGGACGAAGTGCCAGGGTCTTTTAAACAACCAGTTCCCGTGGGAACTAATAGAGGGAGAACTCACTCACTATCCTTCCTTCCCCAGGGAGAGCATTACTCCATTCATAAGGGATTGGCCCCCATGACTCAGTTTCCAACACTGCCACATTGGGGATCAGATTTCCACGAATTTTGGTGGGGACAACACATCCAAACTCTATCAGATGATAATTAGTATAGAATGTTTATAAGTTGATGGAAATAATCCAGTTAGGGGGAAAAATTCATAAGGAAAGTGAACGATTTTAAGAGTAAAATGCAACTTAATGCATAAGTGGCAAGTTTGGTTTTAGATAGGAACTTTTGACAGCTTATCCAGTTACTGGATTATAGCACAGTATTCAGATGAAGAAAGACTGGTAGGTGCAATGGTGGGGGTAGGTGGGAGTTGTCCCTGCTTTCTGATTTCTTCTATTTTCTTGAATAAGAAGATAATGACCTACAAATGAGGAGTGAGCAGGTATTTGTGGGTTTAGAAGATGTGAAACAGCTGGTTAAGAGGGCAGGCTAGATTAGGGAAATGTAGCCTGAGCGGGTGAGGAACACAAGGGGCTTCCTAGTTAGCACGGTTATGTGTTTTTGTCCAGCCAAGTTCAACTGGTTTGCTGCAGGCACAGAGTGGACTACCAGGGCTGTGGTTTAGGCAGATAAGATGGAGAAGAGGAAAGCAGTTGAGGGCACAGTATTTGCAAAGGACGATTTATCTAAGCTAGAAAATGAGTTTAAAAACATGGGCATAACATTTAGATGTGTCCGTTAGTAAACACAGTTGATTATCATTATTTGTGGTAGTTATGATTAATAAAGTCACAGTGAACACTGAACTGCTCCTAGGGTAAATACAGGGTTAAGTTCCTGCGAGCCTTTGGTCACAGCATTTTCATCCCCTGATCAATGCATAATCTTGTTTTACGTGTTTCTGCTTAAAGACACCTTATTTAATATATATTGCTAATTCATTAACATGGAACTCATGGCCAAAACACTAATAAGCCTGAACCAAACTTATTCAGCACACCTGTTTTTTCTACAATGCACATTGCGGTTTTCTAGTGCTTAGAAATATTAGACAGCACTTCAGCACTACTCTTGGAGGAGGGGCAGGAATTTAAAACACAATGACCAATTTAAAAAAAGGACAAAAAAATGTAAAAAAAAAAAAAAAAGTGGCACTAAATATTCTGGGAAAAGGATAGTTGTGTTTGCAGCATGAGAATGAAATAATTAGGCAGAGCACTGCCTTGTTCAGTGTCAGCTGGGAACGTGGTGTCAGGCAAGTTAAATTTTCTGCCACTCTGCGCGTGTCCACGAGTGCCGGACATGTTAATTTGGGGGTTACAAATAAATTTAAATGAGTAGGTGAATTTGCAAATATGAAACCCTCAAGTAATGAGGATCAACTGTACAATGCTTGGAACTGTTTCCCCCCATAGCTCAACACAGTCTGCTGCTTTTGTTTAAATGGTATGTATCAATTTCAGCAGACATCTGGTTACCAAATTGGTAATTTTGCTGCCAGTCTTCAAAAAGTTTAAGATTTACATTCTTTTTGCACTCTTCTAATCTGATGTCTCCCATCTTCAATGTATTTGCTACAAAAGTGTTAGAAATTGCACACAGGGCTCTACTTTTTTGTTATATCAGTCACCAGCAATTTTTTTATAAGTTACTGATAGCTTAAGTGGGCATTAATTAAGTGGGCTTTCATTGGTCCTCACAAACAGCAATAACCTGAACAGTTCGCACGTGAATGTGACAAATATGGCTATGTAATTATTTCTTTCAATCAGTTACCACTATATTTCATCTCTTCATTAGGCCTAGCTTGTTGGGAACCAAATACATCAGTTACTTTTTGACGTTTTTTGGCGGGGTCTTGTTTCTTGTTTCCTATTTTTGCCTTTTTCTTCCAGGTTAGACATTTCTATATTTATGTTTACTACAGTCCTTTTCGTTAAACTAACGCTGCCTTACAAAAAAAATAAACAAATCACCTGAATACCACCATCCTCAAGTAAAGCTTAATTGTTGGGTATACTTGACATTTCCCCTCCCAATGTGCCTGAAGCAATATACAAAATCAAATTTGTAGCAATTTCATTCAGCACACCCCATGCCTTTATTCACATCCAGGATCTCCAAATGAATTTTCTTTCACCAAAGGACTTCAGCGAGGAAGAGAGAAAAGTGGGGAATAAAGACAGGAAAGGGGTGGGGAAGGAACGGCCGGGGATGGAAAATATAAAAAAGGATGAGGTGGCTCAGCACCTTTTCGAGTAACCCATGCCCCTAACTCTCCAGTCTCCTCCGCTGTTTTAACTCACTCCCCCAGCGGCGCTCACTCTTCAATCCAGGAATCTCCACCTTCCAGCCGCCCAGGCAGGCGGCCTTCCCGCGTTGGGTACAGTACCCATCCAACGCTTCCCAGTCGCCATCTGTCGCTCGGCCAGAGGGCCTTCCTGCACGCTTCGGGGGTGTGACTTACGTCTAATATGCCGCCCGGCGTGCTCGCAGCAGCCACAGCCCCGCCGCAGGCCGGTCGCGCGCTCCGCGTCCGGCCAGTGCCAGTGCCCGAGCTCGGCCGCGACTTCCAGGAACCGGTCTGAGGACGCAGGGGCTCGCTCCGCACCTCCCCGGAGGCGGCGTTCGCGGCTGCCCCCGAGGCAGCTATGTGGTAACCGTCCGCCCGTCGCCAGGCCAGGGGGTTTCCGACCACCCCGCCCGAACCCGAAGGGGCGGGGGCGGGGGCGGCGGCCGAAGAGCACGCCGAAGGGCACCCCCCCGCCCGCAGCGCCTTTGGGCGCACGCGCAGCCGCCGCAGCCTCCCTTATTTAGCCCGCGATGGCCTCCCTCGCGCCCCACCGTCCTCCTCCCGAGGGCGGCTCCCTGCCTGCGCCGGCCGGAACCCGTGGGACCAGCCTCGAGCAGGTCCCCGAACGGGACTCTCCCTAAACTGGAACGGCGGTGGCCGGACTCGCGCGTGAGGAAAAGCTGCGGCAACCGGAAAGGTCTGACGGATTGCGGGGAGGCGAGCCAGGCCTCAGAGGAAGAGGAAGGCCGGAGGAAGCCGAGGTTTGCCGAAGGCGGCGTTCCGGAGCGGCGCGGGGCGGGGAGGAAGGCCGAGGGTGGGAGAGGAGGGGGCGCGGCGGAAACTGCCGAGGTTTTCCGAAGGCGGCAGCGTCCGAGTAGCCCGGATGTAGTTGGTGGAGCGGCAGCGGCGGCACCAGCGGCGGCGGCGGGAGGAGGAGGAGAACCAGGCAGCGGCGACGGCGGCGGGGGGAGGAGGGGAGGAGGCGGCGGAGCAGGAGGAGGAGAAGGCGGAGGAAGCAGTAGCTCTCCGCGAGGTTGAGCCGGACGCGTCTTCTTGCCCCCCTCCCCCCGGTTCGCGCTGCCGCCGTGTAGTTGGCGCCGCTGCCCCGGCTGAGAGTGAACGTGGTGTCGACGGAGGGACATGGCCCGGGAGCGCCGGCGCCAGTAACGGGGAGGTGCTGAGAGTCACCGAGGGCGCGCCGGGCCCTGGTGCCGGGGCTACCGCCCGCCCGCCGCCGCCGCCTGCGCGCCCGCCCGCCTCTCGCGGCCGCTCTCCCCCCTCCCCGACACACACTCATAGGCCGGGCATTGATGGTAATGTATGCGAGGAAACAGCAGAGACTCAGTGATGGGTAAATTGTCTTTTCGTTTCGGGCCGGGCCGCAGCGGGGGCGGGGGGCGGCGGCGGCGGCTTGGGGGGGGGGCTGTTCCTCCTTATCTGGAGCTGGCCAAGCCGCCATTTTTGTTGTTAACCCTGATCCGGATCGGGCTGGGGAAAGGAGCAGCCGCGCGGGCAGGCGAGGAAGGAGTGAGTGTAGAGGGGAGTGGGGGGCCGGGTTCGCGGCGTCTCGCCCTTCCTGCCCCCCGTGGGAGCGCTGTGTGTGCGTGGGGGCCCCGCGCCGGTACGTTCGGTAGGTCTCCCGCGGGGAGGGGCGGCGAGGGGACCCGTGTTCTCCCATCGCCCCCCCCCGTCGCCCCGCAGTGTCTCATGTCGCTGTCTCTTCCTGTTTTTCAGCTGTCACGACCGGAGGGGGGACTCGCAGCCTTACCAGGTACCAGCCGAGGCCGGGGTGGAGGCATTGGAAGGGGCCGGAGGGGGAAGGGAGGGACTGCTACTCGAGCGCAGGCTTCAGAAGTCGCTACAGGCCTTTCGGTGCAACAAATCCGAAACTGGCGTCGCGGGTACCCTTAAAATTTTGCGTTTGGTACCATTAGCGCCCTCCAACAAGCTTTAGAGACTTATTTTGACAGGTGACCGGAGGAAGTTCTGTTTTTTGGGGAAAAAAAAATGAGTCGCAGGCGGGAAGACTTACCCGATAATTTGGGTGTGAAGGGATCGATGGGATGAGGTGATAGGTGGCTTTGGTGGTGTATGTATTTTATATTGTTGGGGAACTGAAAGTTAATGTAAAGGTGTTAACGTTAGATAAGTCCTGAGAGAAATAGCCAAGTGATTTACAACTCATGTCGGTTTTAAACTACTATCCCTTCCCATTTTAATTGTTACTCGTTCAAAAAATTGCCTTACAGTTGAAAGGTGGTGCTTTTGTTTTTGTAAGAATGGAGATCTTTAAATATTTGGAAATTCATTCTAATGTAGATGGTTCCAAGTTATGTAGGTTCTTTTTTGTTACTGCAGTTGTTGCACGTAAAGTTCTAAAAAATTATGATGGAAGTGGGGGGGAACCTGGTAAATGGTTAGTAACTATCAGGTGACAACGGAAGTAAATACTTTTCTATCTCTAATCTCTTAAAGGATAGAGACCAGTTTTCTAGCCTGATGGTTTCTAACATGAGTTCTTAAAACTGAGTTAAGAACAGTAGGCCCCTTATTTGTAAAACACTGTCCGTTACATTTGAATACATCAGAGATTAAATACTACTGAATCTGTCTCCCCAAACAATTAATTACACATTGTAAAAGACTGTTAAGTTAATATCATGGTTGTCTTAACATATCTGTTAGAATAATACTAAACCATTATTTTGAGGGTGTTTCATTAAGTTATATTATGTTTTTTTTAGAAATATTGTTCATATAAGAGTTTATTTTGGCCATTTATTTTATACCTTAAAATTGTTTCCCACACCTGTAAGAGTAGGTAAGTTAGGTCTGAAATGCTTTATTTGAATTGAAATGGTGAAACCTGTGTCTTTTTTTTCTGTAGGTTTGCAGAAACATACAAATGCTTGTTTATACGTGTGCCTGTGCTTATCTGTTGTAGAGCACCAGTTGATTCCAGTACTACTGATTTTCTAGTTTTCTTTTGATTAAACTTTCAAAAAAATTTCTAATGTTAAGTCCCAGAAAAATTGAGGAATCAGTTTGCCAAGGTGTTTGATTTCTTGTATTTACAAGATAAAGGAGTGCAGTGGATTTTTTTTTCTTTTTTTCTTATGATTTGTTTTAAGAATCTTATAGTAACTCTTAAGCCTTTAGGTCTCATCTGAATAACGTAAGGGCACAGTTGGGATTGGAAATTTTAATTTTATTGATGTAAATTTATAAAACTTAAGCTAATACACCAAGATTTATGATTGAATTAGTTTAGGGAGTTAAGTTTAAAGTTTCAATATTTTCTCTCTTCCTTTGGGGGGGTGATGTTTTACAGGCACTTAAGTATTCATCGAAGAGTCACCCCAGTAGCGGTGATCACAGACATGAAAAGATGCGAGACGCCGCAGATCCTTCACCACCAAATAAAATGTTGCGGAGATCTGATAGTCCTGAAAACAAATATAGTGACAGCACAGGTCACAGTAAGGCCAAAAATGTGCATACTCACAGAGTTAGAGAGAGGGATGGTGGTGAGTAGCTTTCTTGTTGAAACTTTCACATGTATTTATTTTAAACAATATATGTACATAAAACAATAGGTGGCAGTGATATTTTCAGTTTGAGGACCTTTACTGTGTAGTTATGTCATCAGAGTATTTTATTTCTACCAATGTTTTTGATTCATAAACAAGTTATTGTAAAAGTAAGATGCCAACCTGAATGTACTCCAGTGTTTGATCATAAGGGAATACATTTGTGAATACAGTCTACCAAATGCTTTATTAATAATGATGGGAGAAATGCAGGACATTTTTCCAAGAAAGGAAGTTTAACCTTTTCAAGTAAACATTTCAGTTTATTGTACTTTGAGATCATTGCTGCTTCAACTTATTTTTCAAGGAGTTCAAATCTGTTTCCTAATTGTAATAATAAATTATGAATTTAAAAACTTAGTAGGTTTTACAAGACAATTCCCAGGTTAAAAAACTATTTATGATTCAGAAAATTCATTTTTGGTTTTTGTTGTGACGATTTTAAATCTTATTTTTCATATTAACCAGTGTCTTGTTAGTGTAACTATTATACTGTGTCAATTGAAATACATATTAAACTTTCTAAAAGTTAGCCTCATTTTTTTTGCATGGTGCTGATATCCTTCAGTTGGTTCCTTGCCTCAAGCTCTTTGTGGTAGGAAGCTGAGAATAAGTAAATAAAACTAGCTCTCAATAACTATTTTCAGACTTAATTTGCCCCAGATTTACCACAGTAACAGATTTATGTCTAAAACGTGTTAAGGAACAAACCAGTTTCACTAAGGTAATTAAGACATCTATACTTTCTCTCACTGTAAGAACTTATATTGCTAACAAGGTAATATTTGAGATAAATATACAGTATTAATTGAAAGCTTCCAAGGATACTCAGTAGAGTACCATGTGTCTTTTTACTCCTCTTGGCAACTAGCTTCTCAATACTTGGCTTACGTTTAAAAAATAATCTGCATCTCCTGGGGTTTTTTTGTTGTTGTTGTTTGCCTCCTAGGATAGAAATCAGCTTTATTCAGTGTGTTTGTATATTGAGAAACATTGGCCTCCTCTACATAATTACTGGGTTGAGGAAATTAATGGTCAGAAGATTGCATTGGGATGAAATAATTTGGATGATTATTGAATGGGAGGGAAATAGTTCTCTGTTGAATATAGCTTTAGCTTTGTGCTATTTATGCAGTTAAACTACTTTTTTGTTTGAAAGTAACAGTAGTTCATGGGTTTGATTATTAAAGTGTTCAAAGTTCTTTGGTGGCAAAATTACTTAAGCTTTTAGTTTTATGCTACATATAGCCTGAGATGATACTGTTTATCAACCATTCTTCTCTAGTGGATTTCATTTCCAATGTTAGCTCTTGGAGAGTAGGTACTAGCTGTACTGTACTGTCCTTTATTTTGAAATTTTGGTGATTGTGACAGAATATGGCCCTTCCTCTTCTTGTACATAGGCTCTCAGGTTTTTATTTTAGTGACTGTGACCCAATTAATTTATCTATCTCAAAATCCAGGGAGAAGTCAGTTTAGGAACTCAGGGAAACTTTTGTAAATGCTTTCATATATTTAACACGGAACCATGCCCTGTCAATTATTTTGCAGGTGAAATAATTCTGAGAACATTCTGTTGTTATTCATTCAACAAACATTGGGCATCCACTATGTGCCAACAGTTGTGTGATACCCTGGAAGTAAAGATAATGTGATCTTGGCCTTGAAGCTATTCTTAAAGATTTTGACTCTTGAGAGCTTGTGCTGTTTTAGCTGCTTTCTTTTTCTGTATCTCTTTTTTCTTCACTTTGACTTTCATTTTTCCTCCTGTGTGAACTCCAGTTACCTGTTGGCTTTTAGTTTCCTTTTTATTTGCATCTTTCCTAATGTTTCTTTAGCTCCATTTATAAGAAACTTGTTACTTATTTTTCATTTCTACTCATTTGCTAAGTTAGGCCCCACTGTCTAATTTGTTTTCTAGTTGCTTCTCTGTCTTCCTTTGGAGCCTTTTAACTAATACTGTAACTCCATTTGTGTCTGTGCTGTCTCTAATATACCTGGCTGCCATATTCCTTTATACTGTGAAGGAATAATAAACAATATCAGAAAATACGGTATCTCCATTCTGGAGTCGAGTACCTCTTTAATGTTAATTCTGTCTTTTGAAGATGTAAAGTGGTGATTCTTCCCTCATTTAATATTTAGATATTTAGTCATCATAGTTTGACTTAAGGTGTACATATTCAGGGTTTGTTTTTTTTTTTCTTTCTGTTGCTAATATGTGTTTGAAACTAAGCTTTTAAAAATGTATATGTATGATTTTATTACAGGCAATATGAGTTCTTTTAGATTTTTAAGTATGAATTGAAATATAAAAATATTCACATATAAATTCAAAACCGTTATCAGAAATTACATGCAAGTGAGTTGGATTGTCTGTGCTCTTGGCATGTACAACAAATAACACCTTAATGTAAGAACAGGCACTACATTGTTCTTTGAACTATTTTAAAACTATTTCAAAATTGCTCATTGAACTATTTTCAAATTTCTTATTTTTCATTTTAGGATTTTTTTAATCTAATGACTTTCTTTAGTAAATAATAACTTAACTTACATGCTATGATTTGTAACTTGGATCTTACAAATGCGGAATTTGTAAAATGTGTTTGTTTTTCCTTAGAGTTGGGCTGAACTGGAATCACAGCATATTTTTTTCAGTAATTACTAGATTTCTTTCTTGGCATCTTGGATTCCCCTGAAAAATATCTGTTCAAAAGTAATGTATAAAAGGACTATAAGATAAACTATAAAAAAGCAAGAAAGCAGGAATTAAGAAGGATTGTTTTTCACTCCTAGAAATTTTTGTTAGTTAAAATAAGATTTATTGCAACATACCATGCACAGTTTAAAGAGTTAGAGATTTTATTCTTTAGGATTTTTTAGAGGGAATATAGATTGTCTATTGTAAATTAAAGGAGGTTATGAACTTAAAAGGTTTCTTGGTGAAATGTTATTTTTATATACTCTGTGATCCATCTATGAACACAATCTTTTTTTTAAAAGTAACCAAAAGCAAATATCTTAAGGTACAATCATTAGATTTGTTTTTTATAGCTTGGATATATTTTTGGAGTGTACCTGTCACCCTAACCTCAAAAATATGAACATACAATACAGGTTGAATTTGTACTTTTATGGAATTTTAACATCGTTTTCATTTGGTTAAAAAACAAGGCAGGAGGGAACCTTGAGAGGTTCCCTAGTTCCTACTCTTTTTCTTACAGGACTATTTCTAAATAATTATTTTCCCAGGTAATTTTAAATTTAAGGATGATCATACAAATGAACTTAGGAATGAGGGGGTATCTATCTCTGTAGGTGTTCTGTAAAGCTGCTACACAGAACTTCAACCTCTTGAGGGTTGTCCCTTTTTTTTTTAAATTTCCCTTTCAGAATTAGTATGTTTGGAATACTTGTTAGAAACATCTTTTTTGGAGAGATAGTTCAGTTGGTTAATTGAATAATATTTTTTATTGGCTCCCAGATTTGTTGGACTTCTAGTGAATTTGCCTGGCTTTTTACTTAGCATTTAAATATCTTTGATTATAAAGGAAAATTGCCTTTAGTGGTTTGGTAAACAGTGTTTGTAAGATTTTAAAGTTTATAGCTGCATAGTGAAATTTTTATCCTGTCATTTAGCACTATTTTTGGAGACATTAGGAAATGTATTTTTAGCTCCTGATTTTCAATTAATATTTTGAAAGAATTATACCTTCTGTAGGGACCATTTGGGGATAATTGATCTTTTTGTAGTTTTTAATATAATTTAGTAATGTTCGAATCTTTTCTATTGCATAATAGACTGATAGTTGTACAACATGGCCTTATGGTTATTCAAATAACTTTACATTTTGGATAAAATGAAATTAGTGATTTAGAAAGTACTATAAAAATTTAGTCTCATTTGATTCTTATGTTGGCATTGGAAAATAGAACAGATAGTATCTCTATTTTACAGTTTTACAATTGAGGGAAAATTTACTTGTATAAAGTTGAGCAAATAGTGATACTGCCAAGTCTAGAAATTGTTTCTGTCAGAGGTGAAACACTTAGGTATACTGGAAGTTTAATTGGTGGTGTTTACTATGGCACAAATTAGTTTAAAAGTGTTTTTGCTTTTATTTTCTTAATACTGTTCATCAGCTTCCCTCAGTGGGTACATCTTGACTAATTATAGTATAATATCAAAGCCAGGACATACATATTGGTACAGTGTATGTGTGTATTTCCAGGCCTAGTTATCACGTTAGTATTTTATTTTTATTTTTGGCAGCTGGCCGCAACAGGGATCGAGAGTTTTATTTTTAAAAGTAAGTTTTAACATGAAAGCGTGCTAAAAATTTCAGCAGGAAGAAGCCATTTTTTCTCTAGATAAGCCCTCATATTCAGAGACTTGACTACAAAGAAACGTGGAAATTTTGCACAGAATCTAATATAGTAATAATTAGGTTTCAATAATACCATTGATACCATTGTTAAATATTTTTTTGTTTAGGAAAAATAGAGAAATACAATCTTTTTTTTATTGATTCATGTTTTGTAGTAAGATAGTAAACTAGGCAGAAGTGTTTGCAATGGATTTCCATAGATCATTTAAAAAAAACCACAGGAAACAGAATTTCGTTTCAAGAGAAACAGAATAAGGTTGAAACATTAGCAGTCTTAATTTTTCAACTCTAGTATTTTTCTTCAATTTTAGAAATCAATATATGTGATCTAAGCATCTGTGGATGTAAATTGTGATATTTGAACACTTGTACCAAGTTATTTGTCTTTTGGTTTCTTGCCACCACATCATTTTAACAGTTTTGGCATTTTTAGAGATATAGTTACTGTGTATTTCACAATCATAAAAATATTTTGGAATGGTTCATGTTTTTTTTTTTTTTTTGGTGGCTGGTGGGTACAGGGATCTGAACCCATGACCTTGGTGTTATAAGGCTACGCTGTAACCAACTAAGCTAACCAGCCAGCCCCAAGACAGTCTTAATTGAACTGTTTTCTAGTTGTGCAAGATGTAAAGTTTTTGTTTTAACGTACCTAGGGGTTTTGGTCCATAAGTCACAGAAAATTTATGTATTCTAGTTTCTCTGTTAAGCATCTCTTACCTCGTTCTGTAGTGCAGAATGGTTTTGGAGTAGTGAAGAGTGAAGATGGCAATGAGTTGGGGCATCTGGGGTGCTATACTGAGTTCTGGAGATACTAAATGTAAATTAAATTCATTACAAAACCAATTATTTAGGGCTTGAAAATATATCATGCGAACAGTCTTTTTTTTTTTTTAGGATTAATGTGATGATTTATAATTTTTAAAGCCATTTTACGTTGTTTCTCATCGGATCCCACAACAACCCTTTGTAATAGGCTGATCAGTATTCTTGTTGTACTGGTGAAATTACTCCAATTAAAGTATTAGCCTGCTATTAATCGTTGAAACTGAGAAGCAAGTCTGTTTTAATAAAATTTTACCTTTTTATCTTCATGTTATATTCCAACTACAACTACTTCTCAATACTTAAAATACAGCTATTTTAATCCTGCCTACGGCTTTCTCTTAGATTCTGCAAGAGCCCTGCTTCGTTTTTGCTTCATACAATTATTTCCCCATGCAGTAGCCAGAGCAATCCAGTTAAAATGTGTCGGCTCACATTGCTTTGAGGCTCACAGCCCTTCAGTGACTGCCTGTTTATCAAGGCATATAAAAGATCCCATGTAATCTGGTGTCTGGGTATTTCTTCAGCCTTTTCTACTGCCACTCTTCCCCTTGTTTATGCGGCTCTGTCCATACTGGCTCTGCAGGGAGAAGTTTGTTCTTGTCTCAAGTTCTGCACATTATGCTCCTCCTTTCCGGGATGTTCATTCTGTATGTCCTCCTGGTGTACTCTTACTTCAGTAATGAGTCTGCTTAAATGTCACCCTCTAACAGATTTCAATCCCAGCCCTTCCTGACCATTCGAGAATAGCCATTCCCATCATTGTCCATCTTTCCCTTTGTCTTTTCCATGTACTTAATGTGACCTGATGTTATTTACTTATCATCATTCTGCTGTAACATGACGTGTGTGTTCCTGAAAGTCACCATGCTGTGCAAAATCACACCACAGGATTTATGGGGAAAACGGAATTAGGAGCACAATACTCAAAAACATTGTCAATGACACATTAAAAAAAGATAGGAACCTAAGAAAATTGTAGCATAGTGTAATATGTATTAATTGGTTAAGGAATACACTAACACTACAGTAAATGGCACTTTAACTTGATAAAGACTTGAAGTTTTCTTGTGGAAGTGGTCATTGGAAGGGTTGCAGCTCATGAATTACCACAAAGGGATGGATGGAGGATTATCTGAAATCAGATGGAGAAGTGTAATACCAAAGTGGGTGGATGTGACAGAACTAAGGTAGCTGGTCGATGTTTGAGGGGTGTGTATGTGTGTGCTTTATGAATTCCTGTACAGCTTTATTCTGCTGGGTGCAGCTAGTGTTTCCTGCAGGTGAAATTGTATACAAGTAAGTGGGAAATTTGTTGTTTGTTGTTCTTCCTTGATATATCAATAGCATTTGAAAAAATTTGCATTTTTCAAAACAGTGTTGTGCAGAACTGACTATATTTTAGTTTTTGTTTGCGTTTTGTTGAATATAAGCTCCACCAGAACAGGGAGTGAACTTGTTTTGACTTTTTTTTTTTTTTTTTTTTTTTGTCTTTTTCGTGACCGGCACTCAGCCAGTGAGTGCACCGGCCATAACTCGCGGCGGGAGCGTCGCCGCGCTCCCAGCGCCGCACTCTCCCGAGTGCGCCACGGGCTCAGCCCTGTTTTGACATTTTAATACACCTTATATTCCTCTTGTCTAGAACTGTGCCTGACACTTTGTAGCATTTTGATAAATGGCTAGGTAAAAGAATGTTGGGATTGTCATGATTTAAGGGAAATGAAATTACTGTTTTTGGACACTGTTTGTCAAACTTGAATATATATACTAATCACGTGGGGATCTTGTTAAAATTTATATTCTGGTCCAGCCGTTCTGGGGTAAGGCTCAAGGGGCTGCATTTTAACAAGATTCTAGGTGATGCCCATGCTGCTGGCTTCATGTGTTCAGAGTTCTAGAGCAGTATTGTCCAGTGGAATTATAATGGTAGCTGCAAATGCAAACCGTATGTGTACTTTTGTAGTAGCCTTATTTTAAAAAGTAAAAATGAAGTGAAATTAATTTTAGTATATTTTATTTAACCCTGATATACCTAAAATATTATCATTTCAACATGTAGGTGATACTTTAGAAACTATTAATAAGATGCTTTACGTTCCTCCCCCCCCCCCTTTTTTTTGCACAAAGTCTTTGTGGGATTTTTTTCTTGGTGGTTGGCCAGTATGGGGATCTGAATCCTTGACGTTGGTGTTAAAAACATTTGTACAAAGTCTTTGAAATCAATCCAATGTGTGTTTTACACTTACAGCACATTTACACTACAGAATGTTTCAGTTTAGACTTGTGACATTTCTTGTGTCTAATTGCTGCATGTTGGTGGCTATTGAATTCGACAGTGCAGTTTTGGAGACTGATCACCCTGTTCATCTGCCTAGCTTTGCACATACTCCTGTCTTTAAAAAAATTTTTTTTTATGTTTGATTTCTGAAATACCTTATTTATGCAAAGCAAGGTTGGAATTAATGAGTCCTTGAGCTATATAGTCCTTATACTGAACTTTTTCTTTGTTAGTACACATTCATTATAGAAAAATTAGGAAATGCAGAGAAAGGGAGGAAAATAAAATTCCCTCAAATCGTGTCATTTAAAGTTAATCACTAGTTTTCATGAGACATTCTTACGCCATAAAATAAAGATTCTAGAAATAATCTTTTCAGAGTTTTTATGAAAATTGTTTTATACTTTTTTGTTTTGCTTGTATTTAGTACTTGCACAGTAGGAGTACTTCTCAGCTAGTGCTCAGAGACTATTAATACCTACCGTATATCCTTATTTAAAGAGTGAAGTCATCTTTTAGTTAGACTTGTATTTAGGCTCAGGCTCTGATTGATACTTATAGCTAGGTGACCTTAGGAATGCTACTTAATCTCTGAATTTTTGATGTCTACTCCCCTAGGATTGTTTTGGGATTAAATTAATATACAACATTATATATATATATATACCACATTTCTAAAGCACTTAACTAAGTGCCTTGACTTTGATAGAGTAAATTATTGGTCTTATTCCTCTGAATAATTAGAATTTTGTGTCAGCTCAGCAAGCTACTGCTTACTACTACTTTTAGAGTTAGGAAGGAAAATTCTGAGCAGTTTCGCGTATGAGAGCTACATGAGAGGGGCTGCCAGAACATTTTATGTTGGTACTTGCTTGTGTCCAGGACTTGGCAATTTAGAGATTTGGGGGGACAGATGTAAGGGTTAAAAACCAAGAACTACACACATTTAGAGTAATGGCCTACAAATTTGGCTGCGTATTGGGATCACCTGAGAAGTTTTAAAAGCTACAGCTTCCCTGACTCCATCTGAATTACCCTTAATCAGAGCAGTAGAGGATGGAGCCTAGAAAACTGGATTTTTAAATAAATAAATGCTGGTTTAATTTAGATACTTATAAACTACAGGTCTAGGAAAAAGTATACACAGAGGAGGAGGAACTCTGAACTGGACATTAAGGAATGTGAATTTTATCATTAGGTATCTGGACATTAGAGTGGCATTTGCCAAATCATGTATTATAAACTGAGTTTTAAAGAATGTTTTTCTCTATCATCTTCATAGATTCCCAGATAGTATTACTATTTGTATGCAGTTACATATCAAGTAATTAACTTAGTATCCTGTGGCAAGGACTTCTAATGCCCGGCAGAAGAACTAATAATGCCTGGCAGTAGAGAAGTTTCTAACTGTTACTAGCAGCTGGACAGGCCAGTGAAATACATTTGGGTAGTATCTAGAACTACTACTGTTAACTTTAGATAAGACTGTCTTAGGTACTACATACCCACCACAACCTTGCCTCCCATCATCAAGACTATTCAGTGGTAAACTTCATTTTGTTTTTGTTTTAGGTTGAAAAATAGCCTTCACCCAAGTCAGTATACGTAAGGCTGACTTTAGACATTAGTAGACAATTTTCTTAAAATGTACCCTTAGCATAGAGCACACCAGACTTGCAGAAAGAAAGAGCACACTCCAGAGGAAGCTGAGGCATGCCTGCTCAAGAGCCAGTGGTTCCACATGTAGTTTTCCTTTAAAAAAAAAAAATTTACCCTTAGCAGTATTTGCCTTTTAAAAGAAACATAGGATATGTGTGGTGCGAGTATGTCTGTTTAGTCTTTTACTTTTGAAATTGTATGACAATATGCTAGAAGAGCATGACATACAGTTGGCATCTTCTGAAAGGTTCTGACCTGTTCTATTCATACAACTAGTCCTTTCTGGTGGCCAAAACAGTGCTACTAAAATATACGTTATCCATGTTATCCTGGGATATTTTGGCTAGGATGAAGAGAGGCGGTCAATAACATTTCTGCATTTAATAATTGATTTGTGATAAATAATTTTGCAGACTCTTCCAGCTTCATAGATGTGTATGTCTGTCAATAGTGAAAAGATTTACTGTAATGGGCAAAGCTAGGAAGCTGGAACACTTCTCTTCACATAGTGTGATAGGCAACTAGAATGAGTGTTCTCTACTACCTTCAACCTTTTTGTGATGTTTTGGGCTAGTTTCTGTTCCTGCTACCTGTTGGCTCCTTATCAGTCTTCTAAAGCATTTGTAATTAATATTGTTATGAGCAAATATCTGAATCTCAGTTATCATGACATAATTATAAAGAATATTAAGGGTTAAGTTGCAAAGTTATACTTCTAAAACTGTAGAATGACCTTTTATATTTTTGTGTAATTATGAGAGTTCCATTTTTATATAACTGTTAAATGCCAGTGTTGATTATTGTGGAAAAATAGAGTACTTGGGCCTTCAGCATCTCCCTTTAATTTGTGATTTGGACCAATTATTTATTATTTAACATGTACATTTTCTAAACTTTGCTGATTTGTTCATATTGCATAGGTTGTGATACAGAGTTCAAGAGTGATCTCATTTTTTATTTAAACCATATGTAATTTCATTTTTAATTTGTCTCTCTGTTAGCTCAGTTGGTTAGAGAGTGGTATTGGTAACACCAAGGTCAAGGGTTCAGAACCTTCTACTGACCAGCTGCCAAATTTATAAATAGATGTTTTAAAATATCTAAATAAATTAGTTTTGTAAATCACTATTAATACTTGGCTTTTTGTTAAATTCTAATTTTATTGGCTTTTTAGAATGTTTTTCCTTTATCTCTGGATAGTTTGTTAATTATTGTAAATATTTTGGGGGTGTTAGAAAATAATGTATATTTTCTCTTTGGTACAAAGATCTGTCAGTAGATCAAGCTTTTTAGTTAGGTAATAAGTAATTATGCAATACATTTTGTGTATTCTTAATTTTTACTTGATCTGTTTTCTGACAGGAGGAATAATTTTCCAATATAGTTGATTGCGTTTTTCATTTTTTATAGCATTTTATGCTTTATGTGTTCTATTTTTATGTTCGTGTAGAGATTTGTAACTTTTTTTGTGTGGATGGTAATCTGAGACTTTGCATGTCAGGAAGTGTCTTCATATCTGAAGAATGATCTTTTTGGCTAGATTAACAAGTCACTTATCCTTGCATCTTTTTTCCCTCCCTGATGATACTTCTGAATTAATGATTACTATTCATTGTTGCACATGTGAAGTCTGATATCAAACCTAGATCTTGTTTATAGGTAGATATCCACTGAGATCTGTGTCTCCTGCTTTTAGTCTGAAGATAGTGAATGTCTGAGAGAGAGTCATTCCCTCCTTTCTCCCCACTGCCTCCCTCCCCCTCTCTTTTTTAATTGTTTCTGACTCTTTCCCTTTTGGAACTCCTTTTAGGTGTCTTTTGGTTCTATTCTACTTCTCTCTTGCCTGGTAAATAGTGGGTACTTAGATGCTTTTTGAGTGACAGAACATACAGTACTGTTGGTAGAATCCCTTGGCATATTCACTACAGTAATTATATTTAAGGTGTGTTCTGGTTTTAATTTTTTATAACTTATAATTTTATGAATTCAATTCACCATAAATACCCTGAGAATTTTTAATTTTAAAGTTTTTTCCATGTCAAATATGTTTCCTCAGAAGGTCTTGTGTTTGAGTTTGGTACATCTGTTCCATGGTATTAGGTTCACATGTTTGCTGTTTGTAATTCTGTGATCATATTTGGGAGTGAGAGCCTAGGTCAGTCTTGATTCAGTAGAATGTTTGTGTGGTTGAAAATGTTCAAAGTCTGAACTGCCTGCTGTAGTAACCACTAGTCACATATACCGGTTGGGCGTTTGAAATGTGTCTAGTGCAACTAAAAAACTCATTTTTTAATGTTATTTTAATTTCAGTTTAGTCCACTGCTGTTAAGCTTCTCACTATTGAGATTTCTTTTTTTGCAATTGTTAATTTCTTGGTTACCAAGTTCTCTGAAAAGCCTTCCAGTTCTTATCTGACTTAAGTCCTTTGAAGTGATTTTGCCTTACTTTTTAATAGTTTTTTGATTTTTCAAGGTGTTGGTTTTCCTTTCTGTTCTACTGTTTTAATCATATTTTTGAGCTCTGAGTCTCATTTGCCTGCTTCTGAAAAGTTAGTATTTCCTGACATATTCTGTCTTTGTTGCTGCTCATTTTTCAAACCCTATCTGGGTATAGCCTTCGGTATCTAAGACTTCTATTATCACTTCTTTGATTTCTAGGCCCACATATCTTTTTGTTTATTAGGCAGCCACAACCTTGATGTTTCATAGATAATCTTCCTAAATTTATTCCTAACTTGAGTATTCCCTGCCCTGATTAATGCTTGGGAAGTAGTCTTTGACTGTTTTTTCATTTCTCCTGTGTTTGGGGGTGGGCTTTTAGACCTCATTGCTCTCTTCATACCCATTGCTATCTGAGTAAAGATTTTAACATATTTTAATGACAAATTTAAACATACATTATTTTCTTTGTTAACCTTAAAGTATTAGTTTTATAGATATTAATTGTATTGATGACATAATTGTCCAAATATACTAGTTTTTCTTTCTACTTCCTCATATACTTAACGGGGAAATCTTCCCATATAGTGTACATAGAGGACACTGAAATGAACAGGACGCTGAAATGAACAGGAAGCACTGTTCATGCTAGAAAGTTGGCATCTCAGTAGATTTTCTGCTTGTAAATATAGCTTGCAAATTTGAAGTTTAAACTCTTCTAAGTTACCATTGCCAAGAGTCCATGCTTTTCTTTTCTCAACCTTTTTCAGCTCCTTTTTCTGTAGTCCAGTCATGTAAAACCACTTAGCCAGTCCTTGCACATCTTTTTTTATGCTATTGTTCCTTGTATGTGTTTTCACAGCCCAAACTGCCCTCTCTCAATTCCTATCCCACCTTTTTTTATTTAGTCAACCTCTTAACTCAAGATCCCAAAACAGCTCTTTTATAGTGATTTGTAATTATTTACATATGTGGTTTGCCTGCTGTACACTGAACTTCTAGCAGGCAGGGATTGTTTTTATTTTTATTGTCAGGGTCTAGTATATCAGTGTAGGTACTCAGTAAATATTAAATTATGTCTTATGTCGTTTGGTATAGTCAGAAACAGGTTGGTGGCAACCTTCAGAGAATTGGTTCCAGGTAAAAGTTTTATTTTTAGGTGCATTTAAGAAAAAGGTAAAATGATAAAAAAAAAAAAAAAATACTATTCTAGAGTTTCTATAGTGCTTGAAGTTGCTTTTGTACTATTTATGAAAGAAACAAATGGTTTATTCAGACTTTCAGGAAAATATATAACTATTAGCTTATAAACTTCAAGTAATTGTGTACATAATTCATATATTCCAAACCATTATTACTAGTCCTTGTTAGGCTAGTATCAGTTACTTTATTATCCTATAAAATACTATATATAATTTGAATAATAAAGTGACATTTAAAATCCTACAGCTCAGACTTTTTACTGATTTTTATCGTTCCTTTCCTAAGTCATTATTTCTTAAACCCTCTTAAATTTGTGTCCACTTGCTAAGGACATTTTATGGTTTTACTTTCTATAGTATAGTAGGCAGAATAATAGGGGGTTTTTCTTAGTGGTAGTGGTCTGTCCACTTGCTAAGGACATTTTATGGTTTTACTTTCTATAGTATATTAGGCAGAATAATAGGGGGTTTTTCTTAGTGGTAGTGGTCTGTTTTCCAAATATAACCTTATATTTGAATATTCAATAAGCTTTTCTAATTGGAAGTAATTGCTTCCCTAGAAATTCTCACTTGTATTACTCTATTTTGTTTATACTTGAGAATTATTGCTCTAATTATCTTGAACTAGTGACTCATTGTGTTGTAATTTTATTCCTAAAGTGACTATAGTGTTGACTGAAGGTCATTTTGTATCAGGACAAAAAATACAACTATTACATAGCATACTTTAGCTCTTGAACTTGTGCATTTTGACAGTGAAATTATGACTTTTAAAAGTTAATCTATGGGCCGAGCCCGTGGCGCACTTGGTAGGGTGCTGCGCTGGGAGCGCGGCGACCCTCCCGCCGCGGGTTCGGATCCTATATAGGACTGACCGGTGCACTCACTGGCTGAGTGCCGGTCACGAAAAAACGACAAAAAAAAAAAAAAAAAAAAAGTTAATCTATCGAAAGCACAAACTATTCCAATCCAGCAGTGGATAAGTTGTAAAAAAGTCTTTCTGGGATTCAGTTCACATCTTGTTGAAAAGCCAAGGGCCACATAACAGGTCAGTCTTGATTTCTCTTCAGTCCCATCTTATTTTTGATCTGAAACAATTTAAGCCAGCTTGCTTTCTACCTTGTTTACTACTATTTTCACTGAACTTTTCATTGTTTTTAATACTTAAGCTAATTCCTTAATCACTGAGAATGAATTTAAGATGTTTGAGTGAATATGCTTTAGGCTCTGAAATGCTTTCGTGGATTCTCCCTACTTTTTTGTATGTGAATATTCTAATAGCGTTTACTTTTAAAAATTCATCACATTATTTGTGACCTTTTCATTTTTTCCTCTCAGTGTTTGCTCTTAAGGATCAGTGTGGCTTCTTGCTTGAAAAAGCATTGTTTTTGTAGATGCTGAGATAGTGTATCATCATGCTTTTTCCTTTACTTTGGCTTAGAATTGATCAAAATCAAGCTTTGTTGGTCAGAGTGGCACTTAAGTTTTGGTTTGTTAGTCCTGTTTCTTCGTTTTATGACACATATTACTCCTCTGTAATCCTTTCAATATTAATGTTGGTGTCAGTGGAGGAATGCAAGGAAGCACAGAGAGCTTCTGTTTTGTTTTTCTGCTTTTGTTGTTTCAGAAGACCCCTTACTGTTTTGGCTTTGGGTTTTTAATGTACATGTGAAAGCATCATGTTAAGGAACTACCACCAAATAAAACTTAAGCACTTAAAAAATTTAACGCTTAGAAAATATGGAATCATATAACCAGAACTCTTTGAATACTGACTGGATTCTAACGTCTGTGAGAAAGTTCTTTTTGAGTTTGGATATATGTATCTTTTAGGATCGTATGCTGCTGGAGATAGACTATTGTTAACTTGATAACAAGAATTAAAGTGAGAAAATGTAAAGTGGAAAGAGCACTAGCTAGTCTTGAGACCTAGGTGGGGTAGTTTTTGTTTTGCTAGTTATTAGCGTTTTGACCATGGGCAAATCATACAACCTCTTAGCTACTGCTTTTTTTTTTTTTTTTTTCCCCTTGCTAAGGCACAAGGTGTTGAATTAGATAATCTCAAGGTCCTTTCCACATAAATGGCTTGAGATGTGTACAGAGCCTTCTGATTGTACTTTAATTTCTGCTGTCAGATATTTGCTATGTCCTGCCAACCCATGGTAACTAAAACTCTGTTCCCTAGAGGTATAGTATTTATGGTTTTTGTTTGTGTGGAGACATTTGGAATATTTCCCACCAATGTTCATTTAGTATTCCCACCAGTATATAGAGAAGGATAAAACCCAAAATAGTTATCTCTGGATTTATTAAGTTTAAACTGAGAAATGAGGTTGAAAATTTTCAGAATTATTATAGACTGAAGTCCTTTATAGTTTTTTACTGTAGGCACTGTTTATATTTTTTTTAAAAAGTCAGTTCTTACAAAAAGTGGTTTAGTTTGTAACCTGGTCAGTACAGCTTTCAATTTATTAATTCTTCAATTGCCCACCAAATATAGTATTCATTTTCTGCTGTAAGTCAGGAAATACTCATTTTGACTCTTGAAATATGGGGTAATAAACATTTAAACCGTTAGTCAAGTACCAGTTTCTATTTCTGGTGGGTTTACTTTTTTAAAAGAAAAATAATGAAAAAATACTAATTTCATATTCCAGAAATTTTTGTATATTTTTTCTGTTTTACCTGTATGCTTTTTCTGGGTTTTACTTAATAGATAAAATACTGATGGTATAATAGAACAGAGGCATTATACAATTGTTTTTTAGTGCCATTTAAGATTGAGGGTAGTGTTGTGATACCTAGAAAAAATCTGCTCTGACCAGGTCAGCTAAATTATAGTGCTTTGGGAAATCTGGGATGAGTCAGTAGTCATGTCCCATGTCCTGGAAAACATTATCATTTTAACTTAGAAGCATACTTACTGGAATCAGAAAAATAGTAAAATAACCTAGAGTGCTTCTTGTAATCATTCCCATAGATCCCTGCATATAGGATGTAATCTGGTAACAATGCCAAATCTATATGTCATATACAACCAGCAGAAAAACAGGTATAATGATAAGGGGCCTGTCCTCTTCTCCCCTTTGATTCTCTGCCTTTCTTGTGATTATAAAATGCTATGCTCTGCTGGTCCCTTAAACTTACTGTGTTAATTAGAACTTAGATTTTCTTTTATCTTGGTTTCCTTTCCTTTCCTTAGCTCTTGGCTCTCTCAGTGTCATTATCCTTCCTTATCCCCGGTATCCACTAAGTGTCTTAGATCCTGCCTCTGAAATAGCTCATGAATGTGTTCACTTTTTCTAGCTCAGATCATGATTTTCTTTTGGCATCAATTAAAGAGTGGCATATTGCCCCTCCACTCCACCTCTTCCCATTGCCCGTAAGAAAGTACAAACGTTTCATTGAGCAGCTAGATACATCTCTTCCTACTTCTCCAGCCCTCCTTAATGCTTTGTTCTTTGAAGATGGTAAGAGTTCAGTGTTATATTTGGTACCTCACACATTCTGTTTCTTTCTCATAGAATACTATCTCTCCTTCAGCCCCTTTGCCTAGTTAATTCCTTTCTATTTTTCAGGCTTCCGTTGAGAAGTTACTTACTCTAACCTCCCAACCCCCAGCCTAGATAAGTTAGCAAATCCATTATCACATGTAATAGTTTATTTATGATGATAATATTGTACTGTATAAAACTGCGCTGCCTGTTTTCCTCTCCCAAACCTGTGTTTCTCACAGTCTTCTGCATTTTGTTAAGTAGAATCTAAGGCCTCCCGCTTGATCAGGTCAGTAGTCTTGAGCCTCCTTCATAACCAATCTTTGCAATTAGATCAAGTTACTCTTCTGCTTGTAGTGGTCCATGCAATTCATTACTGTCCCCATTATTAACTCTCTGACCTCATGTCTCTGGTTTGTACTCTACTTTCTGAGCTTTAGCCACCTGACCTCCTTTTGGAGTTCCTTTAGCATTTCAGGCATATTCCTACCTCACAGTTGTTGTCTTTGCTGTTCCTTCTTATTGGATAGGTGATATCTTCCATCATTTTGAAAATGATATAGAAAACATGTAATTAAGAATAATTACTAGAGTGCAATAACATATTTATTGAAATGGAATAATCAAAAAGATGACAGTGATATCTGTGATACCATGGTTTGTATCCAGGGCAGGAACAGATTGTCAAGTGCTTGGTTTCTCATGAATCCTTTTTTCTCACCATAGGATTTAGATATCTAATCTTAAAGATTAAATCAAGTGCAATTATTTAGAGTTTATAGTTTCGTTTTTTTTTTTTTTTTTAAGGCTAATATATACTATGAAATATACTGCCAGTGATCTTACCAAGTCTTCTTGATTTTTCAGTGTTCTCTAGAACATACTTCAGAGAAACATTCTGGCTATTTTTGGCATGGTTAGAAACACTGTACAGTTACCATTGTTTTTCAAAGTTTGGTTCATGGACCGCTTGTCTAGAATCACTTGGCATGTTTAAAAATGTACTCAATCCAACTCAAGACTAATTGAATAAGAACCTCTGGGTGATGGGACCTTGGATGTCTGCACATTTATCATGCTCCCAAAAGTCTTGTTGGTGACGCATATGAAAATTTGCCAAACACTTTGTGCTATTATACAGCTAATTAGTTAAAATGGAATTAAGGAATTGAGAATCTAATCCCATGATATGACTAGTGGTAGGAAGTTTAGGATAGATACTAAGTTAAAATTTAAATGTATTTTAATATATTAAAAACTTTGGAAACTGTAATTTAAAGCTCTGATAAGGGAACCTAGGCCTTTAAAGTCTGCAAAAGTATCTTTCATTTTTTTCTAGAAGCAAAGTACATGGGTCTTCCAAAAGTTTATGGAAAGTGCATACTTTGAAAAAACTGTGCATGGATTTCAAAATTTTTTGCACCAGATAAACTTGTACTAACTTATGACGTGGCTGAACAGGATCTAGTTTGAGGTACTAAGAAGGATAAGACATCAAATTGAAAAGAGCACCTATCAGAGCAACATAAATTCTGCTAAAATTGAAGCATGAACAATCATCAAAGTGATGGCGAAACTTGGGTGGAAAAATGATGAAATTATTGATGCCTTATGAAAAGTTTATGGGGACAGTGCCCCAAAGAAATCAGGAGTTTACAAATGGATAACTCATTTTAAGAAGTGACAAGACAATGTTGAAGATGAGGACACACCATCCACAACAATTTACAAGAAATTAATCTTGTTCATGCCCTAATTGAAGGGGACTGATGAGTAACAGCAGAAACAATAACCGCCACCGTACACATCTCAATTGGTTAAGCTTACACAGTTCTGACTGAAAAACTACAGTTGAACAGACTTCTTATTCAAATGAGTATCAAAACTGCTGAGCCCGTATCAGCTATAGACAGGAGCAGGGCTTTTGATGAAAATTTTAAACAAGTGGGATCAAGATTCTAAAGCATTTCTTCAAAGAATAGTAACAGGATGAAACATGGCTTTACTGGTATTGTCCTGAAGACAAAGTACAATTAAAGCCATGACTACCAGGAGGTAGAAGTGGTCCAGCCAAAAAATGGGCCAGTCAAGATTAAAGGTCATGACAAGTTTTGGGGGATGATCAAGGCATTTTGCTTGTTGACTTTCTGGAAGGCCAAAGAATGATAACATTTGTTTATTAGGAGAATGTCTGAAGAAAGTTAGGCAAAGCTTTAGCAGAAAAATGCCTAGAAAACTTCCACCACAGAGCCCTTCTCCACCATGACAATGCTCCTGCTCATTCCTCTCATCAAGTAAGGACAATTTTGCAGGAGTTTTGGTGGAAAATTGTTGGGCATCACCTTAACAGTTCTGAATTATTTCCTTCTGACTCCTTTTTGTTTCCTAATCTTAAGTCTTTAAAGAGAACCCATTTTCTTCAGTTAATAATGTCAAAAAGAATAGTTCTTAGTTCTTTAGGGATGGACTAAATGACTGGTATCATCGCTTAGAAAAGTGTATTGAACTTGATGGAGTTTATGTTGAGGAACAAAGTTTATATTTTTAATTTTTATCTTTTAATTCTATTTTTCCATGAATTTTTTTGAAGTTTCCTCATATAACATATTTTGGGACTGAATAGTATCTGCTTTGAGTTGCCAGTACTTATGTATGTGCCTTTTGATTCTTACTGACATTTTGTCACTGGAGGGTTAAACTAGAGAACTTTGCGAAATACCCTTTGATTCAAACCACAGAAACACACACACCCAGTATTGTAAGGATTTCTGTGAACCTCTGCTTTCTAGGGAAATAACTCTTTTATCTTAGTGCTTTAGTTGTTTTCAAAATTGTTCAGGTGTTTCCCCATAATAATTGTGAAATGTTTTACATTAACACTCAGTTTTTAGCCTGGATGTGTATGGGCTATTTTGGGTTAAGGAATACTGTGTTTTTCCTGCTACCAGTCCTTTTGTCTAATGAAAAATTTGACACTTTAATCTACTTAATGTATACCAATTTTAAGTGGATATTGTCCTAAACATTTGATACTGGTAATTGCATACTGAAATACATACCTGAAAAGGATGCTAAATCAAGATTCTCTTTGGCAGGAAACTTTTTAGTTTTGTTATTAGAATAATTGTTTTTTCCACCTTGTTTCGAAAGGTTTAAGGTTTATAATAATAGCTGCAGTTTCTTTTTTTATTTAAAATATTTAATTGACAAAGATTGAATGTATTCGAGGTATACAGTGTGATGACTTGATATATTTACTGCAATCAAATTAACACGTCCATCACCACCAGTGTTCTACAGTAGATATCTGGTATCCTTTGACCAGTATCTCCGATTCCCTTGCCCCTGGCAACCTCCATTCTGCTCTGATTCTGTGAATTCTACTTTTTTGGTTTCCACATATAAGTAGATCATTATTTGTCTGACTTTAAAGTTGGTCGTATTTTACTCAGCATGATGTTCTCCAGGTTCATCCATGTTTTTGCCAATGTCAGCATTTCCTTTTTCTGTGGCCGAGTAGTACTCCATTGTGTGTATGTACCACATTTTATTTGTCAATGGACACTTAGGTTGTTTCCATATTGTTGTTGTTGTGAATAATGCTGCAGTGAACATGGGTATGCAGAGACCTCTTTGAGATACTAATTTCTTTTTAGTTTGACATAGTCCCTCTTATTTATTTTTGCTTTTGTTGGCTGTGCTATTGGTGTCATATCCCAAAAATTGTTGCCAAGACCAGTGTCAAGGAGTTTTTTTCCCTGTGTTTTCTTCTAGTTTTACAGTTTCAGACCTTACATTTAAGTCTTTAATCCATTTTTAATTAATTTTATTACATGGCATAAGACAGGGTCCAGTTTCATTCTTTTGCATGTGGATATCCAGTTTTCCCAGCACCATTTATTGAAGAGACTTTTTATTCCCCATTGTGTATTCCTGACACCCTTGTCAAAGTTTCCTTGACCATATATGTGTGGGTTTATTTCTGGGCTCTCTGTTCTTTTGGTCTTTGTGTCTGTTTTTTGTGTCAGAACCATACTGTTTTGATTACTACAGCTTTGTAATCATTTTTAAATCAGGGAGTTTGATACTTCAGCTTTGTTCTGTTTTCTCAACAGTGCTTTGACTATTTGGGGTCTGTGTAGTCTGTTTCTGTTGCTTATAACAGAAATACCTGGAACTGGGTATTGTATAAAGAATATTTACTGTTGCACATTTGGAGGCTGGGAAGTTCAAAGTCCAGGGAACACACCTGGTGAGGAGACTCTGCAGCAATGTAGTGTGTGACATGGGAAGAATGGCAGAGCAGAGAGAGAGAGACTCTCACATGCTCACCTTTTAAAGCCTTCAGAACCATGTCCATGACCACCATTATTAATCCATTCACTAGGGCATGGTCCTCACAGTCTAATCATCTCTTCAAGGCCTCACCTTTCAGTTACTGTAATAGGATTTCCCATCCTCAACAGTTACAGTGGGGATTAAGCTTCAGTGACTTTGCAGGGGTGGACATTCAGTCCACTGCAGGGTCCTTTGTAGTTCCATATAAATTTTAGGATTGTTTTTTCTTTTTTTGTGAAAAATGCCATTGTAATTTTTTTAGGGATAAGTCAAGATTAGTTAAGTTGTATTGGTCTTTAATAAAAACAGGTAATATAGGTGGTTGTACCCTGACTTGGATTCTTATGCCAGTCTTTAAAAATGACTTTGAGTATTTTGTATAATCGACTAATAAATTTAATGCATTTTCAAATGCCAATAAAATCATATGTTGAGGCAGAGTTATAACAGTATTATAAAACTACTAGTATTGTACAGTGCTTTCATTAGGTATATAAAGAATATGAGATTTTCTTTTTTGAACAACCCAAATCGGAAAGAAAAGGAATAGCTTTAAAATGGTGCAGGAATTTCAAAAAAGTTTCTTTAGGTAGATTTTGACAGATGTTAAGAAAATACTTTTAGGGTCACTTGAATCACTTTCTGAAAAATTCCTTCTGGATAATCTTTTGGCATACCTCATTCCTTATGAAATTTCTGTAGACAGATTTAGTCTTTAGTGATAAAACCTTATCTGGGAAATTATTTTTCTGCTTTTTTTTTCCCTGCTGCCAATTTACTTTGATCTCTAATGTTATGTTAAAAGATACAATTTGGTATATTAAAATTTTAAAGAGTTTATTTGAGCCAATAGCGATCTATGACCAGACCATAAGTAACTTGGGGCTGTGCCAGAGGTGGTTGAAGAGAAAGTGCTTATAGGTTGAATGGGGAAGCAGAGCAAAGTAATTATTTGATTATTAAAATTTGAGTGATTGCCTTATTGGACTGTCGTAGTTGGAAGTTCAAGACAATATAGCTAATGCTCAGTTGGCTGCCTGTATTTGGTATAAATCAGCCCAGCTGAATTTGTTAATATAACAAATGGAATGTGTAAGATAAAGCCTTAGAGGAAATATAGTATATTCTGTGAGATACTGATGTAGCTTACGTATATATTGAGCACCTATTGTGTGTCAGATACTGTGGGTATTATAGACAACAAAACAGTTAAATCTGTGCCCTCAAGAAACTTTTTTTTTAAAGGAACCTTGATGTTCTTTTGAAAGAGATAATAAACAAACTATTAATATATAATATCAAGGTTAGAGGTAAGTGCTGCCTCATAGACAAAGCTGAGTAAGGGAAGGTAGAATATTCTTGGGAAGTAGGAGTTGCTATTATGTATAGAAATGAGGAAGCTAGGCAATATGTAAACAGGGTGAGGGAAGTATGTTCTAGGCAGAGAACAGTAAATGTCAAGGCCTTCCGGTGAGAATGTGGTTGGTATGTTTGAACAGCAAGATAGCCAGCAGTGTTTTCAGAGTGGGGAAGTGATAGAAGATGAGGTCAGAGAGGTGACAAGGTTCAGATCATGCAGGACCTTGTGCGCTTTTGGACAGGATTTAGGTTTTCCTTTGAATAGAATTTTTCATCTTTGGAGGATAATGAGTGACTTATTCTGTGAGAATAAACGGAGCAAATGGAAAAGCAGATAGATTACTTAGGACACTACTAGTCAAAATTGAGAAACTGTGGTGTCTTGAATTAGGGTGATGGCAATAGAAGTGGTATGATTTTGGGTACTTTTTGAAAGAATCAGCTGGTGAACTGGAAGCTAAGAATGACTCTGAGATTTTTCTCCTGAGCAGTTGTAAGCTGAAATTGTCATTTATTGAGATGGAGGGAGAAGACTGTAGAACAAAAGATTTTGAGGTATGGGGAGAAACAGGAGATTTGTTTTTGGGTTGTCTTACATCTGACATTCTAGTTGAAGCACAAATGGGAGATGTTGAGTAGGCAAATGAGTATGTAGAGTCTTGAGTTTAAGGCAAAGATTTGGGCTGGAGTCACTAGCATACAGATGGAATTTAATTTATCCAGACTACAGAAAGTGAGTAAAGGCACTGCAGGTAGTAAATGTTTTTGGCTTTGCATCCATAGGGTCTCTCGCAGGTACGCAACTGTCAATGTAGTGCAAAAGCAGCCGTAGGCAGTATAGAAATGAATGGGTTTGGACGAATTTGACCAGCAGGAAGTTTGCCCACCCCTGCTGAAGAAAAAGGGCTGAGGATTGATCCCTGTGTTACTACGATGTTTAGAAGTCAGGGATTTGAGGGGGGACTAGCACAGGATACTGAGGAGGAGTGGCCAGTGGAGTAGGAAGAGAATATAAAGTGTCTCTTGGAAGCCAAGTTAAGAAAGTTTTCGAGAATATGTAAGTGATCATTTGTGTCTGGGTCTGCCAGGAGATTGGATAATGTGAGAACTGAGAATTGGCAACCTAGACAGCGGTGACTTTGATGAGAGCAGTATCAATGGTCTTGGGGGAAATGAGGGCCTGAATCGAGTGGGTTTAAGAGAGTAGGAGGCAAAGACAGTGAATATAGCAAACTCTTTATAGGAGTTTTGCTATAGAAGGGGAATAGGAAATAAGACTGTGGCTGGAGTAGGATGTGGATTAAAGGAAAGGATTCTTTTTGTGTTTTTCTTTCTTTCTTTTTAACGATAGGAGCTACTGCAGCATATTGATATGCTGATGATCCAGTAGGGAGAAAAATCACAGGGGGCAGTTGTTTGTGTAATGTTGAGATTCAGTGTACAAATTAAAGTGTTGACCTTAGATTGGAGCATTAACTGTTTATTGATAATCAGTAAGAAGGCATTTTATTACTGTTACGTGTATACACTGATGATTGTTTGCCATTTAATTATTGCTGGAGAGATCACTGTAGCATCATTTTTTTGTTAAACATGGGAAGATTTACTTTAGGCTCCAGTTGCTAAATGCATATCTTCTTAATGCTTTCAAACTGCAGCCTTTGGTGCCAGGGGTGTTCTGCAAAAGTACCTTGCAGACTACTGTTAGGATCAGGGGAAGAGAGGCCAGTACCACTTTTATCTGTTTTATATATTTGTTGTGGGCAAGATTTCGTTTTGGACAGAGTTTCTTTTTTAAAGGTTTTGAGAACCACTTTTCAAGATATTTTAGCTTCTGCTATATCTTTGATAGAAATCAAAGTTAAAAGAACAGTAAAGCAAGCTGTGTACTCCCCACTCAATTTAAGAAATAAAACATTATAAATAAAGGAAGCCCCTTGTATACTGCCCTTTCTCAATCACATTACCCTCTGACTTCTCCTTTCCCAGAATTGTCTTGATTTGGGTGTTTGTCATTCTTATGAATTTGACTTTTATGTTTTGTTTTTATTTTTATTTTGTGTTTATTGAAAACAATTTTTTTTTTTGGACAGCTGGTTGGTGTTATCAGCACATGCTTTAACCAACTGAGCTAACTGGCCAGCCCTCAAATACATTTTTAAAGATTTTCTTTTGGATAAAATTTAACCAAAAATGAGAAGTTCACTTTTAGATAGTGTTGTTTTTAGAAAGGTGGTTTAAAATAATTAACATTACAGTGTATGTGTGTATTTAAGATTTTTTTCACTAGATGGAATGGTGGGTGAAATACTGTATGTTCCTCTTAAAGAACATTGAATCAGAATCTTTGGGAGATAACAGTAAATATGAGGGGGTAGGGGGCAGAGATCCAGTAACTGATTATGATATGTGTGATATGCTGCAGACAGTTGAGATGAGTTCTGTTTTCTAATAGATTTTCTAAATGGTTTTCCCCTAGTTCCTTAAGGGCAGTGACATTAATTGAAAATTTGATTCAAACAGTGATTACTGTGACCATTTTGCAACATGGTCTTTGGTACATGTTGTATTTGCACATAGTAGATGCAGAATACGGTGATTTAATGAGTAAATAATGTTATAGTTAGTTATTTTAAAATTTGAATATACTTTAAGAACATACTTTAGGAGATAGGAAAGGTAGCAAAAATAAGTAAAATTGACAGTGTTTAGGCATTTCATTGTATGCCTTATTTGAAGAGGTTAAACCAATTACATTTTGGCTATCCCATAACCATATATATATGTCAGATGTTGTGTAAATAGTAGTGTATTAAGGGCAGTGTGATGCAATGAAAATAACAAAGTTAGCATTAGAGCAAGGACTCTAACCTGTGTTTGTCTTCTACTTATTAACTCTGTGGCCCTGGGCTCATTTAAAGAAATTTTCCTGTTTTTTGAATTGCAAAATGCAATAGGCCTTGCATATCCACAGGCTTCCACATCTGCATCTTCATCCAACATTGTATTGAAAATGTTTGGAAAAAACAAAAACAATACAACAATAAAAGATAACAAACAGTACAGCATAACAACTATTTTCGTAGCATTTACTTGTATTAGGTATAAGTAATCAAGAGATGATTTAAAGCATGCTGGGAGGATGTGCATATTTTATATGCAAATGTCTATGCAATTTTATATAAAGGAATTAAGCATCCCAGGACTTTGGTTTCTTCAAGGATATATACCTAGAGATGACTAACTTGTAAGTATTTTTACTACCCCCCCTCAAAGGTTTGCTTGAGGAGTAAATTAAATAATGTATCTAAAATCTGTAACAATTCCTAGCATAGACAGGTGATAAAAATTTTTTATTTTCTTTCCCCCCACCCCCCACCCCTGTTTTATGATACTATGAGTAAAAAATCTCTTTGGACTTAGACCCAAAAAACTATATTACTTTTTCTGCATTACTCTTTTCAAGTAATTTGACTCTTTCCCCTGTACTTGGGATGTTTAGTAATTCCTGGTATTTCTGTCTTTTCTTAATTTTGGCTTATAGCCAAGCTTACCAATTATGTCTTAGGGGGTAGAATGAGTGAGGTTTGGGAGTAAAAACAGGAAAAGGGAGGTTAGATGTGACACTGTTTATTGGCTGCAGCAATATTCTCTGCTAGGTAATATTCTTTTTTGAAAATATTTGTTAAAATTTAACAGCATTTTAATACTATATTTTGTAGCACTAGTCAGTTAAGTTTGGGTATTTGATAATATGTCTTAACATGAAGTACCTTTAGTCTTTTTGGTTCTTCAACATTTTTCATATTTATGTCAATTTACTGATAGCAACACAAGAGACTTAGCATATGGCATTTTTAAGGAGACTTATAGTAAAACATTCTTTGAATGTTTTCTGAAATGGTGTCAAATCCAGAAGTTAAAAGAGAAGAAAAATAGAGGAACAAGAGCAATGGTAAAATTTTGTATGATGATTGATTGACTGATATCGGTGTTGTACCTGTAAGGCAAGATGATTTTTTTTGGAGAAAGTTTTGATGCTACCTGCATTCATGGAGATATGGAATAAGAGTAAAAAGGCTGAGAGAAGAGCCATGGAGGTTAGATGAGTTAGTAGGAATGATTAAATATACATATGTTAGTATAGATTAAGGAATGTTAGTGGGATAGTGAGGGATAATGACAAAAGAGCACCTCCAGCAAGAATGTCTTTATGATTAGGGCACTGAGAGAGCAAAGCCATACCAACTATACTTGTTAACAGGCATTATAGAAGGAGCAGTCACACTTGGGTTTAAATCTCAGTTGTTTGTTTTTAGCTAGTTAGTTAACTTTAATTGTTTTCTATTTTGAGAGAGAATTGTAAATTTGTTCGTAGTTGTTTATTAAAAAAAAAAAAAAAAAAGCAGAGAGATCCAGTATACCCTTCGTTGAGTTTGCCACAGTGGTAACACCTTGCATAATATAGTACACTATCACAACCAGCAAATTGACATTGATACAATCCATTGACCTTGTTCAGATTGTAACAGTTTCACATGCAGTGTATGTGCATGTGTGTGCTTGTATCTGTATGTGTATTTACTTCAATGCAGTTTTATCTCATGAGTAGATGACTGTGGCTACTGTTGTAGAACAGTTCCATCACAAGAATCCCTTGGGCTTACTCTTTTATAGCCAGAGCCGCATCCCTCCCTTTACCCTTCCCTAAACCCTAGCAACCACTAATCTGTTCTCGATCTCTATAATTTTGTCATTTCAATCATGTTACATATAAATGGAAACACAAATCTTTTGAGATTGGCTTTTTTCACAAAGCATACTTCCTTTGAAAATCATCCAAGTTATGTATATCAGCACTATAATGAGTTCCTGTTTTATTGCTGAGTAGTAGTCCGTGGTATGGGCGTACCACAATTTGTTTAACCATACACCTGTGACAGACATTTGGATTGTTTCTGGTTTTTGGCTGATAGCAATACTGCTACTGTGGTATTCATGTACAGATTTTTGTGTGAACATTACTTTTTATTTCTCTGATAAATTCCCCTGAGTGCAATTGCTGGATCATTTGGTAAATTAGCTGCTTAACTTTTTAATGACAATTATGAGCAGGAAAAATCTTTGTTTATTGTCAATTACCAAACCATGTTATTAGAATTTATTATTGTTGCCAAAATTTTGTCTTCATTTATTGTCCTTTCTAATCACATTCTTCTGTAGGTCATTACACGAATACCTGAATTTTTTTTAAGGAAAGGAGTTTAATTACTGAATGCTTATTAAATGTTTTAATATTTGTATCTAATGTGGGGTGGTAAAAACGTATCAGATTTGCCTTCCATTTTGCTCATAAAATAATGTAAGCAACTCTTCCTGGATAACCTGCAGTTTAATATTTGGTCAGTACATACTATGGAACAAATACACTATTTGTTCAGTATATTTAAGGTAATTTATTTTAAGCCTATCAAACTCGTGAACTATTATATATTTTCAGAGGTACGTTTTGCTACTCTGTATTTTTAAGATTGGAAAACTAAAGATTGAGTTTTCAAAAACAGTGATGCAATCTAGAATCTGATAATTATAGCGAAGTTCCATATAGACTGTTCTGCCATTGTAAAAATAAATAAATAAATAAATATGCAATAAAACTTATTTTCTTAACCTGCCTTTGAGGACTTAGGAGAATTGAAGAGATATGTCATAGCTGTAGCATAACTGTAGTTCGTTAATCTGGCTGTCTATTAGAATCACCTGAGAAGTTAAACCTGAAAATCTTCAGGTTATTAAAAGTGGTGGTATGGGACTAGGAATCTTGCTGTTTTAAAAAGTAGCTCAGTTTCTTTTGATACATAGTAAAGTTTGGGAAATAAGGCAAAGCTCCAGGGAAGGATGATTTCTTACTCTGCTGGTGTCTTATGCCATCTTTGGCATATAGTAAATGTTCAGTAAATTAGATGTTTGTTAAATGAGTACTCCGTGTGTGTGTGTGCATGGGTAGGGTGGGGTGAGTGTTAAGTACTTCTATAGAATAAAATACAAGAAAGGAAAAGTTTTTTAGAGAGTATATTTTGAGTAAATAAATGTTTGCTGTATATCAGTCATTTGGCACAAAGCAGTTATCAAAACAGGCAGTTGGTAATCATAGAGTGGCTTTTGATCCCCAGATAGTAAGCAGATGAGTTTAGCTCACTGCCTTTCCTCAGAATACAGCTTCTTCATTTGTGAATTTGTTATTTTGACTTTTCTAATGATTATCTGTGTTCTTTAGGTCCTTCTTCCTCAAGTAATGAATGCTTTAATTTTTCAATTCTTAAATATTTGAGAATATCTTTTAATTGCTGTTACTCATGAATTACATCCTGGCTTAAAAAATAATTCTCTGGGTCACATTCATTTTTTTCTCTTAGCACAAGACATTACTTCATTGTCTTATGGCATTTAGTGTTACTGTGGAGAAGTCTGAGGTCAGCCCATTTTTGTTTTATAAGTGACATACTTATGCTTGGATGCTTTTAAAATTCTTTATGCGTAAAATTCAGCTGCTTCATCAGGATATATGTGTCAGATTTTTTGGTTCTTTATTATTTTTTCCTGATACGTGGTGAGCCCCTTTGAATCTGCCGATTCAGATCTTTATTGTAGGGAAGTTTTGTTTATTATACCAGTGAGTGTCCTCCCTGCTTTTCATTCTTTTCTTTTTTCCATGACCTCCAGTTTTGCATATATTGGCTTCATCTTTCATATCTGGCATCTTATCTCTAAGTGCTTTCATGTTCGTCTTTTTGTTCTATATACTTTGTGGTATTTCTCTGTTCTTTGTTCCATATTGTTGACATTGCTTTCAGCAATGCTGATTTTTTTTATTACTTCTAATGTGTTTTTAAATGCTTTTGATTTTCTTTTCTCTTAAGTTTGTCATATTTCTTTCAGATCCCCCTTTTTTTGCATTGTTCTCCTTGTTTTGTTTCACAAGGTTCATGTTCTCTTTACTCTTTGAGATGGAAAAGAATCTCTCTAAGAAGTTCTTGGTTTCCTGAGATTTCTTTCCAAGTATTTTGTTTGCCTGTTTATGTTGTATATCCCGACTTCAGTTTCTGGGCAGGCTTTGTGTGGGAGGTTTCTGTGAATAAAGTCATTTCGGGCTGGCCCGTGGCTCACTCGGGAGAGTGCGGTGCTGATGAATAAAGTCATTTGGTTGGGCTGTATGTGTGTGTGAGTACATATGTGTACACATCCACACACACATGGATGGATGGATGGTATGATTAGATTAGATTCTGATTCTGCTTCTTATTCTCCTGGATACTGTTTTAATTGTACTCTTAAAATTTGGTGATTATAAGGAGTCCAGATCAGGGAAAGAGGTGTAAAAGCTGTGTATTTGGGGGAAAATGATAAAGTGGGGAGGTTATGTTTTCTCTGAACTTTCACTGTACTAGGTGAATTCTCTTTCCAGGGATCACATCCGGGAGTCCCAGCAAAGGTTTAGAGTGGCAGGGCTCCTCTGATTCAAGCAGTTGTCTACTTCATTGGGACAAGTGACCCTTCTCTCCCATCTCTTCTGCCTGCCATAAATTTTCAAAATTACATGCAGACTTTAGAGGAATTGTATTTAGTAGCTTCCTATATTTTAGTAAGGATTTACTTGTCTTTTGAAACTATTTATCAGTGTTAGTTTGTTGGGTTATGACTATTCCCTTGTTAGATTTGATTACTTGGGTTGTGACTGTTCCCTTGTTAAATTTGATTACTTTTTTTTGTCGTATTCTTTTAGTTAATTGTGATAGGTGTTATAGAGGACAAATATAGAAACATTTCATGCCGTCATCTTTCTGGAAGTCTGTTTTTAATGTAATTTTCAATATCAGTTGTGCTCTGATTCATTTAATTTGTTAAAATATATTTATCATTTCATTCATTGAACTAATGGCTTTTTAAGTCAGTTTGGAAATAGTCTCAAAATATTATTAAAAGAATAAAAGTTATCTTGTTAGATATTGCTTATTTTTATATGGGCTGGGAATTTCAACACAGATGGTAGAGAACATAATTGTGCTGCTGCTTATAGATTATGATACATGCATACACCTGTGGAGTATAATATTGTCATTAAAAATGATGTAAAGTCATATTTATTGATGAATGAAGATGTTTCTGTATATTAAATAGAAAAATCCACAAAGTATGATTCTATCTTCAGGTATAGAATGTATATGTAGGAAAAAAAGTCTTATAAGGATAAAGTTATCTTTTCTATGTTTAACTGATTATATTAATACTTGACTCTTATTTTAGAAAATCAGGTAAAATAGTATAGCAGTTTTTAAAAATGATGGTAAAAATAGTCTTATCAGGATTTTTTTTTTTTTTTTTTTTTTTTTGGTGGTAATAGGTATTACCTGGTGGTAAATGACCATTATGTAAAAATCATTCCTGTTGGAAGTTTATATTCTCTTTCATATTAAGGAAACATCTATCTGTTCCCTACAGTTAATTGTTAATGCTTTGTTTGGATTTTATCAAATGCTCTCCCAATATCTGTTGACAGCCAATTTTAAAAATACATAATATTCAAGAACTATACTCATGCAAATCTTTCAGTACTCAACCATTGTGCATCCCTGGTGTTAATTCTCTTATTGTTCTATGGTTCTTGTTATCTTTGTCAGAATTTTGGAGTTGGTTACTTTTATGATTTTATCTGTTTTTGGAAAAAAATATACATTACAGGAATTACTTAATCCTTGAAAGTTGGAAACAGTTCCTCAGTAAACCTGTATAATGTCAGTCTGGCTAGAGCTGTGATTGGACAAGGAAGGTGGTGGGGAATGGAAAGATTAGGACTGAAGGGAGAGTGAAGAGATTGTTCAAAACGTGTTGTCATGAAATTAGTATGTAGATTAACAAATGTGATCTGTTGGGGCTTCCCTTCCACTAGTCATCCTGAGCTTTTGTTTCTATATTTTAAATACTTTAGAGTAAGTACCATTTGTGTCTATCTCTTAATGTATGTAAAATGGTTTAGGCAAGGTGGCAGTGTTTACTTTTCCCTTTAATAGACAACCATTTCACAGTTGGAGAACACATAGACACAAAGTGTCCAGTGTTAGATTATCAATAGCTGTATCTGAAAATGCAGGCTTAACTGCCTGAATACAAAAACAAAAGCAGGATGACTAAGCAGCAGAAACAGTTTTAGAATAAATGCTGTCTTGTGTGCACATATCTACTGAGACACACGAGCAGTAGTGAAAATATTTTACCTGGAAGAGAAAACAATGTTTTCCTTGAGGTAAATCTGCTATAATATGCTGCCTTTTTTCTTTTTAATACCACATAGTTTTGGGAAAAGCACTATTCCAGTTTATATTAAATGGGTAATAGAACAGAAGCTAGAGGATTTTTTTTTATTAATAAGTATCAAGCAATGTTTTCAGTTGGTGTTGCAGGTATTATGTGGCATCTTAAAACTTATTTGTGGTGTCATAGTGATTACATTTTACAGGTGAAGTTTATATACTTGCATATAACACAAAGGATTTGTCACCACTATCTAGCTTTTTGACAGCTAATCTCTAGAGATTCTCTATGTCATTCCTTTTTAAATGATGCTGTGTGGAACCCAGAGGTTCCAGGAACGTGACTGAGCTGGGAGTTTCATCCTTAATTCCCCACTACTCTTGTCACAATGGGGAGTGGCTTTCGTTTTAAGTACTGGGCTTCTATTCATGCATGTATTTTATTTTAGAGTCTACTGAAAGACCCAGGCACTGTTGTAATTACAGAATTAAATCTATGGCATGACGTGCAAGATCCCTGTGCTCAGAAAGTTTCTTTCCTACTGGAATATATACATAGGATACTTTCATATTGTGATTTGTGCTGTAAAGGAAATAAAAAGTGATTTGAAATGGTAATGGCAGAGAAGTGGGCAGAATATATACTTACTTTAGTTAGGGAAAACCTTGTGTAGTGGTAACTTGTGAAATAACACTTGAAGGATGAACAGCCAGTCATAAAAAGAAAGAATTCTATGGCTTCAAAAAAAATTGGGGGGGAAATTAGAAAAGCATTTTTCTACGAAGAATCCTCTTCTTTAGTCTTTTGTATTATCCTTAAAGATATACTTTCAACATGCTTTTTCCACGATGCCCCCATTACTGTTTAAAAGCATCAAAAAAATACTCAGAAGTCAAAAGTAGGTCTTAAGTAATTTTGAGAGTTCCTTAAGTAATTTTGAGAGGTCCAGAAGATGAAATCTATTTTTTCCTTAGTTTAGCATTCAACACATCTGAGTAGCATTTAGTTTAGCTTCACATCCCTGTTAACTCACATACAAGAAGTTCATGTTTTGTTAAGCTACTCTTACTCATTGCCTTCTTAACACTCATCACCATGTACTTTCCTACTTTTATGGTGGTGTCATATTGTTTCCCTTGACTGAAGTTTATGCTCCGCTTCATTGTACTCAGTTGAAATCTCTCCTTGTGTTAGATGATCTTTGAAGTTTTACTGTCTTAATGTAACTGAGAGTGTAAGTGTGTGAGACACATGAGGGCATAACACGTACTTCAAGATTCCTTTATGTTCATTTTTACCCATTCTCAGATTGAGAAATACCATGTGGCTTCCAAAGTTGTAATCTTCTACTTCTTGCTTAGTTGATTAGAATCAGGAGGTAAAATTACTTGGAGATACCTCAGGCATGCAAGGATTTGCCTCTATTTCTCTTTGCTATACTGCTCTGTAACTTTAAAGGCATCTCCTTGGGAAAGGATGATACTCAGTTTTTGAATTATATTGCTTATACTCCCTTTTATAATCTAATGATAATTTGGTAATTTTTTTTTTAAATTGACTTTTTCACAGTATCCTACATTCTTTTCTCTCAGTGGAATGCTTTCCTTAGACTAGCTACTTAGCTAATTTAAAAAATAAAACATAGGGAGAAGTGTGAGATGTAGTCTAGTTAATACTGCATACAAATAGCTATTGAGAGAAGCATGCAATGATGAGGTTGATTTTAAATTGGACGGTCAGGGAGGGCTTTTGGAGGATGTGGCAGTTAAGCTGAGATTTGAAGGTAGACCAAAAAATGGGGAGGGCATAGAGTGGGAGAGAGGTATGAAGGGTCTAAAAATCTTACTCTAGGGGCCGACCCCGTGGTGCACTCAGGAGAGTGCGGCGCTGGGAGCGCAGTAGCGCTCCTGCCGCGGGTTCGGATCCTATGTAGGGATGGCCGGTGCGCTCACTGGCTGGCTGAGCGCAGTGTGGCCGGTCACACACAAAAAATAAATAAATAAAAATAAAAATAAAAATAAAATAAAAATAAAAATCTTACTCTAAAATTTTAACTAATTCCTTAGTGAGAAGTCAGATGGCCAGGGGTCAAAAGAGGTTAGTAACTTTCATAAGTACAGCATTTCTGACTTCATTGTAACCTTTGCTGTCCTGCACACAGTCAAGAAATATCTTATTTGAGAAGTGAAGATGACCATATGGTTAAATGACCTCCTCAGTTTCATTTAGTAATGTAGAAGCAAAAACTGGAATGAAGCCCAGGTTGTCTGATTGAGTACTCTTTTCATTAAATAAGTAGTTCACTTAAAATAATATTTTCAAAGTTCATTCATGTTATAGCATGTATTAGTACTCATTCCTTTTTATTGCTGAAATTCCATTGTATGGATATGCCACATTTTATTCATTCGCCAATTGATAGACATTTGGTTTGTTTCCATTTTTTGGCTGTTAGGAATAATGTACTGTGAGTATTTGTGTACAAGTGTTTGTGTGGACATGTTTTCATTTCTCTTGGATGTATACATAGGAGTGGAATTGTTAGATTACATGGTAACTCTGTGTTTAACATTTTCAGGAACTGCCAGACTTTTCCAAAGCATCTGCAGTATTTTACATTCCTACCAGCAGTGTGTACGCGTGTTCAGTTTTGCTCTGTCCTCACCAACACTTGTTATTTTCTGTCTTTTTAATAATAGCTATCCTAGTGGATGTGAAATGTGGTATCTCATTGCAAATTTAATTTGCATTTCCCCAATGGCTAATGCCTCTGTTCGTCTTTCATTTGCTTCTTGGCCATTTGTATGTTGTCTTTGGAGAAGTGTTTTTCTCTTCTTTTTTTTAAATTGAAACATAATTGATTGTGCAGTATGTGATGCACATATAAGGATAATCAGTATATTCAACATCACATAGCTTAATCGTTTTTGTGGCCTTTTATCAGTTTCTCCCTAATGCCCCCTCTCCTTCTCCTTTTCCCACTTCTGATGGAGAAATGTTCATATCTTCTGCTCATTTTTTAATTGGATTATTTATCTTTTTATTGAATTGTAAGAGTTCTTACTAATAGAACTAAATAAAAGAGTTTTATCAGATACGATTTGCAAACATGTTCTTTCATTCTGTATATTGTCATCTCAGCTTTTGATGATGTCCTTTGAAACACAAAAATGTTTAGTTTTGACTAAGTCCAGTCTGTTTTTTTCTTTTGTCACTTGTACTTTTAGTGAAGGTTTATGCTATATTTTCATCTAGGAGTTTTATAGTCGTAGCCCTTACATGTAGGTCTGTGATTCATTTTGAATTTATTTTACATAGGGTGTGAGGAAAGGATTTAACTCAACTTCAGTCTTTTGCATGTGCCTGACTCCTCCCTTTTAAAATATATTTTGTAAAATCCCCATTATATATGCTGCCTACACATGCAAAAGTAGGAATGATATGGGTAGCTCCAAAGGAAAAAATGTTATATGTGATTTTCACAGATTTAGCTGTATCGCTGTGCTAAAAGTATTTAACATATACATTTTAGGATAAACTTAAAGTATGGCAGTACTATTTTAAAAACAAGCTTTATTAAAGAAATTAATAAAGTGAGAGCCTTATCTTTCATTTATCTCTGCCACTTTATTGTTTGGCTCAACTTTGTTAACACAGAAATCTCCTTGATATCATTTGTTGGTGACAGATACAAGTGCAAGATGTATTATGGTATTATTTTCAGGGATGAGGTTTTTCAAAGTGGTGAACATCTTGGTAAAAGTTTCAAACAAAATTAAGTGCTGTACAGTACAATTTGCATAGCAGTTATATTTAGCATGCTGTGTTGTACAGAATCAGGTTCTAGACAGCTAAATATAAGCAAAATTTTCAGACATTAGATAGTTTTTTGGGAAATGTCCTATACCCGGTAGGCATCCCTGGTCCCCTTCCAGTAAATGTCAGTGCTACATTTATCTAGAGCAGTTCTGTCCAGCGAGCTACTTATATAATTTTAAATATTCTAGTAGCCAACATCTGGAGTTAATTTTAATTATGTATACCGTTTAACCAAGTATATCAAGAAAATTTCACTGTGTTGATATAAAAAATATTGTGATATTTTGCATTATATTTGTAATGTCTTTGATTCTAGTTATATATTTTACACATACAGCAATTCTTAATTCAGACCAGCCATGTTTCAAGTGCTCAATAGCTGTGTGTGTCTAGTGGCTATCATTGGATAGCACAGATCTAGAGGAAGTAACTCCTATAGTCAAATGCAAGCCCATTGTTTACACATCTTCTGATCCATTCCTGCCTCTTCCAAGAGACATAGTCTGGTTAGCTACAGGTTTTGCTTTTCACCACAAGTTAGCTGATGTGCAATTGGTAGGTTGCAGGATGACATCAGTATAAGCTGATGTTGTGTTGGTTCATGTGTGAAATTTTTTTCCAGGAAAGGAGAATCAATATCAGGAGTAGGGTTATAACCTTCAAATAGAAAGGAAAAGGCCCTCAACCTGCTGCTGCACAGGCAAGAACCCTGAAGAAAATTCAAGTCTGCTCCCCTTGCCTTGCATGGCTGGTTGGCTGTGGGAAGTTGCTTTTTCTCTTGAGTCCATTTTAACTATAGTCTCAATGCTCAGAACTGCACGTCCATCTCAGTATTCAGTCTTAGCAAGCTGCATTTCTATTCTCATGTTTTTTGCATTTTTAATATCCTCTTAAACCATCTGTAACCATGCTGAGCTTCTTGCCTGTGTTATGCTATTCATTTTTTTGTTGCTCTGGTTATAAAGTTACATAAATTATGGGTGGTTTGCTCCTACTTTATTTTTTCCAAAAGACTTGCATTTTTAGTGTGCAATTTTGCAGAATTCAAGGTTTTTCAAGGAAAACATTTATCATATTATGCAAAAATACTCATTACAGATATGTAGCTTTCTTGATGAAATCCCATTATTTTTTAATGCTTGTTGCCTCTGGTTTGGAGTGATGAGAGGAGGGCCAAAGACAGTGAAAGTCAGTACAGCATTTAGAGAGTAACAGAGGAAGTAGATCCTTGGAAAGGCACTGGAAAAAGCTTATGAGGAGACCTATCTGAGTGAAAAGTATGATCGACTGTGTATATTAGCATATTGCCATCTTTTCAAAGGAGATTTGTTGAGTGTCCACTGCCATTTAGCTTTGTAAACCAATGTTTCGCAAACTATGGCCTAGATACTGATCACACAGAACCATCTTGAGAGTGCTTATTAAAAATTCAGGTCTGAGGGCCGACCCTGTGGCGCACTCTGTAGAGTGCAGCGCTGGGAGCGCAGCAACGCTCCCACCCCGGGTTCGTATCCTACATAGGAATGGCCGGTGCGCTCACTGGCTGGGCGCGGTGCGGATGACACCAAGCCAAGGGTTGCAATCCCCTTACCGGTCACGAAAAAGAGACACAGACAGACACAGACACACAGACACACACACACACACACGTCTGAAATCTACATTTTTTAGGATACTAAAATTTGAGATCCACTGCTGAACTTTTTTCAGTCCTACCTCTTATCTGCTTTTATTTATTTGAAAGCCGTTTGGGGCAGTAGGTGTCCTTAAAATCTTTCATTTAGTACACAGGTATACCTATTTCTTCCAATTAGTTGCAGAAGGCACTAAGACTTCTAAGTCTGAAGATCTGGTAGTGAATTCTGGTGGTTGTCATGTTCTGAATAGGAAGAACACCAATGTTGTGTTTTGCTCCTGGGTGAAGACTGTTGTTTCACCTTTTGAAAAGCTAGTTACATTTCTCAGTCTCATTGGATCGTATAGAATTGTATATCCTTCTGCTTTCTCTCTATTCATTGCTTGATGCTCATTTCTTGCTGAGTCAGCTCTGTTTTGCTACATTTTTCTGGTTTCTCAGTACTCTTGTAGGGCCCTGACTTTGTCAGACTGTAGTTTATAGCCTCCTCACCCTTAAGATCTAGCTTCTGAGGTTTTAGAGGATGCCAAATAGGGAATATTCTGCCTTTTAAGTATTGAAGATTTTGTATAGTACATACACTTTTATGTTAATCTTATCTAGTCCAGGGGTCAGCAAACTTTTTCTTAAAGTGCTAGATAGATAGAAATATTTGTCTTGTCGCGCATACAGTTTCTTTCCCACTTAGAAGAGCAAAACTAGCTGTAGATAATACTCGTATGTTTGGCTGCAGCTGTGTTAAAAAAAAAAAACATGCACCCAGCTAGCCCTTCAACTCTAGTCTGAAACTAGCATCCATTTATGTTGTTACATCTCCATTTCATATGTTTTATATAGTTTATTTTTAATCTTCTGAAATATCTTTGTCTTAATCTTCCTCCTCACCTTTTAAAAATTTTTTTAAGTTGTTTTTGTTTTTGCTAAGCAGTCTAGAGAAATCTGTTCCATAGAATGTGGAATCTGGTCTCTGACTCTGAAAATGAGTTCCCTCTTAACAGCTTATTCAGTTTTTTCTTTAAAGTCTTAGGCTGGTGCGCTTTGAAGCTTATAGTTTTTGATTTGCCGTGCCCTCTGAAAACACATATACTAGACCTAAAAGCTAATTGATAACTCTGTCAGGCTGGTGGAAGACATACCATTTCTTCAGAGGTAAGAGCTTAATCAGTTGGAATGCTTGTCTATATTTGAGTTTTTATTGATTTTAGGAATAGCCACTATGGTGGAGTGAATTCCTGGATCTTAACCTCGTAAGAGGTAAATAGAACTCATCCATAATGTACCTTATGTTCATAAAGTACTCTACCTATCATGTCTTTTTAACAAATCTTTATTATGGTACTTTTATTTCGTAGATTTAAGCATACACCATTTTGTTCAAGAATGTATGCAGATAAATGTCAAAGTAGGGCATCAAACCCAAGCTTCTTAAAGGATTATTCTAGGGTTCATTTCAGTCAATAAGGTTGGCCTTTCCTCCTTTATTGTTGACATATTTATGGAAATTTCCATGGAAATCTCAACTCTATGGATAGCATATAAATATGGTATTCTAGTAGTCCACGTTGCTAGTTCTGTTTATTTGTATTCGACTATAGACTTGATTTTTTAAAAAAAAATTTATTAGTAATGTCTGAAAGGTGGAAATTTCAGAATAGATCTAAGATTTTTTTTAAAAAACAGTATTATTGAGTATTAATTTTTCCTTGTTACTAGTGTTTTGGGATCCTAAGACCATCCCCAGATTAACACAGGACCCTACATGTAGTTATTATCATGGCTGTGATTTACTACAGTGAAAGTGTACAAAGCAAAATCAGCAAAGGAAAAATGCAAATGGGGCAAAGTCTGGAGGGATCCAGGTGCAAGCTTCAAGGAGTCCTCTACCAGTGGAGTCACACAGGATGCATTTCATTCCTCCAGCAACAAACTGTGACGACAACTATGAAATATTTTCTACCAGGGAAGCTCATTAGAGATTTAGTGTCCAAGGCTTTTATTAGATTTGGCTAGTTACGTGGGTGCCCTCTGCCTAGCATGTACCAAAATTTCAGACTCCAGTAGAAAAGAGAGTGTTCAGCACCAACCATATTGTATGCACAAACAGCTTAGACACAATGAGCAACTCGTGTCAGGGAACCTTTCGTGAAATCTAGGTTCCCACAGGCCTGACGAGGATCAACTGTACAAGCAGTTTCTAAAGATAGCAGTGTCAGGTGTGCTCTGTTAATTTTTCTGCACAGTGACCTTTCTGATTGATTTCTTCTTGATTGTGTTCATTCTTAACAGTATTTATTGAAAGATTGATTTATTACGTAATGTGTTTAGAAAAAAGGATTTTAGGGGGTTTCACGTAGATACCGTACAAGAAGATAAAACAAGTAGATGAAGAAATCAGGCATATCAAGCATCAAGCTTCTAGGGAAGTTTCCTATATCGTACCACTACATTGTCCTTAAGTAACCATTGTATTTAAGTAATCTTTTATCTTTTGTGACATCATTAACTTTCTTCGGTCTTTAAATCTGCTTGTAGCTTTCCTTGTAAGTAGACCCTATCCCAGGTTAAATCTTGGCCATTGTGAGCTCATAAGGCTTGTTTATTACGTGCAAGGCAAAGTTAGTTTCCTACCTTTGAATTCTAATGTAAGATTTCCAAATTCACATCTACTTATTCCCTTTCTCCTGAATTCAAAGTTCTACATATATCTGACCATTTCTACTTGGATATCTAAAACTTTACAGTCATCATCTGTCTGTCTCTGTTCACATTTCCTCTTACCCATTTAGTTTTTTTTCCTCTTGATTAAAATAGTTAATTTTTACTCATTTCTACTCTTACCCACTCTGATTCTGAGTTCTAATTCCTGGACCAGTGGATCATTTAAATTGCTCTCCCCACTTTCTGTTTTCTGTTTATTTTACTTCATATCATTACCAGCTTTTTTTTTTTTTTTTAAAAGATACTAGTTGGATTATGTTATCTTGTTGCTGAAAAACCGCTAAGTATATGGAATGAAATGGACGCACTAACATTAGGCTTTTATGGCGAACCTTTTTGTATCATGAATCAAATGTTTTTTACAAGTCTGGATTGTTAAACCTTGGCTTTTTTTAAAACAGAGAAACTATCATCCCTGATGGTCTTTGAGATGTGTAGATTATTCATAAGACTCAAGAGTTACTTTTTAGCAATTTTTAGGTACAGTTGGTCCTGTTAGGAGGAGACTCTTGATGTCATTTTCACTATCTTGAAAGCAGGTCCTTTCGCTCATATTCTCAACATTTTGAAACTTGATGCTGTGTTAGTTGAGAAATTGGCAAGACTATTAAAAGCAAGTTGGGGGAACTATTTAAGAAATGGAAATGTAATTGCAAAAACATATTGATAATAGTGACTTTTAGTTGTTTATCAGTTGAATTTTGGTCTTTGTGTATGTTGTGTTTGTTTTTCCAAAAAACACTTTCTTCAAAAAATGTAGAAGTTGCTGGAAAGGATACAGATAAGGTTTTATTCATCTAATTATAAACAGCATGTTCCGTAACATATCAGCTGTGAAGTGTATTTTTAAGCCACATCTTAAGTAGGCTCACAGATATTTTATGTATTATGAAAAAAGTATGAATATATATATTCCTGGTGCTTATATAAAATGTTGATTTAGGAATATACAATGATCTCTTGTATGATAGAAACCAGTTTAAATTAAACATGAAATACAATTTACTTGTAATTCACTTTGTTTTTTTTTTTCTTAAGGGACCAGTTACTCTCCACAAGAAAATTCACACAACCACAGTGCTCTTCATAGTTCAAATTCACATTCTTCTAATCCAAGCAATAATCCAAGCAAAACTTCAGAAGCAGTAAGTATTATAAATGTGCCCAATTTTTGTTTTTGGAATTTATTGCAAAAAAATTCCCATAGCAAGTCTTGTTAAATCTAAGTTTTTTATCTTTTCTAAAATGTTTTAATCAAAGTTGATCTTTTCTTAATGAATTTGATACTATAATTACCTTATTTTAAACTAATGAGACAATTTTATTAGTGGAACTGATTGTCAGAAGATAAACATCTTGGTTTGATTTCATCAGCATTCCTGTACAAAGCAAAATTTTATCTTTGTGATATCTGAGTGTAAAGAACTTCAGACCAAAACTTACATAGTTAAAGTGGTTTAACCTAGGCTTACTTTCTTTCCATAATATATGAACTTTTTCATAGCATATATCTATTATCTACAGTGTACTATCCACTCTACCAGACACCAGGGATATAAAGGTCCCTGTCGTAAAGGGCATGAAACCCACTGAGGAATTTTAAATATTTTCAAAAGAGTAGGTTAATGAAGTAACTGTTACTCATTTTTTTAGTATTTCTAAGTCACTAGTTCAAATGGAATTTCTTAGGCATTCATTCAGCAAAAAATTAATAAGATTTTAACTTACTGGGTGTATGCTAGGTTGTAGATGTATAGAACTAAGATAATGTGGCACATCTTAAAGGAACATTCGGACCTGTGGTGGACACAGAAGAGCAAACAGTTAACACAGTACATATTAAAGTTGCTTTGAGGAGCATTCAAGACAGGGACCCTGGCTTGGATGAAGTAGATATTAAAGTGTAATTAATGCTTCCCAACAGGTTGAATATAACTTAAGTCAGCTGAAGAGGTCTGGACTTTGTGTAGCATTCAGAGAAATAGCATAGCATAGTATGTTTGGAGAACTGCAAGGATTTTGATAGTGTGGAAAAATGGCAAGAGCTGAGGTTACAGAGTTAAGTGGGAGTCAAATTGTAAAATGTTGTATATCTTGCCAAGGATTATGAATTATATATAAAGGCAATGGAGAACTTTTAAGAAAACTTTTTGGCACCTGGCCAGTATAGGGATCTGAACCCATGACCTTAGTGTTATAAGGCTACACTCTAATCAGCTGAGCTAACTGGGCAGCCCCAAGTGGAGAATTGTTGAAGGCTATAATCAGTAAAGTAACACCATATTTGCAATTAAAATAAAAAATCGTCCAAAGAAGCAGTATAAAAAATACATTAGTGGAAAGAAAGAACAATTAGAAGGCCATTGAAGATATAGGTTGAATCCAACAGATTTTGCCTTGGATATTTGGGTGATCATCAAACCTTGTCATTGAAAGACCTTTGGGTTTTATTAGTTTTCGTTGCTTGTTGAAGCAGTGTGGACAGTACCTTTCCATAGGAAATTGGGACATCCATAGTTAAAAATAAATTTAGAATTAGTTTTAAGTATTAGTCAGGGTCCAGTTAGGAAAGCAAATCATACTAGTTATTTTAATACAGAATTTAATACACGGGATTGTTTAAGTAGATATTGCAGACTGGAAAAACAAAGAAGGACCCCTGAGGTAACACATAGAAGGGTAATTCGAAAAGTTAATGGAAAGATTTGTATTATCTTTTGATTCTATTTTTCCATAGACTTCGAAGTACCCTGTATAGTAATCACTCTTTAGGGCCTTGAAACAAAATGAAGAAGTTGGGTTATCAAAACTTGATAGCTTAGATGAAGAGCCCACAGAGCGATGATAGTACCTCTGAAGGTACAGTGAAGCTACTTCTGGTGGTAGAGTAGTGGAGTAACAGAAAGCTGGAAACTGGAAGCAACTGTGGCTGCTAGGCTTCTCCTTTCTCCTGTCTTTTCAGTTGTCTTCTAATTTCTAACAGGAAGCCAGCTGGCTAAACAGAGCATATTTTACATTGTCCTAACCCTGGCGTCACAGAACAGACTTGAGAAGGATGGGATTGAGGCTGAGACAGCAGCTTGATAAACCTTTACAGATGCTATCATCGAACTTGTGATGAGTCATTTTCAATGAGACATATACTCTGGGTTTTAGAATGAATCTCCCTATTTTCTTGGAAAATGGCCCATTAATTTACATAGTAACACACTAACTTTCTGAAGTTTCTTTGGCCACTGACAATTCAGATTTAGTATTTGCCTGCTGTTAGAACAGAAGCAGCTTATGTGGACATTATTATGGTGTTTTTTAAAAAAATTCTTATTCACCAACAGCAAATTTTGATTATTTGGATTTTCAAGAAATGAATTAACCTCATGAAAACAGAACAGAATAATAATAGGTAAATTTGAAAGTTCAGGTAAATTTGAAAGATCCAAATCATAAGGAGGTCAGGGAATTAAACTATGTGAGTTGAAGCTGAAAACTATTACCTGAATGGATTAAATGTTGTGTTTTTGGAATTGGGGTTCCCCCTTTCAACTGTAGATACATAATTAAATAATCTCCAAGTAGTGGTCTTTTCCATTATAATGTCCCCAGTGGGCAGGACACAGATAGCACTTACAAACTGTGAGAAGTTGGCTTTTGAACATTTCTGAAGGTTACTTTTCAACTGATATTTTCTTTGTTTTAAAAATCACTTCTAATGGAAGTGTTTCAGTGATTATTAAACCGTGAAATTGCCTTTCATCTATTATTTTCATAAAGAAGAGATGAACAGATAAATATTAGGTAGCCTTGGTTAACACATCATTAGATCCCAGCTTCAAATATGCAATAGCATAAAAAAAAATCAGTGTCTTTATTTTCTTCGAGGTTGTCATGTTTTAAATCTCTTTGAAAATCATTAGCAGTGTTATTTAGAGTTGTCTACACAGACAATTGGCTATGTGAGTGGGTTTTTAAAATCAAGTTAACTGTTGAAAGTCAAGCTGAAATTATCTTTTTTTTTTTTTTTTTTTTTTTTTTTAGTATTAGGACATTAGCATGTAGTTCCTTGGTATATCCTGTGACAAACATTTATTGGGGTGTGTTTAACAGAGCCTGGCTCATGGCAAATATTTAGGAAAAGTTTGTTGAACGCCCCCTTCCCAATAAATATCATTATAGACATGTAGACTGTTTTAGTTATATATATTTGGGGTTTTTTTTTTTTTTTTTTAAAGAAAGTGCCCTGAATTGCTTCATTTAGGAAAAAAAAAATGTTTATAGCTATTTAAAGACACTGTAATTGGGATCTTTCCTACCTAAGCCAAATTTGATTTGCTGGGAAGTGCTTTAAATTCAGTTCTACATGCCTTTGTATTCATATACCAGCTCCTGGTGTTAGCAACTAAGTATCCTCTGCATATTTCAGAGCTTCTGAGTCTCCAAAGATCTATTTTCTGTAACCATTCTTGCCTGAAGGTATTCTATTTAATTAATAAAAAATAGAAATATATCAAAGAACTCTTAGGACTTCATAAAATTCTTTATTATAGGAAATGCCATGTTTGGTATAGTTATCTAATGAACTATTCTTTATTAACAATTCATAAGTTAATTCTAGGATTAACTGTTTCTTTTCCTGTAGTCTTAGAGGAGGAGTAGTGTGACGGTGTTTAGGAGAGTGGAAAGGGAGATGCTCTTTTAAGAAAAGAAAAGCAACGTTCACCTAAGATATCTAAAAGACATTTTGAATTCAAGGAGAGACCCAGATAGGTGCCATAGTAGCAGTTTAGTGCTGTTGTTTTAGAGCAGCCATTCTCATAAAATTGTTTTTCAAGAAAATTGAGAGCATTTGTTTATGTGCACTCTATCTTCAGCATTTACCATATTAAAACTTAGGAATTAAAAAATATATAACTTATTTAAAACAACAATCATAAAACCATTGCATGTTAACATTTAACATAGTTTTATAAAATAACTTTTTCTAAAAAAAAAATAGACATTAAATATCTCTTTTAACACCTGACAGAAGACAACAGAATTTCATATCTGCTTTTGCATTCAATTTCTTGTGATATCAGATGTTCTCTGTGTAGTCTCTGGGTAAACTTGTGATAGAATGTGGAGGAAGAAGACAATATCATCTTAGTATTATTATGAAAATAGTTTTGATTCTGTGAAAGGATCTCAGAGTTCCCCAAAGTTTCCTGGATAACTGCTTTTGAGCATATGTTGACAACCATCTGAGGCTTAATTTAGAAAACTGAAAATGTTTGCAGTCCTTTTGTTTGTTTAGTTGTCAATTTTAGTTATTTTTGTAAAATCAAGAAATTTCCCACCTGTTGTTGCACATCAGCATTTTAAAAATTTCTCCATTACTTGAAGGGTTTTCTTTTTTTCTTTAACTACTTGAGAATGGAAGAGGGGTAGAGAAGATAAGCAGAAGCTATTGTTATGTTGTTATAATGCTGTACCCTGGATCATATTTCGTTAAGTAAGATATTAACTTGTACTAACCTAGGATTTAGTAGGCAAAATCAGTGTAGCATAGTAGGCCAGTGCTCTTTTTTCAGAGATTTTGGTCTATGAACTTTTAACTGTTCTGGAGGTTGTGCTGGAATGTAAATTAACTGTTGTTAAATGCACTGTTTAGTTCAGCTGAATTATTTTCCCTTAAAGTAAGACTTTTGGTGAAAGAAGCAGTGTGTTCATATACTCTGGTCGAAACTCCTTATCTCCTCCAGTATAGGTAACAGTTTGCAAACCATCATTTTGAAGAGCACTGGTCTAGACTATACTACTCCACTGTTCTCTGTCCACGAGACTCGAATCTCATTATTCCTCTCTGATAAACCCAGTAATCCTATATAACCACTTGGCAAGCAACCAAGTCTTCTAGGTAACATCTGTAGAAAGGGTCATTTTACTTAATAATTTAGGTATAGGGAGGGGTAGGTGGAGGAGGAGAACTTTCTGAATTTGTCTTTTTTGACTGGGTTTCTAAAGCTTGGTTGTGGCTTACTTTTGGAAGCTAGAGGGACTGAGAATTAACTCTCCACTCCTTTCAGAAGTTTAGAGGCACGGGGCTGATGTCTAGTACCTTCATTATTTTGAGATGTGAACCTGAGAGTATAAACATATGGCATTTGGCAGTATTTCTCCAACTGCCCTCAAAGTTGTTTGGGCACTTTCAGAATTGGTGGTAGATTTAGTGGAAATAATGGACATTTGGAAACGAGTTTTGGTCCTTTGTTAGGCCACTAATGAGTTTTGTGACGTATGGACAACTTACAAGTTCTCTGTTTGTTTCCTGATTGGTAAAATTAAAGTTGGATGGAGGCAAGGCAGTGAATAAGAATTCATTTTCTCAAGCTTTGTCACTCTACACTGTAGTGAACCCAGAGGGATAGTGGCATAACATTATTTCATTTTAATCTGAAATTCCTTTGAAAAAAATAGTTAATGAATTCAACTAGAAGAATATTTGAGGTTCTCTCAGATATCCTAGGACCAGTGCAGGCACTTAAACTTTTCACTTTTTGAGACCAGTTCCTTGGAAACTGGACCATTCAGATTTTTCTAATTTCATTATGATTTTACATGGCCTATAAAATACATGCGAGAAACTGTATCTGAGAATTTTGAAAGACCAGTTTTAGTTATGTGAAAATGAATGATACTGCTGATTCTGTATGTTGTATGAGACAAGGTTCTTGTTAATACTTGACCCAACTCATAGATTTTGAAGGTGAAACAAATTCATAGCTTTTAATTAGCTTGCTGTTTACATTTTTAAATTTTTTGTTGCTTTTTTTTAAACAATAAAAGTAAATACAGGCAGGTTGTTTTCTTTTATACTCTATCTGATTATTATTGTGCCTTAGAGTTTAGCATTGATGATCTCATGCTATCATATCAATCAGTTGAGAGTGACTTCCTGACCCCACCTTGTTACTGGATTTCAGCGATTAAAATGATAATGGGAGCTTTTGTAATTGCTTTCTAAAGTCAAGATGTTAATTTCACATTTTTCTTCCTGTGCCTAATAAACTAATATTTATTTTAATCTGTTTAATTTTGATCTTTTATAGAGTTTTCTATTGTTATCCTCTAAGGTTTTCATAGACTAAGCTCTTCTAAACTATATGTAATTGTGCACATAATTACATTCTAGATCAGTGTACCTTTGTCTTGTAAGTCTTTTCCCATATGTATGCTTTGAAAACCATTGACACTTTTCTTGAGATTTCATATCAAGTGGTTAAATAGCATTAACATTTTCTAATTTTTAAAAATGTATTTTTAAGCCTTATGATTCTGCAGATGACTGGTCTGAGCATATTAGCTCTTCTGGGAAAAAATACTACTACAATTGTCGAACAGAAGTTTCACAGTGGGAAAAACCAAAAGAGTGGCTTGAAAGGTACTTTTTAAAATCTCATTAAACAGTATTTCTCATTCTTGAGTCTATAGTTTAACATCTTATGGCATTAAACATTCTAATTTTAGATTTCTGTAGTGACATCCATCACTCCCCTTTTTAATTGCAGTGATAGGCCAATTGTCTGTATTTTTTGTAATTTTTTTCTAAAAGAAAAAATCAAGGACAGATAGGCAACTGTCCATGAAGGCCTTGTGAACATTCAGTATATTTAAGAAAATACTTGTATTCTGCATTTATGCATATTCCTTATAATATGTAATAGTTTTTATAATTTTTATAGGACAATACTATTTTTTTCACATATGTAGGATTAATATTGCAGAATTTGGTTGTAGGGATGGCGGTGTAAATAACTGGTATCGTTTTGCCATCAGTGAGAAACGTTGGGGTTCTGTTTGCTATGTCCCATCTCCCACACCAGTTAAACTATATGATGACCATGTTCAATTCTTTCATTTTACATATATTATTTTGTTGAGTATTTGGGCAGAGCTGTTGATGTATTTTTTATGGGTTTATCTGTTTTTTACTTTCAGAGAACAGAGACAAAAAGAAGCAAATAAGATGGCAATTAATAGCTTCCCAAAAGATAGAGATTACAGAAGAGAGGTGATGCAAGCAACAGCTACTAGTGGGTTTGCCAGTGGAAGTAAGTATTAATTTTTTTTTCTTTGAAACAGTATAATGTGTGATTCATTCCTAGTATTTATATACTTCACAAATCTGTATGCATCGCCATCTTACATGTGTAAATTAAAATATATAGAAACATGTAGGGTTTCTTTTATGTTGGATCTGTCTCTCCAACCTCTACCATTTTGTTTTCTGAAAGGGGAAAGGATGCATAGTGAAATAGCACACGTATGTATTTCTCCCTACCCATGATGGCTATAATGCAGTTGAATTGGAAACAGTAAAATTTCATGTTTTAGTTTGGCTTTTTGGCTTTTTTTTTAAACAGAAGCTTCCTCTTCCCCCTTGCCCTAAATTGTGTTCTATTAGGTTCAACCTAAAAGTCACTGGGTTTTAGTCTAATAATTGCATAATAGCCACACACAAATAGTGACATGGAAGTATCTACCTGTTTTTTAATTTTATCATTGAGAACCTTGTTTATCCTTATATTTGGAAACTAATTTCACCATGATCATAGATCAGTATAATTTGTACTGAATTTCCAGAAAATTGTTAAAATACCTACTAGAAAACTTCTAAGGTGCTCTTCATCTGTAAATCAAACTGTGGGCATACCTTAATGTTCTTTTGAGGCCAAATTTTATGCAAGTGAGACAGTTTGGTTAACATGATACATTTGTTTTTTAATTCATTCTCTAAATTTTAAACTTTGCTAAAGGTATTCCCAGTGACTTTCCTTGCTCAAATAAAATTTAAATACCATATAGAATTCTTGAGTTCTTGATTAAATATTGAAATTTGGGCAAGACTTATAAGATTATGTGTTTTGGGAATTCTTAGACTTAAGTAAGTTTTTGCATCCTGCTTCTGTAACTCAAAACAAAAAGTATGGGGTGTATTTGGTCTCAGCAAGGGATATTGATTTCTTGATGTGAAAAATTATTTAAGATTAAACAGTAACATAGTTCCGGAGGACTGAATGTTTTATATGTTCTTTGGGACATTAAATTTTTCAGTAGTCTATTAGTGAAATTGTACATAGTCCATAGAAAACAAAGATTTAAACTATTAAGTTATGAAATTAAAGGTTATTGTATTTTGAGACACAAGATGACTTGGCTTCTAGTTCCATTTCACTTTATATCTTAAGTACCTGTAAGGTCTGGCAAACAATTAAAAATGAGGCAAAGGTTTTCTTCTCTTGAAGTAAATAAATAGCACCCAGCCTGTAGGCCTCCTGAACAAACTGAGGAGGGAGAAGAGCATAATGGAAGACAGAATGATACAAAAATAACTTTTTTTAGTAAATAAAAATTTAAGCTGAAGTAGGCAGTGTTGTGTGCCTGCTAACCAGATCACTCCCAGAATTAGGTAGCACCAGATTGGGCCAGGCCTCTGCACTTAGTGGCTGATGGTTTCCAAAGTGAAAAAAAGAACTAAGCCTAGTGTTTCTATTTTATTCTTTCCAAAATAACCTACCATTTAAGTCACTCTTCCCTTGAGGTAGAGTAAATTAAGGGGGAAATTAAAGAACTGTAGAAAGATTTATGGGAAGTGAAAATATTATTTTTGTGTTTTTAAATTATCTATCCATATCTTTTTCTTTTGAAGATTAGTTTTTTTGGTTTTTTTCTGCATCATTTCAAAAGTAAGGCATGATTATTATATAAAAATTAGAGAGGCAAAGCTTTTTAATCTCCTGACTCAGGTACATTTTGGGACACGCTTTTTTTCTATGTACATATAAATATGTATAGAAATTGCATGTATATGTATTTTACACCAAAAATGGGATTATATATCTAACTGTTCTTAACCTGTTCTTTTGTTCAATAATATTTCAGGGATGTGTTTCCACATCAGTTTGTAATTCTGCATTTGTTATTGACTGCATAGTATTCCATTCTTTGGCTATAGCTTTATTTGTAAATAATTCCCTGTTGGTGGGTTCTGGGTAGTTTTCAGCCTTTTCCTACCATAAGCAAGATTATGATTCATACCTGTCCACTTATCTGATTGCTACCTTAAGCTAAATTCCTTGATGTGCAAATGATGAGTCAGTGGGTCTGTGCCTATGTTAAAATGTAGTCATTGTATCATACTTTTGGTTTTTTAGTTTTTAAGCAATGTTCGAGAAAGGACCTTGGATTATGTTGCCTTTTTTTTTTTTTTTTTTTTTTAAATTGGTCACCTGAGCTGTACTTGGTGTGGTAGTAATAGAGTCAGTAAGTCATTTAAGTGTTTAACTTTGTCTCTCTAAAAAATGTTGGCAGAGTTTTCCCATGCATCCATTGTATTGGTGTTTGTGTGGGGTAAGGCTTAAAGTTTGTTCTTAACTACCAATAAGACAAGTGCGGGGAGTGGGACGGGGGAAGGATTGGGAAGGTTTTTACATGTAAAGAGGTAAAGTAGGAAAATAGATTTTAGAGAGATGTTTTTTGGGGGATTTTTTTTTGCAATGTAGTATTAAGATATTTTAGCAAATGTTCTTTACAACTTGATATTGAAAATTATATGGATAAAAAATTTGATATTAACTGCTACTAGATTATTTTTATCATATCTAATCCAGTTTATAGGGTGATTGCTCTGTGTTTAAGAGAAACCTTACTTGGGGTTTCTCAACAGTAGCACTAATGACATTTTGGGTCAGGTAATTTGTTGATGTGACGCTGTCTTGTGTTGTAGTTTACTGAGCAGCATATCTGGCTTCTACCCAGTAGCACACCTCCTCTCAGCTCCAGTCATGGCAAGCAAAAAATATCCTCTGGGGGTGTGTGCAAATAGAGTCACTGCTTTAACTGTGTTCTATCTATAGTTCTGAGTAATAGAAAGTTGTAGCTATAGCTTCCCCAGTTTCTGTAATGCTGCTTCCTTTAAAAAAAAAAAACTTGGAAATGTTAGAAGTATCATCTTTAATTTTCATCTGAGTATATTTACCTGATACATTTTGACTGTTGCTATACAGAACTGAAAGGGAATTTTCTTGGTGAAGGAAATAGAAATTTGAGCTAATCAAGTGATAGGATTGGGCATGGTATTATTCCTGTTATGTCTGTCCCTAAAGGTTTTTATCTTAGTAGTATCCTCTTTGCAGGAAGAAACTCTAGGATGAAATTTTAAATGTTTTATGGCCATGCAAGTTGAGTTTACTGATGAATTGATATGCAACAGATGTTTGTATTCTGCTGTGATGGCTCAGTCTATTTTTTATTTTTCTAAGATAAAGTATATTGTGTAATTTATAACACTGAATTTCATATATTAAGTCACTGTCAAAAGACCTTGTGTTTTTATATAATTGACATTTTGGCAATACCCCAATATCTTTTGTTGTGGTATAACTTGTAGTAGTTGTGTACTGACACCTAAAAACTGACGTATAGTTTGAGTGTACTTCATCATTCTTTGTGTTGTCTTGGTCTTTAAAATTGGAGGAGCTGTGAATTGGAAAAAACAGTACAGTATTCAACAGAGAGGGCATCCTTTGGCACAATTATTGTATATCACATGCTTGAATCTTAAGGTATTTCTCTACTTGTAGGTTACTTTAATTCTTTATTGACTGGAATATTTTAGGTTAGAGACTTTTTGACAAATATAAACTTTAATGTACTTGTTCAAATTTTTCTTTCATACTGTTTTGTGGAAGCATAGTGCTAGAATTTAAGTTGTTGATGGTGTTTATACCATTTTTAGTACTTACTGCTGAGTTTAAAGTATTTTTATGGTTTTAAATTGAAAGAGGATCTGTTTTTAATATAACTTGGTGATAAGTAGATTTTTCTGACTGCTGCGGATGTAGGACGTCTGTTTTCAAATATCATTATGTATAATAACTTTATTACTAACTCTCTGGTATTTGTTAGTATTATTAAAAATATTATGAATTGGTTTACTTATTGAATGAACAGTTCATAAGTTCAACCATCTTAAAATGAGATCATTTAAGCCTTAACGTAAACTGCTTTAGATCCACTAATTAGCTACCTTAGCATTCTGAAAAATCAGGTTGCTAATATTCCTTTGCAGTTGACCACTCTGAATAATTCAGTCAATTATTAGATACTATGATCCATATTTTAAAAGAATGGAGCACTTTTTTATTTTATGACATTTAAAATTTTTTTATTTTAGTAAAATGTTATAAATCCATATATTGATTTTTTAAAAAAATGTTTTGAACTACAGTGTGGTTCTAAAGAGTCCTAGAAAAACTAGTAGCCCACTTGAAATCTGAGTATAGGTTAATATTTACAGTTGAGCAAAAACTGTTCTTCCAGTATTTGAAAATTTACATACCATTGGTAAAACTGCAGACACTAACTGGGCTTGCAGTTTTATTAAAAGATATATAAGTACAATTATGTTGGTAAGCTAGCTGATGTTAAAAGACAGGATTCTAACGTAATCTTTTTTCTTCCCCCTTCCGTCATTCCAACATCTCTTTTTTCGAACTGTGAACTAAAGTGGAAGACAAGCATTCCAGTGATGCCAGTAGTTTGCTCCCACAGAATATTTTGTCTCAAACAAGCAGACACAATGACAGAGACTACAGACTGCCAAGAGCAGAGACTCACAGTAGTTCTACGCCAGTACAGCACCCCATCAAACCAGTGGTTCATCCAACTGCTACCCCAAGCACTGTTCCTTCTAGTCCATTTACGCTACAGTCTGATCACCAGCCAAAGAAATCATTTGATGCTAATGGAGCATCTACTTTATCAAAACTGCCTACACCCACATCTTCTGTCCCTGCACAGAAAACAGAAAGAAAAGGTATGCCATTGATGCTGCACGTTGAACTAGAGTTTCTGAGTATCTGATATTACATTATTTCCTTTGCCTGAAGTAAGACGAGTAATTATAATTTTTTTTAAAAGTCTTTTAGAATGTTAATGCATAGATTTAGGTTTAGAGTTAGCCATATTTAGCCTTTTCTTTTAACTTAACAATTATCAAACCTCAGAACTGTTTTTTGCCTTTGACTCTGAAGTGCTTAATTTTATAAACAGTCAGCAGTGGTTTAAATAACTTGCCAAAGTCAAATGACTGTTCCTTCATATTTGTATAAACTTTTGTTTTTGTGATAATTGTCTTTATAGTTTAGTTTAGAAATTGTCTCAATTTTCTCTTAATTAGAATTTAATATGAATAGAGACATTTTTAAAGTTACCATGTCTTCAGAACATGTAACAATTGTTTTCAGTTTTTGAATTAGAGAACTAAGTCATGGGCCACAAGATGAGGAGTGTGAATATCTGAATTAGACTTTAAGTCTAAGGAATAGAAGTTAAACATTGCAACTCAAAACGTGTTTATCCAGCTCAGTGTTAATAACCATAGCATGTTCAAAAAAGTTAGAGAAAAGTTGTAACACCTACTGCTTGGAAAGTTATACACAACATAAGCAATGTGATGAGATAAGTATATTTGCATAGACTATTCACAATCCCCAAACTTCACAGTATGTTTTAAGAAAGTAAGGAAGTTAAAGGTAATAAATAAATAATCATTTAACAGACCATTAGTATATAAGGAACTTCTAAATGTCCTATGCATTTAGGAGATGCTGGTGAGTCTTTAATCCTAATGCTTGATCCATTATTTCACGTTGACTTAATATGCTGACAAAGGGTTCAAAGAATTGGATTTCTTTTGCTTCTGGTGTCCTCTTTTTCTGCATTCTTTTTGAATTTTCCTTATACTGTAGCAGTTGCATTACTTATTACTAAACCATACATATATTCTTATCATACACTGCATAATACATCAAACAGATTAATGCTTGTTCCAGATGTTGTCAAATTTCTTAAAGATGGTTTGTACCAAAATTTATATGTACATGTCAGATTTACCCTGTTGCAGAATTTACTTTGCAAAGAAAACTCTTGAGAGATGAAATCTGAGTTAATGCAGTAATGACTATATTTTCCAAGAGATGTTTTAGGTTTTTTAGTTGCTGTAGTTTTATTTGACTACTTGGTCACAGAAAAATTTATCGTAAAAACACTGTCAACTTAAAAGTTCTATGCTCTTTTTAAAATCTTGATCCCATTTCACCTTTGTACATTAAACACTTTTTAGCTCTTTACTCCTTTTTGAAATTTTTGTCTTGGTTTCTATGACACTACTCTTGTTCAATTTTCTGTTCTCTTCCGGCTCCTTTAGTATCAGTATCGTTCAGCCTTTTTTCCTGTGTTTTTTATTCTTTTTCTGGCTCGATATGTCCTCTTTTCCTTGGTTGTCATTCTTTGTGACTATCTTGACTCCAAAATCTTTAGTTCATACTCAATATATACTTCCCTTCTATAAGCTCTTGGTATTTGTTGCATTTCCTTGGATAAAGTGCATTCAGATTTCTCCTTTTTCCCACAATTTATTCTTAGATTATCAGTTATTGACAGCACTATCCCCCCAACTTTTTCTTGTTCTTCAACATTCTCTCCCACCCACACATCGGCGAATCTTAGACTCTTCCTCCTATATCTTTTCTATTGCTATTGCCATTATTGAATCTCAGGTTCTCTCTCTCGAAATAACTTTCTGATTACTACTCTGCTTCCTTCTTACCTAGTCTGTTCACTTATGGTGGCATCACTATAAAATTAAATTAGATTGTGTCATTTCCTTGCTTAAAACCCTCTAATAGTTTCTCATTATCCAAAGGATAAAGTCCATACTTCTTAGTAAGATTATAGCAAGCACTTGAAAGTCTCGTAGTGGTCTGTCTTACTAGCTTGATCTTCAGCCATTCCATTCTTAAGTTCCATATAAGTCATCTGTTGCAAACTTGTACCTTTCATGTTCTGAGCCTTTGCTAAGTAGAAGGGCACGTTTGTTCCTTCATTATTATCCTGTTGAATTCAGTACTCTTTCTTTAAGACTCTGATGTCCTTGGGTTCCAAGTGTCACTTAACCTCTCCCAATCTGTTTATCAAACAGTTTGCAATTTTTTTGAGGGGGGGGGGTCTACTATAGCACTTAGCACATTATAATTTTGGCTGCTTTTGAATTAGGTTATATCCTGTTTAGGGTTAGACATTATGTTTTATTGCATTTTGTACTTTGTTCACCTTCCACCCTCTGTCCGCATTCTTCAAGCACCATTCCTGACAAACTTAACATAATTAAAAATTAGCTGTGAACCAGATTTGGTGCTAATTTTCTATATATTTTAGTTTATTCCTTAATACAACACTGTGAGGGAAGGTATTATCTCTGTCTTAGAAATGGAGAGCCTGAACATTGCCGTAGTTTAAACATGTGGTGTTAGAGGCGGCTTCTCCAAAGTCCACGTTTTTTCCCCCAAAACCATATGTAATGAAAGATATAAATAACAAATCTATATCAATTTGGACTCCAGTAATTCTGAATTCCTCACATATCAGAGGAGATGCAAGTGTAAATTCTACAGTGTGTGTGTTAATCGCAAACATTATATCCAAAACTTTATATATAATAATTTTAAACTAACAAGAAGAAACGTGATTACCTTGGAATTGCCTGTTTATATAGTGCAGTCTTTCCAAATATTTCCTTTTACATGTGAATTGAAGACAGTTTTACTTCCTCAAATAACAGTTTTGATCTTTTCAGGTTGTTTTCCAGTTAGTCTAAATTGGTGAAGTATCCCTTAATTTGAAATTTTTTTTCTCAATGGAAACATCTATGTTATTTAAATTAAGCTTCCTGTTCACTCTTCTCTTCAGCACAGTGATGTTCTTTATTTGGATTTTCCTTAACAGTTAAATAATGTATATTAAGGGTTGATGGTTCAAATCAGGTTGGTCTATTGGTCTTAAGTGTTAACAGTATAGTTAAGCTATATCTGAGAATGTTAGTGGTAAGATACTGTATTAAATAATAGAAGAGTGGGACCTTTATCTTTTTTAGCCATTACTCTGTCCCTAGTGCTGGCAGAATAATAGGCCAGTGTGTAAACATTTGTTGTAGATGGATAAATAACTGCAAGACTGATAATGGGTTGAGGGTTGGGGAAGCATCTGCAGTGGTCATGGTTTAAAAATTGTATTTGGAGAAAAAAGAAGAGTGTATATGTGATACGCATCTAAGCAATAGATTTAGATCTGTTCAATGTCAGTGTGTCATTTTATAGAAAGAACCTAAGATAAGTTCGCACTTGCTCGAGGGACAGAAATATGGAGAAGGAAAGCTCTTTCCTTTTGCAGAGAACAATTCTGGTGTTAGGTACAGCAAAAGAAGGGGGGTGGGTGCCCCCATTTAGGTCTTTATCTGTTTGTTAGGGTAACGTTTGAGCATCTTTTGGTGAGATCACTTTACCGTGTAAACCATGTAACAGTGTGATAGAGAAACTGGTATACTAAAAAATACAAGTGTAAAACTGATTTTTTTTTTATGAGTTGGCACCACAGTGACCATTCTAATTTGGCTGAAATTTCCATGCCCCTTCCAGATTTGTGAAATGACAGAAAGGCAAGAGATGTGGGTCATTGTTCTTTGCCATGGCCAAATAGGTGCCAGTGTCAGAAGAGCTTAATGACCATGATCAGCAAGTTTCTCATTTAGTACTTTAGAGTTATGATTTATTAGCATAGGTAAGTTTGAAAGTAAAACAAAGTAGCCACAGAAGTAGACCTATACAGTGACCTCAAGCTAGATCTCAGAGGATTGGCTTGTCTAAATGGTCACATAGTCATGTGCTGTGGTTCCAAAATGGGAGGGAGAGTAGAGATTAGTCATGTATTAATATGAGGTGTGATCACTTGAGAGAGCTTGGTGCTGGTAACACCAAGGGGTCATAGGTTTGGATCCCCAGACTGGCCAGCCGCACTCCTCCGCCCCCAATAAGGTGTGAGTTAGTTGCTTGGAATAAAATTCCCTTTTGTGTTTCTATGGTATCTGTAGAGTAAGTGAAATTTGAATGAACCAGAAGACTTCAGTTTGTGTTAAGGCAGTAGCCTTTTGTAGCTAACATAGAAGGTCATTGACTGGCTGTAGTGGGCCAACTTCAGTCCTTAGTTGCTTTGCTTTAAAATAGTTTTTAGGATTACTAAATATTCATGAAAAATTAAAAAGATTGGCCATACAGTTACTCAGATATTTGTTGAATAACCGAATACATTAGTGGAAAAATACAGTCTTAGTCAATAAGTTTAACAAATTAAGTTTAGTCAACTTAGTAAAGATGGCATTTTGAACAGTGGGACAAGAGAAAACAACTGTGATAAAAGGAATATTAGAAAATATCATTTATAATTTGGAGATAAGGAAGAACTTAATCAAGACCCCAAATACATTTGCCTTTTTAAAAGTTGATAAATTTGACCACATTAAGACATTTAAACTTCTCTGTGACAGAGGTACAATAAAGATTGGAAGACAAATACGAAATTGGGAGAAAATATTTGCAACATATATAGCAGACAGGATACGTTAAGAATTCGTACAAAGCAGTGTAAAAAGACAATTCAGTAGAAAAAAGGGCAGAGAGTATGAACAGACAATTAGAGAAAACATTTTTGTATATGGTATAAGGTTATCAGTGTTACCTTAGACCGTATGCAAAAATGAACTGAAAGTGGATTAAAGACCTAAATTTAAGAGCTAAAATTATAAAAGTCTTGGAAGAAAACAGAGAGAAAAATTTTCATGATTTTGAATTTGGCAGTGACTTCTTGGTTATGACACCCAAAGCACAGGAAACAAAAGAAAAAATAGATAAATTGGACTTCATCAATATTAGAAAACTTGTGTGCTTCAAAGGACACTATCAAGAGAGTGAAAAAACAACACATAGAATGAGAGAAAATATTTATAAATCATATATGTGATGAGATTAATATCCAGAATACATAAAGAAATCCAACTAACAACAACAAAAAAGCTATTTCAGAAATGGGTTTGAATAGACTCTTCTCCAAAGAAAATGTTCTAATGGCCAGTAAGCACATGAAAAAATGCTCAATATCATTAGTAATTAGGGAAGTGCAAATAAAAACCACAGTGAAAATACTACTTCCACCCATAAGGATGACTATTAAAAAATTTTTCAAAAATAGATAATGTGTTTTTTAAGGATATGTAGCTGTAGGAACCGTTGTACATTGCTGGCCAGAACATAAAATAGTGCAGCTGCTGTGGAATACAGTTTGATAGTTCCTCAAAACGTTAAACAGAATTACCTGGAGGATCCAGCAATTTCACTTCTAAATATATATGCAAAAGAACTGAAAGCCAGGGACTCAGATATTTATGCACCAGTATGCATAGCAGTTATTCACAGTAGAAACAATCCAAGTATTCATCAACACATGAGAGGATAAATAAAATGTGATACATATACATACAGTGCAGTATTATTCAGCCTTCAAAAGAATTAAAATTCTGTTACATACTGCAACATGGATGAACATTAAAAACATTATGCCAAGTGGAATAAAACCAGGCACAGAAGGACAGATGTTGTATCATTCCATGTATATATATAAGGTAGCTAGAATGGGCAAATTCATAGAGACAAAAAAGAATATGGTTACCAGGGGCTGGAAGGGGAGTTATTGTTTAATGGGTAGAGAGTTTCTGTTTGGGAAGATGAAAAAGTTGGGGAGATGGGTAGGGGTAATAGTTGTACAAAAAATGTGTGTGTACTTGATGTCAGTGCATTATGCACTTAAAATGGTTAAAATGCTAAATTTTATGTTGTATGTATTTTACCAGGATAAAAGCAATGTAAGGGAAAGATTACCAGTCCATGTTGGGAATTAAGATTGAAACAAGGCCATTTTTCGCCCCTAAGATTAGTGACAATTAATGATTGAACATAGGGGAAAATGGTTAGTGGGAGTGTGTAAGTTGGTATTGCTGGAGTGGGGGGGTTAGTTTAGCAAAATCTGTTAAAAGTTTTAAAATGTGCTTTTATATGATGGTACTTCAAAAGTTCATGGGAGGATTCATATTATCTCTTAATGCTATTTTTCCTCCAACCTTTTTAAGTACCCTCCTATGTATTAGCATGAAGATTTTTCTCAGTTAAATAAAAAAGCAAGTTGCAAAAATACAGTATCTTTCTGTTATAAAACATCAACAGTTTTATGTGCATTTATCAATGCATAGAAAAAGTTATAGAATACATGATTTAAAATATTCACAAATTATTTAATTAAAAGTAAATTAAAATGAAAGTCACAGTAAGATAACAGGTGTTGTTACCTAGCTATCTTATTTTTTTCCTACTACACTTGCACACTTTGTTTTTCTTATAACCTACTTCATGTCTCCCTTGTATCACCACTACTGCAAAATAGAAAAGCAGGCTGCCCTTGATGTATCAGTAGTTTGAGCGTCACAAGTTCACATGTCCTGTTCAGTATTAGAGCAACTGTCAAAACACCACAGGAAATTAATGATTATAAATGCTATTATTACTAGTCTCTCTTTAGATCTGTGTGTCAAAAAGAAGTTATTTGACATACCAGAAAAATGTACTTAAGAAATAAATTTTTACTTTGGTTTATGCTCTCTAGAGTAGTTTGAAGGGGTGCCTATAATTGGAAGATTTGAGTGGCATTACTTTAAACCTTAAAGTTAGATTATAGTAACAGATTTCAATTGTCTTGTCTTTGGTAGATTACTCCCCCTTCTGGCAGAAATTGGAAATACAGGTAAATAATTCATAATTATAAGCAGAAAGGGAAGGAAAGAGGTTTTATCTCTGAAAGCAGGTATACACAATTTAAAATCAAAGGGTGACATATGTATTTGTGGCTCATATTAAAGAATTAGAGATCTACAAGCCATAGAAGTGTCAAGTGGGGAAGTGAATAAGTTTAAAATAGCTTAGAAGATCACTAGATATTCTTAAGACCATAAACACACACACAAAGTCAAAATGCTAGCGCTAAAAACTAAATACCATTCCAAATACTGAAAAACTACATACCATACCAAAGACTATGAAAGAATGTTTAGAGTAACCTAGGTTTCTTGAATGTTTGAGGATGTTCGCATTGAAGGAATGAGATTAGAGGGTGGTATTCTTAAAGAGCAGAAGAACCAGTTGAAAATTTAATAACACAAAACACTACATTTATTCTTTTATGTAAGTTAATTCTTTGTTTTTATTTTCAAAGATCCAAATTTTCTGTTTATGTTCAGTTTGATACAAATCTATATAAACATGTTAAGTTGTATTAGCCTCACATCCTAAAAAATTAGATTTTAGCTTAAAGGGTTTCAGATTAGTAAAAGTGTTAGTTAAAATTAGATATCTGTAGGGCCGGCCTGTGGTTCACTTGGGAGAGTGTGGTGCTGACAACACCAAGTCAAGAGTTAAGGTCCCCTTGCCGGTCATCTTTTGAAAAAAAAAGAAAAAAAATATCTGTAAAAAACAGACACCTGTTTACTTGTTCTGAATAGTATTGTTGCTTTTGTGTATGAGAAATATAGTCAAGTATTTTTATAAGATTATTTAAAATAAGTCTAAGTTAAATTTGTCTCTAAACTGTGTAGTGTTATTCAGCTTTATGAATATAGCATAAAATGAGCTATTTGTTATCTCCTTTGACAGTTATATTGATGGAGACCTAAGGCTTTCCTACCAGCATCATTAATTTTGAGGCCAATTAAAAAGATTGGCCTAGAATTTAAGAGAGTATGCAACTACATTCACCTGTGCCTATATTTCAGAATTGGGCATCCAGTCAAGAAATTTTGATGCTGTTTTGGTGCCAAGTCCTGTTTTGCATCAAGGCTGCAGAAATAAATACAATGAAATTCCTCTCCTGAAATAGCTCATGTTCTAGTAAAAGGGAGAGATAGTAAACATTGCTATGCAGTAGTAGATGCCATGTAATATGGAGTCTGTGTGAGGACACTCAGAACAAAGAGGAGGGCCACTTAACCAATAACTTAAGTATAAAACTTCTACCTTTTATAATATTTTAATGATAAAACTAAGGGTACCTTTCAGAATAGCATTTTATATTTGTATTAATTATTAAGTTCAGTTATTTCCAATTATGTACGTAGGTTGAGGCACACAATATAAAGATGTTTAAATAACCTGTAACATGCTTTGGAAGAGTATTTATATGGGTGTGTCTTTTGGAGGGTGGATGGGGCTAATAAAAAAGTGTAAAAGTAGTGTGCTGAAGACATGCCTGGAAAAGAAGTTTAGCTTTCCCATCTTTGATCTTATTCTTACCTGTACTCAGTTCTCCTCATTGTGCTGTATATTTTAAAAATTTTATTTGGTCATGTTTCCTTTTATTTGCTTGTAAAGTTTAAAAGAACCTTGGAGGTTCTCCAGTCTTTTTTTCATAACCAGCAAGAGGTGCCAGAATCATGCATAGAACTTTTATAAGTTGTTCATATGCTTAGGCCTCTCCAGGTTCATTAGATCTGGGTTGGAGGCCAGATATCTTTTCTTTTGTCTTTAAAAAAAATTTTAGAAGTGATTCTGATAAACAGTCTGTTGAGAGCTAATACTCAAAATAAAAACTTTCAAGAGAGAAATTATGACCTTCAGAGACTTTACTTGCCCAAGGGTCCCACAAGTATTAAGTACGGTCAACTGGTTTCCATGCTGCTCATCTAATCTCAACAAAACTGCAAAAGCAGCCTTATCTTCTGGGTAAATAAACCTGTTAAAGTTAGAAATTAGGGATGTTTCATTTTTGTTAGTTTATTTATTGTGATATGTATTATTTTTCTATTTTGGGGTGTTTTATTTGCTTGGCTAAAAGGGCAACACTGAAGAATTTTTAAGCCCTTTTAACTTACCAAGTCTGAATAGATTTGGCAGCACCAAAACGAAATTGAGAACACCTTGTACTTCCTTTTCTAACTCACTTCAACCTGACATTAAAAGCAGAAGAAAATCCACAGGAGTAACAGAGTGAGGATAATAATTTAAGGGATATAAATACTAATTTAATTGTTCATGCAGTAAGTAAAAATACAGAACTTTTTTCATTCTAAACATAATCAAGATCTCCCTAAACTATATGTGAAAGAGGCTTTAAGGGATGTATCTGTAGAAAACTGCTAGTGAAGTCTATAATTGCTGGTAAAATATAGTAACACAGATTTTTACAAGGAAATGATTTATCAGTTCATTCAAGTTTCTATATACATGTCTGAATCAAGAACAGCAAAGGTGAAAATGATAGGTAGTTTGTTACCCTTCTTTAAAATGTATGCCATACAAAGATAGTAATATCATAGGCTTTTTGAGTTGATCATGGTTAGCAGCACATTCTTGAAATGTACTTGAAGCAGCTATGAGAAGCTGAGCCATCTTTTCTTGGGTTTTTTAGCCATTCAGGTTTCTTCTGTGAAATATCTATCTTTCATACATTTTTGTATTGGGCAGTTTGTCTTTTTTTGATTTATAAAAGTTCTTTAAAATATTCTGGTTACAGGGCCGAGCCTGTGGCGCACTTGGTAGAGTGCTGCGCTGGGAGCGCGGCAACGCTCCCGGCCGCGGGTTCGGATCCCATATAGGAATGGCCAGTGTGCTGAGTGCTGGTCACAAAAAAGACAAAAAAAAAAAAAAAAAAAAATTCTGGTTACTAACACTTTGAATATAATTGTTTTGCTTTCTGTAATTTTAGAATTCTTCCTGCTGTCAAAGATATGTTCTATGATTTCCTCTAATAGTTTTAAAAACTTTCAAATATATTTACCAAAGTTCAACCTACCTTAAATTGGTTTAGTTTTAAATTTAAAAGTTTATATGTAGCAAGGCTGTGTTCTTTTTCTTCAGGAATTTATAGAATCTTCAGGATTTATATTATCACCTTGTCAAGTAGTATACAAAATTCTACTGGGGCTTTGATTACAGTTTTTCCATGAATGTTTCATACATTTTTTTATTTCTAAATATTATGAGGTGGGGGTTTGTTTGTTTTTACTATTAAAAGGGTCCTTTTCGGTGCTAATAATATTTAAATGATACAGATAGATCAATTGCTTTATATATTTAATTACAAAAGGGAAGTATGTAGTTCTAAAACTCAATTATTAAGTATAAAAGTTTAAAATAGGAGTCTCCTCATTTCTCACATCCTTTGTTCATTCTGGGGATGATCACCATGGCACCTATCAATTTGTATTAAAGCTATTGTCATTTAGGTAGGTTATTACTATGGTCATAAACATTTTTCCAACTTATTTTGTGGTACATATAAATTAAGTCCTGTAGAATTGTATTGTCCCTTTATCCTAATGGAAGCTGTGTCTGAGATAGCTAGCCATTACTAGTAGACAGAGCATAGTACTTTTCAAATCGGGCATGGATATGGTAACTTCAAGAATATGTCTTGCTCAGTTTTTTCACCTATGAAATAGAGATAAAATTGAAAAATGCCTACCTCATTATTCTAGTCAGTCAAATATTTACTGAGCATCCTCAGTGTGCTTCCTTGTAAGAAGTAAATGAGATTACTTGTGTTAGGTGCTTGGCACATGGGAGATGCTCTTGATTTTTTTATTCCAATTTCCTCTAGTCAGGTAAATTTTTTCAGCCTTATTACCTCCCTTTTATTTAGAATCTACATCAGGAGACAAATCCGTATCACATTCTTGCACAACTCCTTCCACGTCTTCTGCCTCTGGATTGAATCCCACATCTGCACCTCCAACATCTGCTTCAGCAGTCCCTGTTTCTCCTGTTCCACAGTCACCAATACCTCCGTTACTTCAGGACCCAAATCTTCTTAGACAGTTGCTTCCTGCTTTGCAAGCTACGCTGCAGCTTAATAATTCTAATGTGGACATATCCAAAATAAATGAAGGTAAATTTTCATCGTAACAGTTTTTAAAAATTCATTTGTATTGTGCAGAATTATATAATTAGTAAAATCCTCAATTTAGAAATTTGCTTTATCTTAAAATTCATGTTTGAACTTCATTTTTTGGATTTTGGAATTTATATCCTCCATAACTTAAGGTCATTGGTAGTATAATTGAGTTAGTGATACTTGGATCTTGTGTATTTTTCAAGACTTTCTATGTATCTGGTAGTCAACTGGAGATAAGCCATTCTGTGTGTTTCGTATGTGTGGTGAATTTTTAAGTAAAAATAAAGAGTGTTTGTTAAAATTGGTATAAAAAGTTTTCATTTCTAGTACATTTCTAAAAGCCTGTGTGTGGATAAATAATTATCGGGAATATTAAAATATGCTAATTACTAGAAAAATAGAATTCAGGTAGTTACTTAAAATACTTGGAAAAAAATTTTGAAAAGAAAGGTAGGTACTGGATAAAATTTTGTCATTTTTCTTGGTTAATTGCATTGCTTAATTCCAGCCATGTTTTTAATATGCTACTAATGTTTAGGCAGCCACCTTGAAGTAGTATTCTGAATAAAAGTGAATGTGGTTTTAATTTGGAAACTATTCAGATTCAACCATTAAATCCTAAGAGCATTGCAAAACTTTCTGTTTAAAATAATCAATTTCTGTTCATGTACATTTTCACATTAATAGTAGCAGTAAGTAGGTAAGTTCTTCCCTTATCCTGAAAATGAAGCTATATCGGGCTCGTTGGTCATTTGTCTTCTATTCTGTCTTCACCTTCGCTGTAGTTTTATTTTATACTCTTAAGTTAATCATGCAGTTCTCTTGTTTGGTAGGTAAATGTTTCACTTACACAAAGTGGAACTTTTAAACAGTTTGAGGAAACGAGCTTAAGAAAATGTCAATAATAAAAGAATTTATGCATTAAAAATACATGGTATTCTTTAAGTGCTGGCTTTTTTGTATCCATTTTTAAAAGTTGTTGTGTTGGATGTTGATGTAGGGTTTGAATGGCCAGCTTGTCTAAAAAAGCAATCACATGAAATAGCAACCATTTATTCAGTTAATTTCAAATAATATACTGAGTACTTTGTTGTTATACAGATAGGTTTCTGGTGTAATTGGAAATTCCAGTGAATACATTTTAGTGTTTTTAAAAAGTCTCATAGAGGAGTTTTCTTTAACTAAACATCTTACTTTATTAATGTAAATGAAACTATATTGGTTTTCCTTTTTCGTAAATCCATTTTCTTTTTCTCTGCCTCACATCATTTCAAATCTTTAGACCTATTTTATTTTCTAGGCTTTTATTATGAGAGTTGTACTTTGAAATACTCCACAGTTTTTTCTTGGTTTCTCTTTGGATTTTCAAGTTATTACTAATGCCACATAAGCCTCTGTGTTTTTATTTAAATTTAGGAGATAATGTTTTTAGTTCTTACAGCAGCTGTGACACAAGCCTCACTGCAGTCTATAATTCATAAGTTTCTTACCGCTGGACCATCTGCTTTCAACATAACTTCTTTGATTTCTCAAGCTGCTCAGCTCTCTACACAAGGTATTTATATTCTTAGATATCTCCAGAGTTGTACCTTGTCTTCTTTTGGAATTAATAACTTTTTAGCTTTTGAAGAGATTAGCTACAGTAATGATATTATTTTTTGTTTGGTTTTTGTAATACTAGCATATACAGTAGTATTTTTATTTCCTTTTGCTTTTAGATGAAGCAAGCTTTGTAAGGTATTGCTATCAAATCTGTATTGTAGTATATACTTAATTAAGAATTTAATTTGTTAATGAGATATTTTAGTCCAAGGCTCAAAGTAAACTACAATATGCCTTTAATCTTTGTGAAACATTGTATATATTTAAAGAGTTGAAGTTTCATTTTGGTTGATGTTAGGTGGTTTTTGACTGGAAAGAAAATGCAAAAGCACTTATTTCCTGCCTTTAATTAACTATTCTCCATGAAAATATCCAAATGGAGAGAGAAACATACAGGAGCAAATGGGAAGTGAAAGAGTCACTTTTTCAGAAAGCTGGTAAACTGAGCAGGAATACCTGGGCTGGAATGGAAGTGTAATGGTGCAAAGATTTCATAACCCTCTGTGTAAGCCTCATACGGCAGGAGACTGAAGGGGATACCTGGGCCTAAATTTAGAATAAAATAGAAGAAATAAGGAAGCCTTCTGTATGAGAATAGGTTCAGCCTTAGCTTTCTGCTTCAGTTTCAGAAAGAAGGAACGTGGGCCGACTTACCTATACCACAGCTCATTTAGTCAGGGTGGCCCAGTGAGGATGTCAGGTTCTGACTTATTCACATAAGTGTTCTCAGGGGGTGTGGGATGTGTACAGTGATGCAAAGATCTTCACCACCTGTATTACAAAGGTTTTGGGTTTATTTGAAATTGTTTTTCTTTTATAGCCCAGCCATCTAATCAGTCTCCTATGTCTTTAACGTCTGATGCGTCATCCCCAAGATCTTATGTGTCTCCAAGAATAAGCACACCTCAAACTAACACAGTCCCTATCAAACCTTTGATTAGTACTCCTCCTGTTTCATCACAGCCAAAGGTATGTCGTCTTTGAGGGAAATTTGGTAACGAACCTGTTCACTTTTGGGAAAATAATAGCATTTCAGTATCTGAACTGTAGAACAAGCTGAGAACAAGGTAATGGTGGAATGAGTGACTGGTGAGTGATAACAAGATGCAGGTTTGAATCTCTCAGTTTATTGAGAGGTCGAAGGGGAACTTGAATCTGTGCGTTTTTGTATGCTCTGATTCTATTCCCTTCTGGATTTGTGACATAGAGAGCAGGATAAAGAATGTACACTAAGCAAGTATTACTATTTGTAGAATTTTCAAACACTAAAAAACATGTTTTCCAGTGACCTTTTTCATACTTTTATTTCAAAAGTGAGTCAGTTTCTGTGCTAAGAGTAAGGCTTCGTGTATATTACATTTAACTTAAACATAATGAGAATTCACCTACTATTTGCCTCATTTAATAGATAAAATTAAACTTTCAGTTAAGTCTAGTTTGTGTGATAGAGTCAGTTTGAAACTTACAGGTTCTGTATTCAGAAAGACCTTTTATTAAGCTGTACTATCTGTCCAAGCAAAATCCTACATGGATTTGCCCCTTAGAGCACAGTTATAAAATTGCCAGTCTGTTCTTACTGGACTGTGAACAAGACTTTACAACGCTGTAGTCAAATTTTGTACCACATCATTTAAGTCCACAATTCATAATACCAGTAGTGCTCATGCTTTGCTATTTAACATAACCTCTAGTAAAACATTGAGAGGTTTAGAGTTCACTATACGCAAGTTGTGGTCTTTTTACTCTTAATTAAGGGTGAATGTAGGTGGGATGTTCTTTTTAGTAATGGTGAAACAATAAAGCTCTTTCAAACTTTTTAATGCCAAAGAATTCTTTTTTCAATTAAGATTTTAAGCAGAAGCCTAAAAATGCATTGAAACATAGCTTGAAAGTGGTGGTAGGCCAGCTTTTAGGTCTTTCTGTTCATTTCCTTCCTGTGTCTGCCATTGTTAGGATCAAACTAGATTGATTTTTTTAAATTCTGAGTTCAATTGTTACTTTATTGTGTGGTTCTTTATTGTTTGTATTTTGATGGGGGAAGAATTAACGTGAGTTTCAGTAGAAGAGACCTTTTCCTTAGAGCTTAGAACTTATAACTTGAGGATGGTATCTTAAGAGTGCAATAAATAGTGGATAAAAGTAAATAAATTGTAGATTAGTTTCACGGTCACTTATAAAATCCAGCATTTCAAACCACGTAAGCAGATGGCTATCAGTCTTTTGCACTCAGGAACTTTTTTCAAGTTGTTTTTAAAAATAATTGGACATTTGAGCTTAAGTAGAACTTACTAAAATGTTCTTTATAAAAAGATTTCTGGTTAGAACTGATAGGTAGGTAGTATTCAGAAGAAGCCTGACTACCCAGATTTGTTTGGGAGAATTATTAACCATCCAAAACAAAAAACCTGCAGCTGGAGGATATGACTTAATCGCAGAAGGCTCCATCTATCTTTGTGCCTTAATTTGGGGCTTATATTTTAAACTGCTTGTTTTTTACTCTCTATGGCGTCTCAATATAAGTAGCCTAGTAACCCCATTGGCAATCATGGGCCTCGTGGTCTTCCTCTATAGAGTAATCTCTTTGAAGACCTCTTAAGTTGAATTTTTTATGGGCCATATTTCATTCTCATAGATCAATTTATATACAGTTGACCCTTGAACAACACAGGTTGGAAATGCATGGATCCACTTACGGATCTTTTTTTTCCCAATAAATACTGCGTGGCAGTGCAAATGTATTTTATTCCTTATGTTTTTGTTAATATTTTCTTTTCTCTAGCTTACTTTATTGTAAGAGTACAGTATATAATACATATAATATACAAAGTATGTGCTAATCGACTTATCAGTAAGACTTCAGTCAACATTAGGCTATTAGTAGTCAAGTTTTTGGTGAGTCAAAAGTTATACGTGGATTTTCAACTTCATGAGGGGGTCAGCACCCCTAACTCCCACATTCTTCAAGGGTCAAGTGTGTTCTCTGGATATGTGGTTGAAATCTGAGTATCTGTATTTGTATGGTGTGGTAACATAGATATTTTTATTGATACAGAAGTAACAGTAAATCAGAAGAGGTAATACAGTGTATTGGAAAGAAAACTGGACTGAAAATCAGGAGAACTAGTTTCTTATGCTGGTGTGATAGTAATTTTATGGCCTTAAGCCATTTTATGAAGAAATTGGATCTAAGTTTCAAAACTTAATTCCATCATCTAGCTATGTTACCTTTGGCAAGTCTTTGATTTCACTTCTTAATTTTAATTCTTTTTTTTTTTGGTGGCTGGCTGGTAAGGGGATCCGAAATCTTGACCTTGTTGTTATTAACACCACCATGCTGTAACCAAGTGAGCTAACTGGCAAGCCCCTGATTCCACTTCTCCAGATTTACCATGTTTAAGATTATTATTTAGATTGGGGGGGTGGGCATGGATTAGATTTGGGGGCCTAAACAATAATTTACATTAATATGTTTATATCACTAATATTAATCTTATTATGGAACTGAATTAAGACAACTCTGTTATCTTAATCACTGGAGAATAGAAGTAATAGGAAAGTTTCATTGATAGCAGAACTTTTTTCTAGTTTCCATGCTATTTGCCTGTGTGATAGAAGCCTATCTCACCAGATTTTGACTTTTCAGGTTAGTACTCCAGTAGTAGTTAAGCAAGGACCAGTGTCGCAGTCGGCCACACAACAGCCTGTAACTGCTGACAAGCAGCAAGGTCATGAACCTGTTGTCTCTCCTCGAAGTCTTCAGCGCTCAAAGTAAGTTGATATGTGTTGAAACTCTGTTTTTTTTCTTTAATACAGCATATTGCATTGTTCAGATATTATAAATTATATATGTAATGGAACTTAGTTTTTGACGAATTCATGGATAGCCAAACTTCATTTTCATGTATTGCAAAATTTATGAAGACAGTCTTATGAAAAAGTAGATTATCATCTCTAGTAGTGAAGCCTGAGTTATTTTGAAGAAAGTGGCTCTTTTTCTTTAAAATTTTACTTAGTGGAATACGATGAGTCTAAAAATATGTGATATTTTTAGATAAAAATATCTAAAAGGGCACATGTGTACTAAAGGGGCACATGATTTTACAGTGCTTTGTTGGAATTACATCATATTTAATTTCCTCATAGCAGTTTTGATTTGAATATATTGAGAAGCCAAAAAAATCTCACATCTAAAACTTGGACTGGTGTTTCCCAACTAATGTATGTCAGGCTTTCCTAATAGCTTCAGCTCTGGCCCTGTACAGATTGCCTTTCAGACAGTTATATAGTGCTGTATTGTGTTGTCAGTTTTCTTGGTTTATTAACAATACAACTTTAAATGAAATTTGTTGAGTGAATGGTTTTCATTTGATTGATTTTCCTATTTTTATTTCATACTGTGAGGCGGCAAAATAATTCAACTGTTGTTTTTATTGTTGTTTTCTAAACAAGCATTTCAGAACTTATACATCCAAATGAGAGTTGTTCCCTTCAAAATAATCACCTTGGGAAGCTGTCTTCTTACTCCAGCAATGTTGCCATTGCTCAGAACAGTTTTGGGAAATTCTTCTTTTAAATTGTCTTTAGAGGCTGCAGTATTATTTTAAATATCCTCAGTGGTGAAAAACTCTTCATCCTTTGGGAGATTTAGTTTTTGGAAATAACTGAAATTCATTCAGAGTCAAGTCTGGTGAAGCAGGTAGGAAATCAACTTGGGTGATTAAATTTTTGGTTCTCACCACCATATCCCCAAACCCTGGCCCAAACCATTCAGTTTTACAAGAAGATAAGATAACCAATCTCAAAGTGTTACTTTTTTGGTCTTGTTTTGCCACTTATGCTCATTCAGTGCTATTCAGTAAAATGACTGTATTTTGGTTCACATTATTTCACCCTCTGATTCAACACTTTGTTCTGATGTTGAACAGAGACAGTATGTATTTTCCTGTTCTTATCTAGATGTATATGAGATACTTCTTCAGATGTGCCTTATATGTACAACTGTAAAAATGTGACCATTTCTTAGTTATATTCTTATTAGTGTTTGTGGTATACAAAGTCAACAGGTTCTACAAATTCGGAAAATACAGATTATTTTAAATTTGACAGTAGTGTTAAAGGGCTTTATTTTCTTCCAAAAGTGTATTGAGGAATACATGATACAAATATACTTTGGGTTGTTAATTCTATTTGTTTGATGTTAAAATAACAAATTTTCCTCAGGAATTTGGATATCTTTAAATTAATAGAAGATATTAAGAAGCAATTTTTAGAATACCCAGAAACTACTTTTAAACACACTACACATTCTGTTTCTCTTCCAGTAGCCAGAGAAGTCCATCACCTGGTCCAAATCATACTTCTAGTAGTAATGCATCAAATGCAGCAGTTGTACCACAGAATTCATCTGCCCGACCTGCGTGTTCATTAACGCCTACACTAGCAGCACACTTCAATGAAAATCTCATAAAACATGTTCAAGGATGGCCGGCAGATCATGCAGAGAAGCAAGTATGTTACATGATTCACGGCATGTTTTATTTTTGGATGACCAGATCAGAAAATCTAATTTGGACCACTGAATTCAAGCTGTATTTAAAATAACTAATTTATTAGATTGTCCATAATCATTTCATAAAATATTTGATACTTAATAGAGTAGTTTATGAGAACTTTTTGTAGATTCACAAAATATTTTAATTATTATAGCTACTGTTATCAAGTACTGGGCATTTAACTCTGTGCTGAGTGTCTTAAGTTTATTTTTTCCACCGTTTAAATCTGTTAAGCAGTACAGATGATGAGTTTTCCCATTTTGCCATTGAGGTCCTTAAGACCAAATAGGTTATTCCAGGGTCACCCAGTTAAATACACTGGTGTGGCTCAAAGCCAGTGTGCTTTTTTCACTCAGCCGCTGATAGTTCAGAATATACGAACTATTAATTTTATCTCACTTTCTAAGTAGACTAGCAACTAGAAGCTAGGAAACATTTTTGCTTTGGGTTGAAAGACCTTAGGACCTTCTAGTACTGCGTCTCTATTTTATTAGGTAACTGAACATCTAAAATGTTCTGAAAGTTTGCAGAGAACGTGTTGTGTGTCTCATGATATTAGGGATATAGTGAGGTGCTTTTATTAATATTATACCTGAACTTGCAGAGATGACAGTCTCTTTGGCTGACCCAGCATCTTTTATTAACCACAAATTATGAGCCCTTCTGTCCTAGCACAATAATATCCAGAGATTAGAAATGCTATTTTCTCAAGAAACCTGAAGGGGAAAGCTTAAAATAAGTACGTTCCATCATTAGAGTTTCTTAAAAGAAAATAACTTTTCCCCTTAGATTCACCAGCATTTTTATGGATTTAAAGGGAAAGGATTATTCTGTAATCTTGGTATAAAGTTCTACTCAGAAATATAATGTTTTATTTTGTGTGTGTTAATGTTATTTATAATATATTTTATGTAATCTTTATTTCTTCAATTATAGGCATCAAGATTGCGTGAAGAAGCCCATAACATGGGAAGTGTTCACATGTCAGAAATTTGTACTGAATTAAAAAATTTAAGATCTTTAGTCAGAGTATGTGAAATTCAAGCAACTTTGAGAGAACAAAGGTAAGTTTCACTGAAATAAATGTTTACATTTCTTAGAATTATGTACCTTAAATTGAAATTTAAAGTTCTCTTTGATATATTGTGTCATGTTCTGTACCTGCGTTTTTATAATTTAATAATATTCCTGTGAGTGATAGGCACCTAGATTTTATTTATCTTAATCCATGATAAATGCTTCATAAGACATTTTTTCTTATAACACTAAGCTATGGCAGCATATTATTTAAAAAGTGAAATGTTGACAGCAACTAATTATAAAGGTCCCTTCTTGAATTGAGGTTAGCGCTCTATTGCTGAGGGTATTTGTTTCAGTTGAAATTTTAAATTAGTTATAATTAATACTGTTTAAATACTATTAATTACTATTGCATTGCTGTAGATCCTTTGGAAATTACAGAAAATTTGGTTTTCCAGCAAGTTTAATAATGTGGTATTATCTGCTATCTTAATTTTTTTCATCTATACTCTTATATTTCTTAGTCTTGTTTTCATGCAAGTAGAATATCTAAGTCACAGAAAAAATAGCATAGATTTTTTTCTTAATGTCTATTAGAAAATTGAAGACAAACTTTCAGTGGCTTCATATCCTGTCTATATAAATCACTGGGTCACAGAATTAATCTTGTTGTGAAACCATATATATTTAGTAAATACCAAGTTGGGATTTATAATAAATTTGGAATGAGTTCTTAAACTTTTCAATTACTAAAATATCCGGCGTACTTTTTGAATTATCAACTGGGATTCTTTTACTCTAGGATTGCCCTGAATGTAGTTCAAACATATATAAAATTTCATTTTGGCTTGTCAGATCATTTGACTTTTGGGAAATTAAACTTTTTTATTGAATCTTAGGAAAACAGTACGAAGGTACTTTAAAATTTCATGGAAAGATTTGCATTATCTATTTTTCCACAAACTTTTTGAAGTACTCTCGTATAGACAGTCAGGTATCAAGCCAGTATGTGACTATGCCTAATTCACCAATATAGGCCATAAATATCTGTAACTTACAGAAGAGAAGGATCAGAAGAGGAATGATTTTATGAAGTCCATGGGAATCTAGTTAATTGTGGGGTTTGTTTTATTTTTTGTTTTAAATTTACAACGTATCAATCGGACTTTGATCCTACATGTACATTGGGAATTGCTCTTCAAAATAATAAACCTCTTACACATAGTTAATTCTAGTCTTACTATTTTTGTGAACCAGAAAAAACACAGTATAGTTTTATCTCATATTTAATATCTACTGCCTTTTTTAAAAATGTGTGTTATAGTGTGTAGGACAATAAGTTTTAAATCAATTTTATATTCAAAGTAATTAATAAGTTGTTAGGAAACTAAGAAACATTCTAACTTTTTTCATTCTGATACTTTAATATGAGTATATCATGTATTAAGTAGTTATTTTATCTCAACTGTGAACTAATAGTTTTTAATTATTTAGTCTTAATTAGTAATTGCTTATTTCATTTTTAAAGATATTTTTGTAGTTAAAAGTTTGCTTTTCTATAGTGTTTATGTGGGTACATCAAAAAGTTTGTGGAAAAATAGAATTAAAAGATAACATGTATCTTTCCATGAACTTTTTAAAGTACCTTCATGTGTACATACAGGTTCTAATATCTGCTTTTATTTTTCAGGATATTATTTTTGAGACAACAAATCAAGGAACTTGAAAAGCTAAAAAATCAGAATTCCTTCATGGTGTGAAGATGTGAATAATTGCACATGATTTTGAGTACAGAAACTGTAAATCTATTGCCCAATCTTAACATTTTTGAGCTGCATTTAAGTAGACTTTGGACCGTTAAGCTGGGCAAAGGAAATGACAAGGGGATGGGGGTCTGTGAGAGTCAATTCAGGGGAAAGATACAAGATTGATTTGTAAAACCCTTGAAATGTAGATTTCTTGTAGATGTATTCTTCACGTTGTAAATATGTTTTGTAGAGTGAAGCCATGGGAAGCCATGTGTAACAGAACTTAGACATCCAAAACTAATCAACGCTGAGGTGGCTAAATACCTAGCCTTTTACATGTAAACCTGTCTGCAAAATTAGCTTTTTTAAAAAAATTTTGGGGGGTTAATTTATCATTCAGAAATCTTGCATTTTCAAAAATTCAGTGCAAGCGCCAGGCGATCTGTGTCTAAAGATAAGAATTTGAACCATATGGGCAGTGTACAAAAAATATCATGAAACAACTGTTTCCACACTTGCACCTGATCAAGAGCAGTGCATCTCCATTTGTTTTGCAGAGAAATGTTTTCCATTTCCCATGTGTTCCATCCATTTCCCTCTGAAATCCTTGATCTGATTTGATCCATTTTTTTTTAAGGCTCCTCTTCTCCTTTCTTAAGGCACTGTTGCTATGGCACTTTTCTATAACCTTTTCATTCCTGTGTACAGTAGCTTAAAATTGCAGTGATTGAGCATAACCCACTTGTTTGTATAAATTATTGAAATCCATTTGCACCCTGTAAGAATGGACTTAAAAGTACTGCTGGGCATGTGTGCTGAAAGTACATTGATTGCTCAACTATAAGGAAAAGGCCCAATGAACATGGTTGTGGGAGGGGAAAGAGGAAACAAAGCTAGTCAGATGTGAATTGTATCTGTTGTAATAAACATGTTAAAACAAACAAAAATTGTTATTCTTTTCCTTCGGTCAATGCATATTAGAATTTGAACTACCTGGGGATTCTTTATCAGAACTATTCTTGTTGAATATTTATACTTAATTAAAATTCCTTAAGGGAGGTTTTGTTTAAAACATATTAACAGGAAATTGTGTATAAGATATTTAATGAAATATGGAATTCAACAAGAATGATTAAGTCACTTCCCAAGTGGTTGTCATTTGTTAAACCCTGGTTTACCTGTCTTGCTATTACGACATTTCATTTTGAAGGATGTTTGTGTTGTAGCTAACTGTTCAAGTCTGGTGCTGACTGCTGTTCTTAGCCATCACAAAACGCTAAATTTGTGTAATTGGAGCTTCCTGCTGTTATCTGGAAATGGTGGGAAAGCTCAGCTTTGTATATTGTTTCCTAAAATATATTAAAATAAAAAAAGAAACTATTGCTACTATAAAATTACCTTGGCTTTTTTTTTTTCTTTGCTAAAATATTAGTCACATGGCCTTAACATAACACTGCCAGTATTGTATCAAATCACAGGGGTTTCTGTATACAGAAAAATCTTTTAATTTCAAAATCTTGACATCTGATTTAGAGAATTTTGTTTGTTCATTTGGTTTTTTAAATCTGTTGAGGCAGATATGTGCTTCTAGAACTGCCAGCACCAAGGGCTTATTTTTGATGTTAGACGTCAACATCACTGTTACTACATCCTGGATACTAACTTAAATTTTAAAATTGCTCTGTGCTTTAAGCATATTTAAAGTATGTAAGTCAACACCCAGTCTTTTCAATAAATCTAAGAAGTAAACTAAGTGATAGTATTGTTGATATTTTCTAAAGTGCAAAAATGTTCTAGTGTAATTAAGAGGAATTAAAATCTTATACTGGAAGCTGATTTTTTTTCCTCTGTAATTTAAGAATGCTTTTAAAATGTAAGAAAAGGCAAATACCACTATGAATTATATCATCGTGAAATGTTCATACCTATGACATTGTTAACATTTGCTGAACTTAATTAGTACATGTAAATGAAACCCCAAAGAGCTGTGTTAATCTAGAACCCTTACTGTATTTTTTTCTGGAAAGAAGCAAGCAATTTGTGATGTAAGAGGCAAATGTTTCTTGATCAGATGGCAACTTGATTTAGGTAAAATAGAATGATTTGCAACTAGTTTATTGATCTATGTCGCTCTGTTCCTTTGTTTAAAAAAAAAGTTTACATGAATTAGTCACATTTAGGAGAAAGATACCTAATTACAAATTTCTTAGTGGTAAATTTTAAACAAAATTTTTGTGGAAATATTTTTATAATCTGATTCACTTATGATTCTATAGTAAATTATTTTAGATATTGCACTTTAATACAGACATGATGTCTAGCTCTTAATCTGCTTGAGGTAACTAGGGAATATCTATTAAAATAGGCATACATAATAGCCAGAAATACTCTTTATCTAGTTGGCCTTTTGCTATGGATTTGAGCCGTGAACCTTGGTTCAGGTACTTTGAAAATAGAAATATTGAATAGCCCTTAGAGAACTTCAGGGTTTTTATTTTTTTTATTTTTGTGTTGTAGAAGGTTAGTAGTCTACATTCAAATTTTAAAAACTGTTACTGTAACAAAATACATTTTGTGAAGGTGGGTCTGCCAGAAACTCTTTCCCCTGAACAACCAGCTTCTCTACCTTTTTTCCTTTTTAACTAGTCTAACAATTTTAAAACTTGGACTGTAATTCCATATTTTAAGCACACTGAAAATTTCATGCTCTGGCCCTTTTTCAAGACATTATGCTTCTTTTAATAGCCCAAATGAGTGGCTTTATTTTTCTTCTGAATCATATATCTGTTTCACACTTGCAAAATCTTGGGAAGGCAGTGATTAAAATTTTGCAAAGAACAAATTGTTATCCCATTTCATTAACAGTTTCTTGTTCTGTTTAAATACAACCGTAGCTTTAAGGGACTATTTTAAAGGGGAAGGGGGCGGGCAATCTGCCTACCAGGACTATTGTAGTTCAGGTCTTGAAGCTACTGTATTTAGATATTGGGTTTCAATATACAGATTTCAATACCTGTAAATATGACTATATTCTTATATTTGTACAGGAGTGTACAAAATGACACCAAAAAGTAATAAATATGTTTTGACTATATTGTGCAGTTATTTCAGAACAGTGTTTTGAAACAGTCTCAGAATATATAATCTGCATTTTGAGTAAGGAAATTTAAGGTACTAGATTACTGCTCAGTTAAGTGTGTTTCAATAGTCTACGATTTTTTAATTGCACTATTTTAATGCAAATGATGGCATAAATTTGGGATTCTTTGGGTCCTGTTTTAATTTGCTGTACACTCCTTTTCCTGATGACTGCACTTTGGGGGTACCCTACAGTGCAGTCTGCCTACATGTTCTCATCCAGGCTCTTCACCTAAAATGCCACTCATATGTCACATCTAAATTATCTCCAGCCCTGGTCTCTTCTTTGAGTTCCCAGCAACAGTCAACTTGGATATTTGCCTTAACACAGCAAGTTCTCTAAAAAGGAAAACTGATGATTTGCACTTCAGACTTTACTCTCCCCATGTTCCCATTTTCAGTAATTGATGCCATCATTTCCCTGGTTGCTCAGGATCCAATTTGAGTCATCATTATTTTTTCTCTAACACCCCATATTTAATTCATTCATCATCAAGACCCACAAACTCTTGCCTTTAAAAATGTATTTTGGATATGAGAGCTCACTACCTCAATGTTTATCACTCAGTCCAATCCACAATCATCTGAACTGAATGATCACAGCCTCCAAACCATTCTTCGAGTCTCCCCAGGCTGCCTCAACGCCCCCCACCACCACAACCCCCCACATACACAATCTATTCTCTGTACAGCTGCTGGAGTAAAATGTAAACCACACCATGTCATTCTGTTTTCATAATCCCAGTGTTTTCACACTCAGACCAAGACCCAGAACTTCTACCATGGCTTATGCATTCAATCCCCTGCATGTTGCCACATTCTTAGCTCATCCACCAATTTCTCCCTTGCCCACTGCAATCCCTGAGGGTTTTTACATTTTCTCTGCCCAGACAGCTCTGTTGCTAGAAATTTGCACAGCTTGCCTTCCATTCATTCAGGCTCAAAGGTCACATCAAAGAGGGCTTTACTGATTGCCCATCTAAAAGAAAATCTTCCATCACTCGTTTTCTTCAAAAGAACAGTGCTCGATGCATAGTAAGAACCCCATAAATATTTGTTGAATGAATGAACTGTGAATGTTAAAGGGCTTTGGACAGAACCACAAAGAAAATTTACAAAGGTTACTGAAGATTTTTTCTTCGAGATTTGATTTTGGTCTCTCATCTTGGGAAAGGATACATTGGAAAGGAACTGCAAATAGCTTTTTTTTTTTTTGAAGCAATGATTACAGTTTACTATTGGTTACTGAAACTTTACTTCCAAATATGTCTTAATTGTTAGTATTATGAAATGTGGTCTCTCCAAGCAAGAATAATGAACGGAACCAGTAATAATTAGAGCCTCCTATTAACACATTTCAGCAGTAAATAAGCTAATGAGAAGTGAGGTGCTTCTGATGTGGCAGTCTTGGCTAGGTGGACCAGTAGGAGCTGACCCTGCTTCTCTTTGTTTCAGATGATGACTTGACACCCAACTAGACCCTTCTGACTGTTTAGAACAGGAACTGGGCACTTGAGTCATGTGCTAAGATGCATCACTGATACAACATCTGTACTGCACATACCATCCTATTGGGAAGTGGCTGGGATGTGAGAATTGCCTGCCTTTGCAACAGGTATGGGAAGATTAAAATTGGACAGGCATTTGATGCCAATCTATGTACCCCGTAAATGGGCATCTTCCTTTCTTACAGTCCCTGCTGTTAATTGCCCAATTTGACCAGCCTATGTGGGTGTGTTAGGATCAGAATAATTTGTTTCTTACTCTTTTTAGGTAGTTTCAGGGGTTTTACCTTGGGTGAGGACAGCAGAATGTAAACAATTGTTTTTGTCTTGTTTGTGTATTGTGTATCCCCGTTGCCTAGAAGAATTAGCACATGCTGGGGGCTCACAGATACACATTTTTTTCTTTTTCTCTATCAATATTCAGAGGATCAACATATTTTTGCAGGAATGAGTAAATTAAGTATACATTTTAAGTATTTGCCATTTAAGTGCTCAATTTTGCTGTTTGATATTGAGGTTCAATGCTTTGAAACTTTTTATTTAAAAAATTTATGATTAGAGAGGAGAGCTTAATAAGCAGAGACTCCATCTGAAATAGGACAACAACTCTTATAAACTCCACCTTTTCACATTTTGATGCCTGGATATTTTATCAACATTTTGAGCTAAAAGTGATAAAATATTACCATGGTTGGCAAGAGCTCTAACTTTCAGGCTACATTTCTCTATATTTCACAAGCATAAGGGTTCCAAACATGCTATCTGAAATACTGATCATGGAATTAAAGATGAAATATTCCTAATGTTAACAAAAGTTTTTAGAAGAGCCAAAATAGGCCTCTGGAAACAGCAATGAAAGGCATGCAGCCCTGTTCTATAAACTTTGAAAAGTGATGGCCAGAGAGGGAGGAAGAAAAATTTGGTGTAGTTTAGCACATCTCCTAATCTCCCCTGAATTAGTCAGGGTCCGGTCAGAAAATGGAAGTCACCATAGGAATTTCAGAAGGAGGGAAATTTTTTAAATATTTATTAATTTTTTTTTTACATTCTAAGATATTGCAGAGCAGTTGCAGAGGAGGGGGTGGGAAAAGTAGGAAGGAGGTGGGGCTTGGCCCAAGGCACCCCCATCGTTCTGGCAGCGGGGAATGGGGGGACGTTGTGTGTTTCTGGTGGCAGCTTGGTGATCATTGCTGGGCTGGTTGCGGATGTCAGGGGAGTGGGAGCATGACAGGCCCTCGGGGGAGCTCCACATTTTGGGAGCCTGGGGTGAAAAGGAGGCAATTTGAAGCTGATGGAGAATAAAACAAAGGCAGGCCTTATCAGAGGAAAAATCAAAGGAGAGAACTGAGACTATGGACAGAGGGGAAGCATGGAGGGAGCTGATCCAAGAAAAAGATAAAGCCACTGACCAAGATGTCAGCTGATGCAGAGAGAGAGAGAGAGAAACCCAGGCTTTCCCTTTCTTCCTCTCCTCTGGTCTTCTGAGAGTGCCTACATTGGCAAAACTTACCTGGAAATGCAGGCAAGAGAGCTTGGGACATTTCCTGCAACAGTGAGAAGGAAAGAGAAGGGAGAAATATGACCCTGAGAGCAAACAGGCAAATACCCAGCACAACCACTGATTGCAGTAGCAGAATAAGACAGAAAGCATGCCAACTTGAGCAACGTTTCTTGACAAAAGATAACGGAACAATGTCTGTGAAGTTCTAAGAAATGGCTAAGAAAATTTATGGACCCCCAAATTATATTTGCTAACTGTTGTTCAAATAAGAGACTCCCAAACACAAAAGGGTCAGAGACTATAATTGCACTCATGAGACCTTGAAGAAAACAATAGCTGACAAAATCTAACCAAGTGATGAGAATGGTGGCAAAAGCACTGTTGGCCATAGGGGAGCAATTTACACATGCAGCTACAGAACTGTGGAAATGTGGTATTCCAGTATAGTAAAATGGGGTGATGTCGAAATAGTAGTGAAATGGGAGTGATAATATATAAGAATAAACAAACCAAAGTATTTTTCCAATAACTCAGCATTAGCACAGATGACTTCTGTGACCAACTGTGTGGGGATTTCTTCCTACCACCAAGCAAGCAATCAATTCTGCAGTGGACACCAACTGGGAGTCCTCTAATTCAGTCCAATTCTGACACTATCTACCTGGAGATAGCATCAGATTACACAGGTTGGGGGCTCAGTCTCCCAAGGCTGTCCCCCTTCAGATGCCTGTTATAAGTCCAGTCCTCCAGAACTGACTGACTGGCTTCAAATTGGGGTTCCCATGACTCCCATTTTGGGCTTGATTAATTTGCTAGAGCAGCTCACAGAACTCAGGGAAACACATGTTTACCAGTTTGTTGCAAAGGATGTTACGAATGATACAGATGAAGAGACACATAGGGTGAGGTGTGGAGAAGGGGTGCAGAGTTTTCATAGCCTTCCTGGGAATGCCACCCTCCAGGAACCCCCACATGTTTAGGTATCTGGAAGTGTTCTGGACCTGGTCCTTTTGGATTTTTATGGGAGCTTCATTATGTAGGCATGATTGATTAAATCATTGGCCATTGGTGATCAGCTTAACTTCAACCTCTCTCCCCTCCACGAGGTTGGGGGGTTGGGGCTGAAAGTTTCAACTCTTTAATTCTGCTTTGATCTTTCCAGTGACCACACCCTATCTTGAAGCTACCTAGGGGGCGGCCAGCCATCAGTCAACTTATTAGCATATGAAAAACAGCACTTCAGAGAGTCTAAGGATTTTAGGAGCTGTATGCATGAAAATGAACTAAGACTAAGACCAAATATGTATTTCAAAATATCACAGGGAGGCAATGAGAAGATCGAAAGAAATACTAGTGCATTCATTTTTCTTTCTTAGCTGGGAGGTCCAATGTTCATTGATCATGAAATAGAAAGGGGGCCGGCTGATTAGCTCAGCTGGTTAGAGCATTGTAACACTAAGGTCAAGGGTTTGAATCCCTGTACCAGGCAGCTGTCAAAAAAAAAAAAAAAGGAAAGAAAGAAAGAAAGAAAGGTATTCTGTACCAGGCAGACCAGGTTTGTTCTTGCTCTAGTGAACCTTACATTTAAGTGAAGGCAAAAGATAAAAAGTAAACATAAAAAATGTATTAGTCTGTTTTGTGTTGCTATAACAGGGTACCTGAAACTGAGTGATTTATAAAGAAAATGAAATTTATTGCTTACAGTTTCCGAGGCTGGGAAGTCCGAAGTCCATCTGGTGGTGGCAACAGTGAAGCAGAGGTCTCACATTGCAAAATGGTGAAAGCAGAAAGAGGAGAGAGAGACAAAATCCCCTCTTTCTTCCTTTAAAGCCCTCAGAACCACGCCCCTGACCACCATTTTTAATCCATTCACTAGGGCATGGCCCTACAGTCCAATCACCTCTTCTAGGTTCCACCTTCCAATTACCATAATAGGATTTCCCACCCTGTTGACAGTCACAGTGGGAGCTGTTTCCAATACATAAAATTTAGGGGACACGATTCAAGCTTCAGGGAATTTGGGGGGCGGGCATAATTCAATCCACTACATAAAATAAATTCAGAATTCAATGCATAATGCATGATAAATACGGAAATAATTTCTGTGAAGAAAATAAAGCAAGGTGACTAATTAGAGACTGACAGAGACGTGGGAATGAGGGATTTTTAGATTGTGTAGCTAAGAAAAGCCTTCATGAAGACATGACCTTTGGGCTGAAACCTGAGGAGTGGGAACAACAGCCATGTGAAATTCAACATTATGTTATGCTTAATGACCAAACAGAAGCTGCCCCATAAAATTTGACAGCAAGAAAGAACAACTACTATTACCACTGTTATTTTCAATACTGTTGGGAAATACTAGCCAGTGCAATTAAACAGGGAAAAAAATGAACTATATATATGGGAAAGAAGGAGCGAAAATTATGATTATTTTCAGTTATTGTAGAGGGTACTAAAATTAATAAAGCGTATGTATTTCACAGGGCCTTATCCTTTAGCTTAGTAGGGCCACAGCCCTTAGATTAGATCAGGCTGTAGCTCTATAGGATCTTTATCTTAGTAGGACTGTTATGGCCAACGTCCAATGGGTAAAAGAAATTTGCCCACGAGAACCGGGTGATAGGAAAAGAAAAAGAGTTTATTTCTGGCAGCCAGGGCTACGCAGGCCAATCGAAGTGTGCAGCCCCGAGTTCTCGCAGCTTTTATTTTTAGCTAGGCGGGAATTTTTCACGCCTGACACAATGTCGCCAGTGCAAGCAAGCCAGCCGGATACATAAGCTAATTTTGTGGTTAGCCCTGTAGCCCCTCCCCACCATGGATTCCCCATAGGGACTTTCCAGGCTAAAATGGCAGAGCCACCTAAAATGGCGTTGGCCATGCTACTCTGTTTATTCCCCTTTATTTTAGCAAGCGACTTGTACAGAAGCAGAATGCATATGTTAAGGTCAGTAGGGGTTGGGGCATCCCTTAACAGGACAACAGTCCTTAGCTGTTAGAAGGTCCAAAGCCACAGCCCTGTAGTTTTTGCAAGGCCAAAGCCTGGCAGTTTGAGGAATAACCTAACCTTTTAGTATTGCACATAGAAATGCTAAGCTTGGGAAAAAACAGAAAACCTTCACAGGACTAAAAAGTCTCTGGTGGGGATATGAGAATTGTAACAGCATAAGTGCTTGCTCTAAGGGCAGATGCCCTTGGTGCAGCTAGAGCTAATTATGGCAAAATATGTGTACTGAAAGCTTCAAGGCTACTCTGCCAATTAGCTGCTGGTTCCACATTTCACCTTCAACTGCTTCTCTAAGTTTCGTAGGGAACCAAGTGTTGCCATAACGATTATCTCATTGGTTCTTTGGTAAGTCACATAGCTTAGTTTTATGACTCCTTTGATGGTAGATTGCTTAAACTATTTTTAAGTTGCATCTGCGTTAATGAAAATTGTTATGTAGCCAGTTTGTTTATGTTTTCACTATGACTGATTAACTACCTGTGTTCTTTTCTGTAACTTTTTGCCTGGACAATAAAAAAACGGAGAAAAGCATTGATTCAGAGTCATTTCCGAGGAATTCCTTCTCACTTGAAGAAGTCCTTCTTTGGTTTTAACCCTTTCTGGGCCTCTCACTGCTCTGGAGAAATGGGTTTTGAGTAATCCTTTGCGTCTCTGTCTCCGTCAAAATGGGTTTTGAGTAATCCTTTGCGTCTCTGTCTCCGTCACCCCGAGGGAGAGGTGACAAGTTATATCTACCTAGAAATAAAAAGAAAAATGATTAAAGAGAATTCAGCAAGAGGGCTAATTATAAGTTTAATATGCAAAAATTAATAGCTTTGTTTTATAGAAAAAAGTAAAGACTTCATTTACTTTAGCAATAAAGTTAATAAGATATGGATAGGGTCTATGTGAAAAAAAACTTCAAAAATAGAAAACATGCATATTCTCAATAGGAAAAAATATTTTTAAAGGTGTCAAAATCCTCAATATTTTCAATGTAATTCCCCAAAAATATCAGCAACACTTTTTTGGGGAATTTGATAGAAGAATACCTATATTCATTTGGAAAAATGAATGTACAGATTATTAGGGCAATTCTGTTTTAAAAGGCTAATGGGGGGTATCTTAAGCATATATTAAAACATATTATATAATGTTTTATGTACTATATATACATTAATACTACATAAAATGTACAAATTATAAAACTAGTAGATAATGTAACAACATAATAGTCCAGAAAAGACTGAAAATAGAAATATGAATTTAGGATGTGATAAAGGTAACATTTCAAATTGGTGTGGAAATAGTAAATATTCAAAACTAGGGAAAACTGGCCAGCAATTTTGAAAGTTATAAATTTGGATTTCAGTCTTTCTTGTTACAATAAATTTTAGATAAATTGAATACTTAAAAGTTAAAAATTTAAATACAAAAATGGTAGGAAAAATCATGTGTATTTATTTATAATCTTGGGTGGGGAAGGCATTTCTAAGTCAGATACAAAACCTGAATACCATAAAGTAAAGATAAATTATTTTTACTACATAGGAACTAAAAACTTCTCTATGGAAAAAGCAAAACTTAAAAATTCTAAACAAATTCAACATACTGAAAATAAACTGGGGAAAAATTGCAATGTAGAGGAAATGGGAGAGGTCCTCACAAGAAGTACCTACAAATCTGAAAGAGGAATAGGGACAACCCAATGGAAAATTGCAGCAGGATATAAGTAGGCAATTCCTGGAACAACAACAACAACAAAAACACAAATAGCTAATGAAATCTAAGAGAATATGGTTCACTGCATCACTGTTTGGCCCTTTTATAATACATCAGAGTGCCTGGCACATAGTACGCACTCAATGAATACTTGTGGAATGAGTGAATTAATGAAATGGAAATCAAAGTGATGAGACATCAATTTTCTTTCTTTTTCTTTTTTGCTTCTTTATTTTTGTTTTTTTTTTATAGACACCAATTTTCAACTATTGGATTTACAAATGTCAAAAAGTCTGATAAAACTCAATATTGGTAAATACATGGGAAAATGGCATTCATTTGGTAATATTTTCAAGTTTTCAAATGTACATACCCCATGATCCAGCAAGTTCACTGCTGCATGGATATATTCATACAAGTAGATCAAGACATATACTGGAACAGCCTTGTTTATATTAACAGAAAAAAATGAGAAATAAACTAACTGTCCATCGACAGGGGAATAGTAATTCACATTGGTACATCCACACAGTAGATTGCTATGCAGACATTAGTGGAACATTGTAGAAATTCATTCAAGCAATTATTTAAAAAGCAGGTCTGGCTGGTTAGCTCAGGTTGGTTAGAGTGTGGTGTTATAACACCAAGGTCCAAGTTTTGGATCCCTGGACTGGCCAGTCACCAAAATATAAAAAATAAGTAAATAGACAACCAAGCCAGCAAAGGAGCCAGAAGCCCCCTGGATCCTGAGGTGGGGCCAAGAACCTCAGCCCCACCCGCATCCCCGATGTCATCCAGGCCAGTGACTGAGCCAGCCATGGGCCAGTCCTTTCCCCCTTCCCAACCCCCCCACACCAATATCTTAGCATGTACTTAATTATAGGAAAATAAATAAATAATAAAGAAAGAAAGAAAAGCAGACACATAGAGAGATACACATATTCTGAGAGAGGCTTATGCATAAAGTATATTTTGAATATATACATGAGAGACCATTAACTAACTTTGAGGTGACCGGTAGCAGAAAGGGGGACTTACTTTTATTTGATATGATTCCAAATAGTTTATGTTTTTTACTGTTGTTTTAAGTGCTATTCTGGAGGTAAGCTCAAGAAAGCTGATTGTGCAATTGTGTACACTTATTCCCAGCTCTGGGTTTAGTGGCCTCACATTGGTAGTTTGAAATTGGCCATGGTGTTTATATTTTCACCATGAAAATAATATAACTCTTAAATCAGGGTTTCACTCCCAGAACCTGTTATTAAGTATTTACCAGCACGCCACAGCATATACTACTAGATATCACAATAAAAATGTTTGGTTACTAAAAGCACGGACAAATCCTTGGGCCACTATCTTCCATGCTCTGCAGGTGAACATGACTGAATGGAAAGGCAGGAGGCACACACGCCCTGCCTGATGCTTTTCCAACCAGGATCAGACTCAGGAGGAAGTGATGAGACTGGGCCCTGCGAAAGATGACTTCCAAATATCCTGGCTCAGGGTCCTCTTTTAAAAGGTGAAAATGTTTCCAGTTTGAACACAATGTGAACAATCCCAGAGAAATCTCACAGGGATGAGGTCCTAACTGTGGAGTCTGGAGAAAAAAGGGTGCACATCAGGGGAGGGAGAGGCTTGATTACAAAATGCCAGTTTTCTGCCTTTGTGTCCCTCAGTGGTGTTTCCAATTATGCAAAGAAGTTGCAGAATTTTTTACACATGTACTTTACTTAAATATATGTCCACCACAAGAATTTACCAGGTGACTGGAGAAATGTTGGCAATCTCTGGTTCACATGGTCCTCTTTTTAAATCTACTTCTTCCACACATGACCACCCCCTCTCTCCCAGCGCCCACAGGAAAAGATAGCAACTGGCACTTTGGGAACCCTGATTGAGTCTCTCAGCCTATTGCTATATTCCATTTGGGTTTCAATTCCTTTTGCTAGGAGCATTGACTGCTTTTGTGTCAAAATAGAAAAGTAATAGTCGCTGCTATGATGAAAGTGAGAGCCTGGGAAGAGAAACGTGTCCAGCACTAGAGGAGAGAACGGATCTGCTCCTGTGCAACTGAACCGGGAAATAGGGAACCGTGCTCAATGGACAAGGTCAACTCCAACTCCAGAGCACGCTCCAAGCCTTCATGCTGATGTCTCGGCAGCCACTCATCATGAGGACCCCTGTGCCCGGGTCCACTCTGCTTCCAAGTCATCACCCGTGGTGGTCCTGCTATAAGGCTCTTGCTGCAAATCACTTTGGTGAATTCTGTTTAATGCTGCCTAAGGCTTACTGTAGTTTGTTGGCTCAGATCCACTGAGCTTCTCGGGCAGGGAGAAACTACTATCTCCAAGAAGGTTCAACGCTTCCCTTGAGGTTGTCGATTGGAATCCAGTCCCACGCCGTTCAGTTTGCCCATTAGCAATTCGCAGCCCCTAGAAGTCCTGCTCACGTGGAAGTGCACTCTTAAGTTTGGTATTTGACGTCGGGACTATGACTATCCTCTCTCCTCTCACACCTCAGTGATGCTTGTGACTTTTTATTTTGAAAAATATCAAACATGTAAATGGTTGAAAGAACTATACAATGAGCACCTGTACGAGGGTACTTCAAAAAGTTCTTGGAAAAATGGAATGGAAAGATAATACAAATCTTTCCAGGAAGTTTTTGAAGATCCTGCGTATATTACCCATCTAGATTCAATAATTAACGTGGTCATATTTCCGTCCCACACCCTCTCTCTCTGCTCTCTTTTGCCTGAACCATTTGAAAGCCAATTGCAGGCATTATGGCACTTATCTCCACACACTTCAGTGTGACTCTCCTAAGAATAAAGATATTATCCTACATAGCCATAGTACTGTCATCACAAGAACAGATACAATTTGAAGGAATTTGGGGGTAAGGACAATAAGAGAAATATCCATATGGAGGTCAAAGCAGGGTAGATTTGACTTTCCACTGTGTAGGTGGGCTTTTAGAATCACTCTTTACAAGCATATTTAAAAATTTGATCATGAGCATACTGTTTTGCAGTCAGAAAAGAAATAATTTCTTTAGAAGAAAAGAACATTTTGAAAGCTGCAGTCAGGACCACTAGGTCTCAGCAGTGTGCATGGCCACTGGGCTCTGCATGGGCCTGGGCCATCCCGCTGCAGACAGCAGGGGGCAGTGTTGAGCTGCCTTCAGCAAGATGCTGCAGGCTGGAGATGCGCCCCCAGGAGATGGGCTGGAGCAAGACGAGGGTGGTTACGTTTCCAAAGTAAAAGTCAGCACTTCCAGCAGACCACTCAAGAGAGAGGAAGAAAGAAAATGACAGAGAGCTTATTTTAATGAACACGCTTCTTTGGGGGCAAGGAGGAGGTATATAGAACATTGTCACAGGAGTCTGACTTACTGAATTCAAACCCTGGTTCTGTCCCCTTATAGTTGAGTTGCCACTGACAAGCAACTTGACCCAGAGAAAGCTTTGTTTTATTTTATCATGCGGGACTACTGGCAAGGATAAATGTGGCACATGGAAACCCTCAGCACAGGGCCTGGCACAATGTGCATGTGCACAGTCTGCTGGCTGTTGTGGTGATTATTCATTTCTCTCCATAACTGAGTCATGTTGACTTTATCCTCTTGAAAACCTCCTCTGCCTCTGCTCTAGTCAACTTGTGTTGCAGAGCTACTACCTGTGTGCTGGACAGACGGTGGCTTCTTTTGCAGTTAGATGGGTGGACAGTACCCATGTGTCCAGAGCAGGTCTGCATTAGTCAGTCGCTGCGGGCACTGGAGGCTTCCACATCAACCCAGGCCTCACAGAATCTGTCCTTGGTCTAAGTTGCTTCTACTTGATGGACAAGGGGTCTTGATTTTTGCTTCAGAAAATATTGGCAGAAAGCCACCCAGAATTAATCGTGGGTGTAAACATTCAAGCTCCCTTTCAGGCATCCACACCAGCTGCTTTGGCCTCTGTGGCAATGTAAACCTTCTCCTAAGAAGAGGGGTGAAGAAGACTCAAGGGTCGCTCAGTTGCTTATCCCAGCCCACAAGTTGTCCAAGGGCCTACCCCGACAGCTCTCGCTCCCGCCCACCTCAACCCCACTTTCCAGCAGATTTCTTCTACCTGCTGATGACATGATACGTGTCCTCCCTGTCTGCTCTCATCTTTCCCCAGACTTTCTACTGGGAATGCCCATCTCTTTCTCCATGCCTCGGCACCCAGCATCCTTCAAGACCTGGGCAAATGCCACTTCTTACTCCTAAGCTGCTCTGCTATCTCTCGCTGTTTCTTCTGCCTGAAAGCTGCCCTTCCCCCCTTCTCACGTGGCTGATTTCTTCACATCTCAGCTTAAATAGCACCTTCTCAGGGGGCCTTCCCTTCTTAGTCACTCATTATCTTGTCACTCATTATTTTTTCCCTGGCATTTACCACTCTCTTAAGTTCACCACTATTTATCTGTGAACTTCAGAAAAGGTCATTTTATTTTATTTTTTATCTGTTTGTGGATTCTCTCCCACTACTTGGGAGAGTAGTAATTAGCCACAAAGGCAGGGACTTTGTTTTGTTTTCTGCGTATCCCCAGCACCTACAATAGGACCTGACATATAATAAGTGCTCAGTAAAGATTACTGAATGAATGGAGTCTCCTATGTCCAACCTGGAAGCAAACATGCCTTCTGGCAAATTCCCTCAGCACGTTATCTGAACATCTCTTACTGTTCTCTCTGAGCTGATAGCTCTGCAGCTGTCTTATCCCCAGACCTGGATAGTAAGCAGAGTTGTTTCCTTTGGAGTGCCTACCTGAGCATAGTACTTCCTTGGTTGTTTTGGTCAGGGCAGGCATGATCTGACTTACACATTAGAGGGCTGTGTATTGTGAACAGACTGAATGGAGTGGTGGTGTTAGCAGAGAAGCAGGGAAACCCTTTATGAGGCTACTGCAATGATCCACGTGCAGATGCTGGTGGCTTAGACCAGAGTGTGGTGGTAGCAGAACGACTAGAGGCAGGATCCTGGGAGGATTTGGACAGCAGCTCAGTAGAACTGCCTGAAGAACTGGATGCACAGTGTGAAAGAAAGCAAGGGGTCAAGGATGACCCCAAGGTATCTGGAATAATGAAGTTGTCAATGAGTGAGATGGGGAGGTTGCCCCAGTTTTGTGCAGGATACAGCACAGTTTTGGTGCATAGAAGGCTGTGGAAGGCACTGTCACTTTTGGCACCTGCTGTGCTGACAGTGACGGGAGGCAGCAACAATGAAGGGACCAGTGATCTAACAGAAGGACCCCATCTCCACCACCGAGCCCCAGTACCCTCATGTGGTTGGGAGGAGCAGTGATGTTAGTCTTTTAGGGCAGTTTCTCTGGAAAATGCCTTGGTGAGGTTTCAGGGAGGTGGGTTCTGCATGAGATAGGTGAGGACAGGCACCCACAAAATTCTAGTAGTGACCATCAGAAACTGCCTCATCTGTACCTCCAGGCCTGCAAGAACTGAGGGGCACTCTTGTTACAAGTGTACCTGCAGTAGGGTTTCTCTGTCCAGGTATGCTGCAGACTGCTCTGATCAGGGGTTTCCTGCACACGTGCCAAACACACAAAACAAGGTTTGTTAAATAAGATAAAATATAAATCCGCCTTATTATTATGTTGCTTTCTATTTCTCCCTTCAGTTCTGTCAATGTTTGCTTCATACATTTGGGTGCTCTGATGTTAGGTGCATATACATTCATAATTGTTATATCTTCCTGGTGAACTGACCCTATAATCATTATATAACGTTTATTCCTTATGACAGTTTTTGACTTAAAGTCTATTTTGTCTGATATAAGTATGGCCACCCTTGCTGTCTTTTGATTATTATTTACATGGAACATCTTTTTCCATCTTTCATTTTCAACCTGTGTGTGTCCTTAACTCTAAAATTAATTTCTTGTAGACAGAATATGGTTGGGTTTTGCATTTTTATCCACTCTATGTCTTTTGCTTGGGGAGTTTAATTGCTTTACATTTAAAGTGATCACTGATAGGGAAGAACTTACTATTGCTATTTTGTTATATGTTTTCTTTCTGTCTTGTAGCTTTTTTATCCCTATTTTCCTCTCTTGTTGTCTTCCTTTGTGTCTTGTTGATTTTTGTTGTGATGCTTTGATTTTTGCTTTCTTTTGTGTATCTTTATAGGTTTTTTTGTGTGTGTGGTTATGGGGCTTATATAAAACATCTTATAGTTATAACAATCTATTTTGAAGTGATAACAACTTTGCTTCACTTGCACACAAAAATTCTACTCCTTTACTTCTCCCCCGCCCCACTTTATTTTATTGATGGCACAAATTATATCTTTTTCTATTGTGTATCCCTTCACATTTTTATAGTTATAGTTTGTTTTTATCTTCTTGTCTTTTAAACTCTATACCAGAATTAAAAGCAATGTACTCACTGTATTTGTCAAAGTATTTACCTTTACCATTAAGCTTTGTACCTTCATATACTTTTGTTACTGTGGAGTGTTCTTTATTTCCAACTTGAAAGACTCCCTTTAGCATTTCTGGTAAGGAAGGTCTACTGGTGATAAAGTCCCTTAGCTTTTATTTATCTGGGAAAGTCTTTATTTCCTCTTCATTTTTGAAGGGTAGTTTTGCCAGTAAAGTTAGTATTCTTAGTTGGCAGTGTTTTTTGGTTTTTTTAAAAATATGTCATTCCACTGCCTTCTGGCTTGCAAGGTTTCTGCTGATTGTTGTCTTACAGGAGCTCCCTTGTAAGTGACAGGCCATTTTTCTCTTCCTGCTTTCAAAATTCTCTCTTTGTCTTTGACTTTTGACAGATTGGTTATAATGTGTCTCAGTGTGAATTTCTTTGGGTTCATCCTATTTGACTTCCACTGGGCTTCTTGAATCTGGGTGTCTATTTTTTCCTCCAGATTTGGGATATTAGTAATCATTATTTCTTCAAATAAGCTTTCAGCCCATTTCTTTCTCTTCTTCTTCTGGGACTTCCATAATGCATATATTAATCTGCTTGATGTGTCTAATAATCCCCTAGCATTTTTCACTCTTGTTTATTCTTTTTTCTTTTTGCTCTTATGACTGGGTACTTTCAAATGATGTGTCTTTAAGTTCGCTGATTCTTTCTCCTTTTTGATCAAGTCTGCTGTTGAACCTTTGTAGTAAACTTTTTGATTTAGTTATTATATTCTGAAGCCCTAAAATTTCCATATGGGTGTTTTTCACATTTTCTGTTTTTCTGTTGAAATTCTCATTTTGTTCATGCATAATTTTCCTCAGCTCAATGAACGTCTTTTTGATGGTTGTTTTGAATTCTCTGTCAGGTATTTCACAGATCTACATTTCTTTAGGGTGTGTTTCTGGAGATTTATATGATTTTTCCTTTGTTTGGGCTACATGTTCCTGTCTCCTCATGTGTCTCATATTTTTGTGTTGGTACCTGCACATTTGAAAAAATATCCACCTCTCCCAATCTTTATGGCTTGGCCTCCTTTGCAGATCAGCCCAATTAGAGATTTTAGGGACTTCTCAAATATCTCCTGTGGACACATCTTCTCTGACTTTGCATGTAAATTTCCAACTATAGAAGTTTTGGGGTGTTTTTTTTCCACTGATTTTTCTTTTCAGGATCTTGTAATCTCCTGCTCCCTCTGGTGTCTGTCTGACATGCTGCAGGTTCTCTGAAGCAGCAGCAGGATGCAAGCAAGCCACCCACCTCTTTTGTTGTCAGTGGCCCTTAGTCATCTAGAGTATGCTGGTTGCCATCAGTGCTCCCAGCCAGGTGAGACAGAAACTAGTCCCTAGGCAGCCCCCCCAAAAGCCAGAATGTTGGACACACACTCCAGATCTTTCCTATCCCAGGGAGAATCTGGGAGTTTCCTTCCTGTGGTGTCCTGCTGTGCCAAGGGGAGGGCTCTGGAGAGTGGGTTCCATAAAATTTCATGTGAGCTTCAATGCAGCTGCTTTTGCACTCACTGGGGGTGCGGGAGCCTCATAATTGGCTTCTGGTTTTCTCACAAAGGAAGCTGGGCCACGTATTGTTAATTTGGTGTCTCAGTGGGGGAAGAAGAGTCTACAGCTTTCTATTCAGCTCTCTTGCTGATGTCACTGTCTTACCACTTGTTTTTAATTTTACTGTTTTTAAAACTTTTTTGTTGTGCTACAGTTTTAATTTTAATGTAGTTATATTGATCACATAACCTTTTCTTAGAAAAAAACTAGTTAAGATTTTGAATATGCTAATGGAGAGTAACATAGTAATGAGTAAAATTTCAATTATATTTTATCTTATAAAGTTGGTGGTAAGTACACTTACATTTTTGTTCTTCCTATTTAAGAATATTACAGAGGCATATATAGCAAAGTGCTTGAATCTTAAGTACACAGCTTAATTTCTACATACGTATATGCTTATATAGCCACTACCTAAAACAAGATTTAGGACATTTCTAGCAGCCCAGATGCTTCTCTGATGCCCTCAGCACTGCTTGCCCCACAAAAGTAACCACTATTCTGATCTCTATCACCCTAGATTCATTTTCCCTATTCTTGAAATTTCTGTGTTTCTACTGGTGGAAACGCAGCCATTAGTCTTATTGTTGTTCCTTTGAAAATAATGTATATTTTTCTTTCTTTTTTCTGAAAGTTTTTTCTTTGCATTTGGTTTTTTTTTTTAGTAATTTGACTATTGTGTGCTATGGACTATAAATGGTTTCTTCCTAATGAATTGTTCTTGGGGTTTGTAGAGTGTCTTGAATCTGTAGTTCCTCTCTTTCACCACTCTCAGAATATTTGACAGTATTTATTCAAATGTTGCTTCTCTTTTTTCCCTTTCTTGATCTTCAATTACATGAATGTTACATCTTTTTGCCATATCCCCATACTTGTCTGAAGTTTTCATTCTTTTTTTCCTGTGTGGTTCAATATGGATATTTTCTACTGAACTGTTTTCCAGTTTAGTAGTATTCTGTTGTGTGTCTCCCGAGTTCTTAAACCCATCCACTAACTTCCTAGTTTTCAAGTGTTTTCAGTTCTATAATTTCCATTTGACTCATTAATAAATAGATTCCATCTCTCTGTCATAATTCTCTATCGTTTCTTCTATTTTTTTGAGTATCCCAATCATAGTTATTTAAAAGTTGCTGTCTAATAATATTAATATATGAATCACCTGTGAGTCTTTCTTGTTTTGTTTTGGTTTTTTTCCACTTGGTTTTTATTCATTGGGCCCTGTTTTTTAGTATGCATGTGAGTTTTTGTTTGGCTGACAGACATTGTAGATGAAAAAATTGTAGCAGTTCTGGATGGTGTGGTCATTTTCTGAAGAGGGCTTTTCTTTTTCAGACAGGCAGAAAATTGGTGGTAATCCTTATCCTGTCAGAGTTCGTTTTAGACTTTTTCGGGCTAGTTATTTAAGTTTTCCTCTTACTATAGTGGTGTGTCCTTACTCCTAGAGTGCGGTCCTAGGATATGACCCTTCAGAGACCTCAACTGAACATCTGGGATATCTACTTCAGTGGAAACTTTTATGTCGACTTCTGACTTCCCAGCACCATAGAGCTGCTAAAATCTCTAGTTGGCTTTTTAAACTCCAAGCTCTATTTTCTTCCTGGTTCTTTATAGTCTTTCTTAATGCTTATGCAATTTAGGGATGTATATTTTTTATACTTATTTCTCTGTGGCTCCCTCCTCTAGGTTTTTGCCTTTCAAGGTCCAGCCTCTTTTTGGCTCTGAACTCCAATTTCTCTCTATTTCTTTTTTTTTTTTTTTTTTTTTTTTTTTTGTCTTTTTGTGACCGGTGTACCCGGCTCAGCCAGTGAGCGCACTGGTCATCCTTATATAGGATCCGAACCTGCAGCGGGAGCACTGCTGCGCTCCCAGCGCCACACTCTCCTGAGTGCGCCACGGGGTCGGCCCTCTCTCTCTCTATTTCTGAGCTTATTAGATTGCTTCTTTGTGCTTGAACTCTTTTCATCTGTGCTACCATTTGGAACATAAAAGTTTGTGTGCATGTGGACTTCGTCCCATGTGCTTTCTTCTCTCAAAGACTGTAGCCCTTCAAACCTTTCCTGCTCTTTGCTGCTCTTCATGTCTTCAAATCATACTGTTATGCATTTTGTCTAGCTTTTATAACTTTTTTTTTTTGTGGGAAGACTAATTGAATACAAATTCCGGGTAAGAAACTGGAAATCTCTCTTTTTTCATGGGAGTCACTGAAAATAGAATTTATGAGAATCTCTTTCCTTGTTAGGCACAAATCTCTATCAGTACTAAAAAGAAACAATGAATAATTACATATATATGAATCCTAACTATTATAACAGAAAAATTTCAATCATTCATGCTAAAGGAGAGTCTTAATTATATTTCCTATCCCTGCTATGGGAACTATTACAAAATATTTTCCTTAAAATAGGCGATTAAAGGGTATTCAGACAGAAAATGCTGAGAAAAGTATTGTTAATAGAAAAATAATTAATAAAAAATATATTTGGGGAATTTGTGGTGTTGTAGTACTTTTTAGCTTTTTAAAATCTGTGATTTTTAAAATTTATCTAATTTAAAAATTAACATTTGTCTATAATTTTGTATTTATAATTTTATTTATTTATTTTTATTTTTTAATTTTTATTGAATCAAAATTGATTATAAATATTTTGGGGGTTCAACGTTGAGATATGTTGATCAAATCAATATCGCTAGCATATATATTGTTACAAATAGTATTTTTTAGCTTTTTAAAATCTGTGATTTTTAAAATTTATCTAATTCAAAAATTAACATTTGTATATAATTTCATATTTATATTTTCATATATTTTTTGCAGGTATCAAAAACCTTGTTTAATATATATGTACATACACACACACACAGACACACACACAATCACATTCCAATGTGACTAATACCCCTTTTTCAACCAGGAGAGAGCTCTACCACACTCCAGGCTCCGGAGACTCTTCAGAGAGACCCTAGGCCTAGCAGTCTTCACAGGTGAAGCCTAATAGGCAACACTTTTATTAGACAAGTGGAAAAGTGCAGGGTGCACCCTGGGGTGTGTACTGTCTGGGGCCTCATGCTGCCCAGAGTTCTGTTACTTTCTCTTCATCAGCTCTTCATCCTGCATAGACAACTCTGTCAACTTTTTTGCTCATATGAACATGGATGTCTAGGTACTTGGAGACATATCAGTTCAGGCACAGACTAGAGCTTAGACAGCTCTGCTTTCTTGTAGTGGGGAGGCCCGTGCTTATAGTGGCAGGCACTGGTCATTCTGTGGTACTTATCAGCCATCATCTCCACCTCTAGCTCTGTCACCAACTGCTGGGCCCTGAGTGGTTCCATCCCAGCCCAGTTCCACAGAAGAGATCTCCTTCTGGCATCCTAGTCTGGCTGCCCAGGCATACTAAAGCAGAAACATGTGGGTCACTTTTGGGAGAGAAGTCCTGTCTCTTTTTTGATCCAGACTCACTTCTGGAATGAAGTACCAACCTATATTCTTTTTCTAGAAAGGCCTCCATAAAACCTGGATGTGCCCTTGGATGTGGTACATTGATATAAGTGGCAGATCATAAAAATTGGTAGCTTGTAAAACTTACTAAAGATAAATGTACATTAAAAACACTGATATGATTTCATGTCCCTTTTTATTTTTTAAAGGCAAATCTTTGAATAAGTTTGTATATACTTTAAAGAAAACAGATTAACATCTTGGTCATCCACTAACAGGACTGTGCAGGCCTCAAACAAGGTAGCCTGGGACATCAAACCACTCCCAGGTCAATATACTAGGAGGTTTGAAAAAAGCCCAGCATAGACAGGGAAGGAGGCATCACGTGAAACATCCTGGGGTGATTCACCCCCGAGGGATGGATGGGCTGGGAAGCTGGGGGAAGTCCAGACAGAGAGGGGCTAGTGGAACAGTATAATTATGTTGACTCGAGTTTCTGTGTCTGAGAAATTAGATCTGGTGGGCCTTCATGCAGTCTCATATGGTCCTATCTGTTGACTGAATAGATAAAAGCACCCTCTTCTAGTGTCCTGACGAGACTGTGGGGTCTAGAAGCCGGGATTAGGTCATAGGTCTCTCATTTACTAGAGTTATATGGGTCATGTCATTTCACCTTCCGAGTTTCAGTTTCCTTGTTTGTAAAATGACAATTGCAATATTTCCTCTTAAACCTCGCAGAGTTTGTTGCAAGAATGAAATGAGATGTTGCATACGAAAGTATTCCAAGAGATATGTGATTGCTGTTGCTATTACTAATGCTGACGAGTGCTTCACTGCACCTGCTTAGCACAGGGATGCTGGATGTTCACAGAGAGGACCCTGAGGCGAAGCCAGGGCCAAGCAGGTCAAAGATGAAGGAGTAGAGAAGCTCTGGGAGATGTGCAGATGTGCCCACTCCCAAGCGACTTATGGAATCGTCAGAAAAAGATCATACCTATTTTCAGTACAGTCTTAGTGTTATGAATATTTATGACATTTAAAAAAATATGTCAGTCAGCGTGTTATGTATTTGGTAGCTCTGTGGACCAGAATAATTTGTCTCTCCTCAACTGTTCTCTTCTTGTTTTCACTATGTGATATTAAAATGCAACTCCTTCCCCACTTCCTCCTAATAATCTTGACTTTCCTAAGGAAAGAGGTGTTTTTCCATCACTGACTTGCAACAGGAGGTATACAGTGATCCAGGAATCACAGTGGCTGGTCGGAGAGCCAGGTCACCAACATAGCCAGCCACGGAGGCCCAGGATGCCTGTGGGAGTAGGAACAGGAGCAGCCCACATGCCTGCATAAGTTCAGGATCGCTGACGGTCAGTCTGTCCATTACTTAGCATGCCCTTGGCATCAAGGAGGAAGTGAGTCTCACTTGGCTTTTAAATGCAGAAGCCCATATACAACCATTAAAAAAGACAGGTGGGAGGGAAGTTGTGGGGCAGATAAAGAAACTAGAGGAGAGGAAGAGACTCTGACCACACACAGCTCCTTCTCTCCTCTCCACCGTCCACTCCGCTCTGCCCCATGCAGCCCCTGATCCTTCCCCTTCCTTCTATGAACTCGCTTGCATCGACTACTGGCGAGGTGATAATTCAAGCACTTAGTGAATAACTGATGGACATTCTTCATAAAAACCCAAATTTATGGAATGTGCTGGGGAACTATTTTGAACTAAGGGCTCTGTGTTTCTTCCTCCTTGGACTCCTTACCTCCAGGTGTTTTGCCGAGGAGTAAGTTAAATCTTTGCAAGGAGAACTTATTTGTCCATGGAAGAAAGTCCCTTCATTGATCCCAGGTGCTCCCTCAGGGAGTGGGGTGATGAAAAGGGGAGGTGGGCCTGACTTGGCTACTTCCTGGTTGTGGGGGTGAGTCCTGCTGCCTTGGCCCCTGTATTAGTCCATTTCTGGTGCTTAGAACAGCATACCTGACACTGGGTATTTATAAAGAAATTAAATTTATTTCTTACAGTTTCAGAGGCTGGGAAGTCCATGGTCCAGGGGGTACTTCTGGTGAGAGCCTTCCTCTGGGTAGTGGGTCTCCACAGCCACTTAGGGTGTCACATGGTGAGAGAATGGGCTGAGCAAGAGAGAGCTAACATATCACTTGCCCTTCTCATAAAGCCACCAGAACCACAGTGCCCATGACTCCATGAGTGGGTCAATCCATTCACGAGGGCACAGTCCTCACAATCTAATCACCTCTCTCTCAAAGGCCCGTCCTTTCAAATACCATAATTGGATTTCTCACCCTCTTAATAGTGTTACAATAGAGATCAAGTCTCCAACACACGAACTTTTTGGGGGACACATTTCACCCATAGCACCCCACTCCAGCAGTTTGGTGGGTGAAGGATACTTAGCCATGGTTTGGGGGTGCTGGGCAGGTTCTCTGGCTGTCAACCTCAAGCCCCTCCTTGTGCAGAGAGTCTGGGCTGAGAGGACACAGATAAAGCTGGCAGGGGCAGGTCTACCCACAGGCTCTGTCTGTCCTGCCCTGTTACCTGGAATCCCTTCTAGGCCCTGCACAATCGTCTCTGGAGACTCCAGATTAAACCTGAAGAGGTGGCCCAGAAGCTGCCTCTGCAGCTGGTGAACAGCCCTGTTCTGTAAGCGGAGGAGGCAATGTCTGGGGTGGTTATGGTGCAGAGAATTCTTCTCCTAAAAGTGAAGGTCTGGGCATTTATTCTTGGCAGAGAGAGCACCAAGGCAGCTACTGAAGGCTTTTCACGCCATCTAGTACACCAAGGAGCAAAACAGATGGAATTAGTGCTGTTCATAACATGTAAGACTTCTCCCTTCTACCTGCTCTCCACCTTCCAACCTTTGCTGCATGATCTTTTCCTCACAGCTCTGCAAAACCAGGGTCATCAAAGGAGGTGGCGTGGGGGAAAGGATTGCAGCTCATAGAACCGATGCTTCAAACTGCTAAGCAGAGGAAGACTGACAATTTAGCTACGTGTTGCCAATTTTCTGTCCTGGTCAGTCCCCTACCAGACAGTATGGCACCCAGCACTGAACTCTGCAAGAAGGGGACGATACTCAGAGCTAGTAGAGAGGTCAGGGGACAGCTTCATTGATGACTAAGGCTTGGAAAGCAATGGGAATGATTAATGTCATGAATAGGGCCTGGCTGTATCTTACAACGGTCTTCGAATTCATGAAGGGGCATCACAGGAGGGATGTCCTTCCCCTCAAAAGAGGATGATCCAAGTGGAAATAAAATTTTTAAGTTCTGTAAAATTTATGGGTTTGACAAAAGGAAGACTTTCCAGGTAGTGAAAGTCAGTAGGCTCCACAAGGGTCACAGAAGGAACCTTGTCTCCTTGGGACAGCCTCAAGGGTAGTCCTGGTTTGAGTGTGGCCTGAATGGAGAAGCTTCCTTTTAGCTTGGGGGTGGAGGGTCTATGATCTGAGTTAACCAAGGAAGGGGTTCAGGGGAAAGAAGAACAACAAGTAGAGACCAAGAGGCAGCTGAGAAATGAGAGATCTGGTGTGCCAGGTAGCAGAAAGTTTCATACGGATACTTCTGTCATTCGAGAGAGAAGTGAGAAATACACTCTTGTGATGAGTAATTAGAAACCATTCGTGCCTTCACAAATGATTTTTACCAGTGACACTTAAGCAGAACCATTGTTGAGGCCCTTATTTTCTTCCAGAGGCACAGTCCCAACATGGAGACTTGAAATCGCCTGATCAAATACTAGCTCAGGCCTCAGTTGTGAAGTCTTTAAGCTGGCAGATCTTCCACTGGTGTCAAACGACTGCTCAAACAAAGCTACCGGATCAGGTCTTAGGAGGGTTTATTTATCTAGAAAACTGAATCAGAGTTGGACCTAAAGCCAAAAAACTGTGACGTACCTAGACGAGAGCAGAGGGAAAAATCCTTCCAGCTTTCAGAGACTTAATTTTTCATCTCCTCATTTAGAGTTTATTTAGGATGGTGATGTTTAAAGTTCTTGGACTTTGCAGAAACCCATTGAGTTTCATGGCTTTTATTCACCAAACTTTCAGAAATCCATATCAAAGCAAGCCTGCAACTTTTGCATTGGAGGGTTGCCTTCTGCTCTGAGTTCTCCTGCAGTCCAAGGAGCTTGCCTGGAAAAGCTTTGGCTCCTTAGAGTTTGGCGTAGGCCTCTGCAATAAGCCTGTAGAGCTTCAGTGGTTCGGTGAGATATTTTTTCTGTTGAGGCAGAATTTAAAGGTCAGAAATACTTGAAATATAGAATAGGGTGGGCGACGATGTGCATCTAGATTCTAAATTGAAAGATTGTAGTCTGTATATTTCTCTTTAAGCACAGATTTGGCACATTTTTCAAATCTTTATATGTTTTATTTTTACCATTCAGTTTGAAACTTTTTATAATTTCTCTTATAATTTCTTTCTTTGACCCATAAATTTTTCAGAAGTGTGTTTAATTTTAAAATATTTAGGTTTTTCCTAATTATCTTATTGTTAATGATTTCTAATTTAATTCCACTGTAGTCAGAGAACATGCTTTGTATGATTTCAGTATGTTAAAATTTATCAAGGCTTTTTATAGCCCAGCATGTAATTTATCCTGGTAAAGTTATTGTATGTTCTTGAAAAGAAAATGTATTCTGTCTGTGTCAGGTATAGTGTTTTTAAAAGGTAGTCAATAGTGTTAAGGTCTCCTACGTATTTTCTGATCTTTGCCTAGTTGGTCTTTGCTAAGAGAGGGGTGTTAAAATCTCTAATTACAACTGTGAAAATGTCTTTTTCTCTCTTTAATAATATCAATATTTGTTTCATGTATTTTGAACCTCTGTTATTAGATACATACATATTTATGGTTATTATGTCTTCCTGATGAACAGACAATTTGATCATAATGAAATGTCCCTCTTTATCTCTGGGAATACTTTCTGTCTTAAGTCTATTTTATCTGGTTTTTGTTTGTTTGTTTCTTTGGTGGCTGGCAGGTACAGGGATCTGAACCATTGACCTTGGTGTTGTAACACCATGCTCTAACCAATGGAGCTAACTAGGCAGCTCCGTATCTAATATTAATAAAGCCACTCCAGTCTTCCCATGCTTACTGTTTGGTACATCTTTTTCCATCCATTTACTTTCAGCCTATCTATCTGTTTCTATATTTAAATTGCATTTCTTTGAGAAAAAAATACACATGTAAATAAAAGCTCAGTTCTGACAATCTCTGCCTTTTAATTGTAGTCTTTAGTCCTTTGATGTTTAATATAATTATTGATGTTCGGGTTTGGATCTTCCATTTTATAAGTTTTCTCTTTGTCTACTCTGTTTTTGTTCCTCTGTTCCCCCTTTTCCTGCCCCACCTCACTTTTATAATATTATTGCCATGTTTTATATACAACTTCCATATTTATACCTCTAGCCTGGGTCTCTCCCCTGAACTCCAAACTCCTATATTCAACTGCTTACTGAACATCTTATTTGAATATCTAACAGGCATCTGAAACCTAACATGCCAAACTGGAGCTCCTGATAGTCCTCTCTCAACTCTTCTCCCAATGGTCCTGCTGTAAGTAATGGCAACTCCATCCTTCCAGTTCTTCCAGCCAAAGCTTGGAGTCATATTTGACTCTTTCTTTCACACCCCACATTCAATACATACATACTTCAGTGTTACCTTCAAAATATATACAGATTCCACCATTTCTAATCACCTCCACCTCTACCGCCCAAGACCAAGCACCATCATCTCCCACCTGGACAACAGCAGTAGCCTCCTATTGGTGTCCCTACAGCCTGTTCTTAACACAGCAGTCAGAGGGGCTTTTTCAAAAGCTAAGTTAAATCATATCCTTCCTCTGTTAAAAATTCTGCAATCATCCCCAATTTTACTCAGATTAAAAGTCAAAGTATTTACAATAACCTGTAAAACCACTTCCTGATATTTTGCTGACTTTTTCTCCTTTTATTCTTTCTCTTGCTCGCACCATACTAGCCACCCTGGCCTCCTATTGTTCCTTGCACACAGTGTTTTTCAACCTTTTTTTTTTTATTATTGCCCTCACCAAGGGCAAGAAATTTTAATACTGCAGATATATTATGTATGTTTATCTGCCATGTCTGTACCTGTTGCCATAGTACATTAAAAGAGTCAGGGGTTTTTTTTGTCCTCCGAGAATAAATTTTCACCCTTTTGGGCCGATGTCTCCCCTGTTGAGAACATGTGCTTTCTCTGTTGGAGCATAGCTCTACTTCAGGTCTCTACACTCCCTGTACCCTCTGTGCAGAACGCTCTTCCCCATATAGCTGTATAAATTACTCTCTCACTTCCTCCAAGTCTTACTGAAATAGTCACCTTATCAGAGAAGCATTCCCTGGTCACTCTATTTTAACAAGCATTCTATTTTAACTCACTCAGGGACCCCTACCCTCTTTCCTGGATCTATTCTTCTCCATATCACTTATTACCATCTATGTTACTCGTGTATTTCTTTGTTATCTGTCTCCCTCCATGAGAACATAACTTCCAAGGGATATTTGTGTTCACTGATGTATATGGCATCTAGACCACTTCCCAGCACATGGTACATGCTCTCTTGATATGTGTTGAGTGCATGCATGCTGCACTTATTTGTGCCTACCTGCCTTCATTTGGGTGGCAGGTATTTGCCAGCATATGCTGATTTCTCCTTTTTACCTACCAAGTTCTGTCCTTGCTTTGAGGCCCAAGTCAAGTACCAACTCCTCCCTGGCCCCTGTCTTGGTTTTATGTCCTCAAGAATATCATAATGTTCTTATACCCCACAATCCTGGCAGGAGTTATGAATTAGAATTAATTATTGACGACTAAACTTCTTTTCTCCTTGGCCTAATCTGCCTCAAAACTATTCAGGATTCTCCTTACACACTCACTATTAAATGTACCTTTTCGTTCCCAGACATGGTTGGTTATTCCTGAAATTGTGTACATTCACATGCCATTGGAAAACTGAGGGTCTTCTTAATTGAATCTGTGGGCACCAAGAAAGGAGAGAAGACCATTTAGGCTTCAGGCTGATTAATGCTGTTTAAATATGCTCTGGGTAGATTCAATTGGCTTTGTGCTACTGGAAGAAAAGAATGTATTTTTGCTGGGTTTTATTGCATTAGATCATGTTGTTTTAACCCAAGGGCCTCGGGAAGTGCACAGTTAATTGGAACACTCAATCAAATTAAAAAAAAAAAAAAAGTGCTTAAACTGAGTTATAATTGGTTGTGCCACAAATGTTAAAGTTCAAGTTGACATTCCAGCCTGATCACATAATGTTATTAGTGAGGAGCCCATACAAGAAGGAGGAACAGAGAGGGTATCAGACTTCAACACACATGTTGTGACTTTTGTTACTTCAAAAGAAAATGAACCTAGCAATAAACTAACTCTTTTGTATTTATTCCTTTTTTGTGTGCGTTTAAAGGTCACTTCTGAGTAGGACAACAAGTCTCCATATATCTTGCCAAACAGACCATTTGCTTGGTGGGCCTCATCCTGGTGGAATAGGAGTGCCTTAGTGGCAGTCACCACCCTGTCTCATCTCTCCAGTGCTGATGCGCTGCGGGTGGGGATGGACTGTTCTGAAGCAGGGATGGCGGTCCTGTAACCTGGTGGCTTTGCATCCTAAATGCTGGTAGCATTTGGTATTATCTGCATGTTGTTTTCAGCAACCCAGGGAACATGAGCAGGGAGTCTGAAACATCTCAATTTAAAGAGTAAGTAATATTGAAATATTGCCTAGGGATCAAATCAAGCACCAGCAATACTACTGAATTTTGGGAGCCGGACTTTTCCAAGAGAGCTGTGGTGGTGTTTAGGCACAGTTATGAGCGGGAGAAGGACGTATTCAGCAATACTCCCATTTGTTCTTTCTCTGTCCTCATTCTCCTGTTCATGGTCCCTCCTCACATACCAGCCCCATAGAATACTAGTAACTAATCTTACCACTTGCAAAATGATTTCCCATGTGATCCTTTACTTAATCCTCACAACGTTCCTGCGGGACATTATCATCATCTCCATTTGACAGATGAGAAAACTGAAGGGGATGTGGAGAACACACTGAAGCAGGCAAGCATTTTGGCATCACTTCTCAAATCACACACCTGAGCCACAGGTAGCTACTGGCCAAGAAGCCCGAATCCCACAGATTCCCCTCACCAGGTAGCCAAAATAATGACAGCCACGTGCAGGGAGGGCTTACTCCATGATAGGAATCATGCTATTTGCTTTACGTATGACGTCTCCTTTTCCCCCTCCCAATAACCTTGTGAAAGAGTTACTTTATCCTCATTTTAAAAATGAGAACGTGGAGGCTTAGGAAGATTTAAAGACTTCAAGATTGAGTGTATTACAAAACAAAGATTTCTATTATATTCATCATTATTTTTTAGAAAAATACTTCAAGAGTTGTCACAGACCCAATCATGGCATTGCCAGGTTTCAAGTGGAGCTTTGAGTGCAAAGCTGATGCCTTTTCCCACCCCAGCTGGCTCCTCCTTAGGGTCCTCAAGGAGAAATGCCTTAGGTGGATGTGGGGCCAGAAGGTCTCTAGGCAGAAATGTATCCTTGTGGGACCATTAGAACAATGGTCCATCAGAAGCCAGCGAGTGTTCAAAACCAATGTGATGACAGAAGAAAAGGCATAACTCTTGTCAAAGTTAGGCAACCAAACTTAGATGAGAAGGTAGTTGGTTGAATGTGTAAAAGCTAAGCCAGGAAGATATCACAGGAAAAAGCAGTTGACTGCTCCAGATGGCTGTCAATCAGTTTACCATAACTCATCCTTATCAATTCACTAAGGACTTTGACAAGTTCTGTCTTTGCCCCCGTTGCTAACCCTGTTCATACCCCATCCACACACAGTCCAGCCTTTGCCCTTTCCCTCTTGGCCCCTGCGGCCCTTCCAGGCCCATCTCCTTCTAGCTGGTGCTGGAGACTCATTATCCAGCTTTCATGCCAGCCAGAGGGCCTGAGGCCAACTACAGTTTTCCTTTCCTCTCTCCTTTGATTCTTGGCTCAAGGAAATAGGCTCGGGTGACAGGCTTTTGGCTGTAAATTCAGAAAGCCCAACACTCTCAGTACCTTATGGTTTGGGAGACTCCCACAGGTCAGAACCTACTGCCTACACCCCACGCCACCACTCAGCATCACTGATGAGGGACGCAGGACCCTGTAATGGGACGAGGATCTCAGGATGAATGAGCAAGCTTTTTAATCTCTCTTTCAAGAGCGCCTATTCTAAGAGTCAACATTTCATACTATGTAAAGCGTAGTTAAGTCATTGTAAGATAGTCCAGTCCATTTGTCCTAATGCGGAGACATTTAAGATGATGAGTGATTTTGTGTGTGTGTGTGTGTGTGTGTGTGTGTGTGTGTGTGTTCCTCTATCCTAATAAACAGGCCCAAATTCCCTATAGCTGCACTGGAGCATTCAGTATAAAAGCCAGCAACAGCAGCCTCTTCACAGGTAGCACTCCCTGAAGGGACATTGGAGAATAAGCCTGACACATCCACTTAAGTAACATTTGGGAGATTCATAATAGTTGATGCTGGAGAAGTAGGTACAGAGGAGAATGCCCTCATTCTATCTGTTTGCAGCCATCACTTTATACTACCTGTCTGCCAGTATCTCCAAGGACTTGCTGTGAATTATGTTAACTGCAGACAGAAGGGAATCAAGAAAGCTACCAAAGATTTTAAAAATCAAAACTGAGAACTAAATATTGAAATTTATCTTTTGACAGTCCTATCCAGGGAGTCCTTCTCTAGTACATCAGGTGGTACAGAAAAATTATTTGATAACACTGACAACGATGTCTGAAATATAGTGCTAATTAATTCACTGTTTCACTAGACTGCTTCAATGCCACGTTCTAATGCAAGACTAAGGGCTTTCAGCTTAGGTTTCTATTGGGTTATGACAACTGAGCCAGAGAAAAATGGCCTTCTGAATAATACGGTTTTACATGTGTTCAAATGATCCGTAACTAGCATCTTAAAGAAGTAATTATTTGGTTAGAAACAGTGCCCCAATAACTCAGAAGAGTACAGTCTACGGAGGGGCAGCTTGGTAAAGTACGAAGAACATTGAAGACGCGAAAGACCTAGGTGAGTCCTGGGCCCAAGTCCACTTCTTTTTAACTGTGTAATACTGACTGCAGACTTGACCTCTTGAGGCTGCAGTTTTCTCCTCCAAGAATAAGGTTATCTTCCCTATTTGTATCATAGGATTGTCAGGAGGAACAAACAAAGTGAAACAAAGCTCCTTGAAAACTGTAAAGCCCTCTGTGAATAGCAATTATCATTGTATACTTCTCCATGAGACCAACCCCAGGAAACAGATTATTTAGGGATCTGTCAGCAGGTGCAGGTTTAGGTGTCTGTCTGTAGGAGCCCGCCTACCACTGGCAGAGCAGATTTACTACCTCTCGACGTGTTCTGTGTGAACTGGAGGGTTCCTGGTGCCTCCCGTATAGCTCTAGGCCCAGGGTTTTCAAAGTGTGATCTCCAGTCTGGGAACTCACTAGAAATGCAAATTCTCAGGCCCTCCCTCCAACCTACTGAATTAGAAACTCTGGGAGCGGGGACCATTAATCTCTTTTAACAAGCCCTCTAGATGGTTCTGATGGGCGCTGAAGTTTGAGAACCACTGAACTAGGTCTTGGAGCCTCGGCAGGAACCCAGAACAAGGGCCCCACTTTAACAGCCTGTTATTTATTCTCTACAGTGTGAGCAAGCAGTACAAAGAGGCTAAGAATTCTAGAACCAAGAGAGACTTGAGAAGCCACTTCTTAGGTTGGCTTATGTTGTAGCTGAGGATTCATCAACGTAAGGGGCTAAGGGGAGGTCTGATCCAAACCCAGGCCAAGAGAGGGTGTCAAGGGGACGCTTGATCCAGTGCTCTTCTTGCTGTGTCCCACTGCCTCTCTCGTATCCAGAGCAAAAAGTACCATGCGGTGGCCTCTCAAAGAAGGGGCAGAGGTATGAGGAGCAAGGTCAGGAGGAGAAGCACGGTTTGGATTGAGCCCACTTACTTCCAGCCCAGAGGACAGGCCCCAGGGGAAGTCATGGTGACCTTCCTTGTTTTTGGTCTGGAAGGTGAAGTTATCTCCAGGTTCTTAGTGACTGGTGGGCCTCCCATCCATGGTCCTTGAAGTGGAACCAAGTATTGGCCCCAGGAATCCTGAAGTGTCCCTTCCATGGAAGCCACTTCCTTGACTGGTGTGAGGATCCTGGTTGATGTGAAGGCTGGGATTCCTACTTTCTCCTGTTTGTTCACCTAGTGAAGGCTGAGGGTCAAGTTCAGGGGTTTCCCATAGAGCATTTTTTCCACAGGAGAAGGCCAAGGTGTGAACAGAGGAGCCTGCAAATAAAATGAAGAATTGGGGAAACCCACCTCCGACAGCTACCTAGATAGGTTGGTTCCTGCAACCGAAAGCTGAAACCCAAGAATGACCTAAAAACTTATTCCCAGAAGTCCTTACTTCAGGCTCATAAGAACTGAGAGAGGTTTAGGAGTGGCAGTGATTTAATCAACTCATAAACAGCCCTTATTCCCAGCCAGAAAATCTCTTCTCCTCCCTTCCTCACTCCCTCTCTGGCATCCCAGTCTTTGAAATGGAACGTGGTGCCCTGACCCCAGAGTTTCAGTGCAACTGGCTTGATCCTGGGGGAGCCATTTAACCTGGTCTTGGTTTCCTAAGTTGTAAAGTCACAGACAGATGTTATCATTTCTGTCATTTAATTTAAAGAGTGGCTGATGTGGTCTCACATAGCTCTTAGTACACAGATGAACTATTTGATTAATTTGACCAGTATAAACTGGCAACTAATGTAGAGTTGGAGGCTGTTAGCCTCTCAGTTTTGGTCTTGATCTGGATAAAATTCGTATTTTCATGTTGGTACAATGCTGCCATGCTCAGTTATGGGGGAAAATTCAGTCACTCATCCTGTGGAGTTATATGGATCAGAAAAGTCAGGGATCTTTGCTTAACTCATCTGTTTGGATTTTCCTCTTTGCTTTTTTAAAGTCAGAGTTGGTAAAAAGAGTCTGTGGATTTGTAGAAACAATGCACATCTTTAGATCTTAGAGATTTGGGGCGATGCCTTGTGGTGATTGTGTTCGGTTAACACATTTCCATTCGAAGGTATTAAAAACTAAGGAATGAGCCAAGGTCACCCAGAATATAAACTCCTTTTTTTTTCTGTGGGTGACACAAGCATTCTTAGTCTAGGGTGGTTTATTTAGGACAACGTTCACTGTTGTACTCCACAGCATGTGTGGACTGGGTGATGGTAACGCCAACTTCTTTTTGTCTTATGCACAGAGAGAATTTTGGTCATTATTGTCGGGATCCCTAAAAAGATTCTGGGTACAGGGGTCACAGTCCTCTTTTATGAAGGTCATCACATGACATGGAGACACAGCCATTAAAGTATTGTCTAAATATTCTCCAGAATGACCTTGCTTCGTGTATCCACAGCAAACAGCATGTCTTCCCAGCTGGGTCATGCTCCCCTGTCACCACAAGAGGGCGTGAAAGACACGCCACAGGACCTCTCCCTCCCGCAGGGAGTGTGTTCACCCTAAAGGAGAAAGCTCTGGACTGCAATGACGGATGCACGTTAGTCCCTGGAAAATCAAAGTAACAGACGCCAGCGTTGACTTTAGAAAGAATGGTTACTCTGGTGGTTTTTCTTTTTCTTTTTTTAAAAATCTTTTCTTCCTGCAATATTTCAGAGCTTGGAGCATGATTATTCTCTAGAGAATGAACACATTATTTTAAATAACTTGAATGATGTACGCCTCAGCATTTAAACATGTGATAAAAGAGGGTCTGAGGATTCAGAGCAGAAGTCCTATGCCCAGCGTTGCTACTCTTGCTACAGGGCCATATGACGTGCAGGACATTTGGGAAGGGGACTGGGGAGGACAGAGTTTTCAAGAGAAGAAAAGCCACTAGGCGGGGTCACAGTGATTCTGCCCCTGGTTCTGGAGAGTCCAGCTCCAGGCAGGCCTGAAGACAAGACGTACCTATGAAGGAGTACTATGGTGGCAAAGGCTAGGAAAATAAACTACAACCCTACCCTGAAGAAAGCTATCAAACCTGCTTGGGTTTTCCTTCCTTCTCTCCTCTCCCTCTCCCTTCCTCTGCCTTTTTTGTTTGGAATTATGATATGATATGTAATGACTTATGAGGAAGGTTGGTAGAAACTACCAGAGGGAATTTGCCTTTCTTCCCACAGAAATGTACATTCGTCCAGTTGTTGCCTAAAAGAAAATGGACATGAGACACTGTTTAGACACCTGTCAGAAAAGAGAGCTAGGAAATGCCTTTTGGTCAGATGCAATACAGGTTTGACAGAATCCATATCCATTTAAAATGGATCCCAAACTTGAATTAAGATCCTGGTTATCAACTGCCTTCATGAGGGCCATCTACGCTTTGCAGCCTTACTATAACTACCCACCAGTGAACTAGTCCTGCTCGATTAGTGAGGGCTGGCTCATAAGCCGGAGACTTGTACATCCCCCAATCTTCTTGTGATTGGAAGAGTCAGGTGCCTCTCAGGCTGTCCCAGCCAGCACCGGGGTGCTCAGCATGTTCTGAAGAGTGGGAGCTGGACGTCTGTCTTCTCTATACCCTTGGCTGGACAGCCCTAGCCTTGAAGTCCTCAGGAGAGTCCAAGTTAGCACTTAGGTTCTTAACGCCTTAGATGAGATCCAGTGTCCAGCATTTTTCCTAGTTCTGGAAAATTACACAGCATTGTCATCTCTGTTATTAAAGGAAATGATAACCAGAAGATGTAATTGATAGCAACTCAGCATTGAAAGGGACTTTAAAGGATCACCTGGTCTAATAATTAGTTCATGTGTCCCTTGCTGTACTTCTGTGGGTACTTGGGAGTCAGCTTCTTGAGGCTGTCCTCAGGCAGCATTAATTGCTGGGAAGTTACTCTTTATATGCAGCTTACCTGTCTCCTTTGACCTGGTACCCACTGGTCCCTGTTGTGCCCTCTGCAATTAAACAAAGTAAATCTCCTTTCTTATCATGAAAGTCCTTCCTTCACATTTGTGGTTTAAACATGGTATTAAGTGCCACTACCAACTTGATTACTCTTTAGTCAAAGACTTCTTTAAGGTGCCAAACTCTCCACTGAGTTTACCATTCTAGAAAGGTCTGATCAGTGCAGTTTCCAGCAGAATGGTCATCATCTTGTGCTGGACTTTGAACGTGTATAGGCACCAAACTGCCCTGCTGAATACTTGTGTTGTTATTCACACCTATTTTTAAGGGACAGAACTCCCGAAAGATAGATGGGCTCATTCAGCTGCTTTTTAAAGACTTTCTGAAAGCATTTATTGAAAAGTAGTAATTCTGCTTTATTTGACTTGATGGAGAAGCTAATGTCACTTGCTGTTTTGGACTCTGATTTTATTTCTGAGCTATCTTTCAGAAAGCCTGGAAGGGATCTTACAGGTCATTCTGCCAGTCGCATTTTACAGATGACAAAACAGGGGTCTAGAGAGGTTTAATGATGTTTGGCCAAAGTCACCCACGGGTAAGTGGCTGAGCCCCAAGCTAATGCTGGGCCCCACATGCAGGGACCCACCTTGCTGCTGCTTTACTGTGACTGGTGCTGCCTGGGAAATGGTCCAGGAGCAGCACACCACCCTACCATCTGTCACCTGCTCCCTGCCCCAGCCACAGAAGCGTTCACACTTCTTTTCTGTACAGGTGTTTCCCAGGTTTTCTACAGTGATGTTTTACTTCTGTAATCAGAAAACAAACAAACAAAACCCTGGTGTTTTTAAAAAATACACCTCTAGTCTCTAAATTCCTCTAGTCCTGTTTTTGAACCTGGAGGGCGACAGTCAGGAAAACTGCTATTCCATCACAACTGACTCCTTAAAATTAAATGATTTTGGTCAGAAGTTAAACAATAGGAAAGCCCTTTTCTATCCTGCCCACCACATTCATTTACTCCCCTGCTCCCACATAGCTGATTTTTAAGACCCCCATTTAAATTCCCTGGGTTAAAGGGGAAAAGGGAAAGGGGATATGGTGGGAGTTAAGACTGAGAACCACAGGCTGAACAGAGACGCAGTGATACAAGAATCGGGACAGGGTTGTCCCCAGTCCCTACAGACTCCAGCCTAGGGGGGTTCATCTGTCCAGAACGGAAGTGTTGGTCCCCCTGTTTGACTGAGTCAGTCACCAGGGAGGGAGCCGGCGGGGAGAGGCAGAGAACAGCTGGGCCCGGCGGGACTGCTGAGCGGCGCCAGGCGGCGCGCACCTGAACTTGAGCGCGGCGCGGCCCCCGGGCAGGGCCGTGGGCGGAGCCGCGCCCGGCGGGGAAGGGGCCCCAGGACGCCCGCGAGGGCGGGGACGGCGCGGGAGGAGCCGGCGCGGGCGCGTCTGGGTCGGCGCTGAGTGATGTAAACCAGGCGGGCTCGTCGGCGCCCCGGCACCATTACCTTCCACGACAGTCACTGGTGCCGCTCTGCAGCGTCCGCGTCCCCCGCCGACCTCCCGCTCGCTCTCTCCTGCCCGTCCCCTGTCGGCTCCTGATCTCTGTCCTCTATCGAGCTTGTGGGACGTTCCCCTGCCGGGAGGCCTCCCTAAAACAGATGCTGATGTCCCACTGATTGAACCCGCTACTTCTTCTATTTTCAGTGGATACTGAAGGGATCTATCCGTTAGCACTTCCTTTATACTTAAACTACTGTTTCCAAGTAATTCTCTACTTTCGTTCCAATACATCGGGAATCAGTAAAAATGTGTGGAGCCTGTAGTTAATTTTCCTGAAACTTCCTGGATCTGTCAATCAGGAGGAGTAAGCCTCCTGGCTACCAATGGATCCTCCATCCCCTTCTCTCTTTATCTTCTGACTATTGCTGGACTCTTGCTGGTTGGTGGAAATGAAAAGATTTTAGATATGAAAAGGCTTTGGTTGAACCTTGAGACCTTTATTACCTCTGACAAAAAGATAAAAACATGGGAACTCGGTCTGACCATTTACTCACTCGGTTAGAGGGGCGCTGAGAGCACCAAGGCTGGGATCCCCATACCCTCCAGCTGCCCAAAACAAACAAATCAACAAAGGAACTCACCTGTTTCCAGAAAAACTGTGCAGGTTTTCGTGGATGACTTGAAGAATGAGTTTACAAAGAATATGTGCTCCCCTGCTCCCCAATTTCTACGAAGCTTTGTTAAAATCAGGCAGTCACCTAAAAGAAGGCAGGTAGATTATAAGCATTTTGAGGGCAGGAGCCTCTTCAGTGATCTTACTGATCACGTTTAAAAAAGGGTACAGCTCATGAGTACAGCTCACGGCAAGTACATCCATAATTAACCAGGATTTTATTGGGAAATCCATTTGTCTCACTGTTAGTAAGCAACATCGGACTTCTTTATAAAACACCAGTGAATTGGAGAAAGGTCATCCAATGGAGTCCTGTGGCAGGGTGGAAAATATTTCTTGTGTTTCCCAGAAGAGTAGAGGAGTGAATTATGGCTCCTTTGAGCTACTAAATTTCTTGCGTAATGATAAGTTAGCCAACCAATTTGTCTTGGCTGATTCTTGGACTATCACCAGTCATGGGAGCAAACCTTTGTTGGCAAGATTCATGTGGTGTTTAGAGAGATACCATCACCCTGCGAGGCTGGAGGCTGGATTGACAGTGGCATTATTTGCAAATCACATCTTCAGCTCCAGGGAGAAGAAAATCCTAAAACCACCTGGGAAGTCCTGAAGCCATCACAAGTGTATTCAGACGATTAAAAATAGATTTGAATAAACTCTTTGTTTCTATGGAAAATCATTTAACATTTCTATAGAGTTTCACAGTTAGCAAAATTTATGTGCTGATCTTATATCACACGAGTGTCAAAAATTTATATGCTGATCTCATATCACTCGAGTGGCAATCTCTGAGGCAGGCAGGCTACTTACCACTACTGTCCTCATTTTCTAGGAGGCACTGAAGGCCCACTTGATTTGCCCATAAAAACACATTGACTAACGGAGTATGGATACAAATTCAGGTCCTCAGTTTCCTACATTAGTGTTATTTCTTCATGTACAAATTTATATCTTTTCTACTGAAAATTCACTTGTTGATGTTAATTCATTCAAAGTAAAATGCATCCACAACTACCATATGAAAAGCACCTAAGGGAACAGAAGGAATGATAGAGATGTTTCCTTGTCCTCACGGGGTTTATAATTTCCTTGAGGAGCCAGATAGAAAAGGAAAGTTCAGTAACTATGTAAACAATGCTGCTTCTTCAGAGACCTCTTTTTATACCCTTATGATTTTATAAGGAACAGCCAGGTGGTATAGGGTGGGCAGAGAGGATGCAACTCTGAGGAAGAACATGATGACTTTGGCTTTCCAGCTGTAAAGTTGATGAATTTTGCTACTGTATTACATACAGACTGGCAGCAATGTCATTTGCTCATAGACATGCAGGCACCTTGCCCTTCTCCCCAGCTTTGCAATCCCCCCTCACCTTACCCCATCTGAACTGTATGTGTGGAAAAAGCCAGGATGATTATTCATCCCAAATACTCATCTTTCTCAGGAAATTGAGTAGAAGCTGTTTAGTTATCATAGTCAACTAAAAAGAGAGGAAAGGCATTCAAGACTGTTGTATATTTGAAATAATACGGGAGTTCAAAGTAGTCCTGGATTCTGGAAAGTCCTGGACTCTGGAAAGCTTATAAGTCTTCAGTCTGTATAAGATGAGCTGTTTTCAACTGGCTACATTAAATTTATTTTAGATGATAGCAAACTCTCAAGTGATAAACTCACTTGCACAAAATTAATAACTTCAAGAAATTATCTCAATTCTAATTACTAATATTTTTCTCTATAGGTGAATTAACTTTGGTGCCCGCCTGACCATACCTCCTTCTACTGCATAGACTTTCTGGCCCACACCCTTTCTGAGGGAAAGAAGCCATGTTTACATTAGCTAGGACCCTACCCTCGCTGAAAAGACCACGAACTGAGCATTTTGGACTGGTCTCTCCATAGCTGAACAGCAACCTATGTAGCTTGAATGTCAGATTCATCTTAGGAATTGGGAAATGGGAAACCAAAAGTCTGAGATAGTTTGCAATAGTGGCAGAAGGCAAGATGATCTCTTGAGTGTTATTTCTATGTAAAGGGGGTTTATGATTAAATAAAGGCAAACAGAATTTATGACAGAGTGAAAACTAGAAATAAGGAAAGGACGACAGCTTGATGGCAGACAACTCTGAGAAAAAGAGACCCAAGTCTTCTGGTTTCTGGTTCCAGGGAGGCTTGCTTCCAAAGTGATAAGCAAGGCTTGTAAATTACCAATTAGTTGTATTCTTACAATAAGCCTTTTGTATCCACACAGCAAACCTCTCCTAAATTAATTAATCTTTAGTGGGTCAATGTCCTTCTAATTAAATGAGTCTAATGATATACTACAAATGTTTTAAATGACATTTTAAATGATGTCTTTGAAATGATAGGCTAAAAATGTAGGCAAATGACACTAACTTGTGAATAGTCCTAACAGCAGAGAGTTATTTGTGTTTAAAGGAATTCATAGCAGACTAGGAATTTGTTTGTTAGGTGACCAAAAGATTATTGAATTTGAAAAGAAAAATGCATTAGAAGTTCTTCTCTTAATATCAAGGATAAGAAGATTTCTGTTCCTTTATGATCTCACTCAGTGCAAACCCGTAGCTCTTTCCGTAACCTCTGCCTATAGGATAAATTTCATTAAAATGCATTAAACATTTGAAGATATGCTCATTTGGCTGGCATTTCATTTCATGGGCTGAAACCACACATCAAATTTAATGTGTACTTTGTAAATGGTGAAACAAATACCATATAGTTAGTTCTCAGAGATTCTTATGAAATAAAAGCAATGGCAGTGCCAAAAACATGGTGGCAAATAGAAACAGTTTCAAAGGTTCACTGCAAAAGACCTCATTCTGCTGTGCCAATGAGATTTCAATTTGGAAGATCTAGTAGTAGAAGAGATAGGATAAAACTAAACATCATTGGGCCATCAAAGGGAGGAAGAGTGGGTAGAGGCAGACGTGGGTGGTGGGAAAGGATGCAAAGTTTCAGCCAATTTTAAGCAAAAGTCTAAATGTTTGGCTAATTTCTAATGAAAATATCAAAGCTCTGGATTTCAGTGGTTTGTACATGAACAATTTTTTTAATCCTAAAAAAATAAGTGAGGTATTATCAGCTAAGGGGCTAGAACTAAAAAAATACTGTTCATTGCATTACTGAACAGCATTCTGGGTCGATGATGTTCCATTAGGTAGGAATTTGTTTACAGTAATTCATGCTTTAAAGGATTAATTCATCATTGTAGTTAAAGCAAAAAACAACAGTGGACTAATGGGTACCAAACTATGCTATCTACCCTAAGTGAATCACTGTGCAGTATATGCATTATTGAAACACTGCACTGTACCCCACAAATATGTACGTCAATGTTAAGATATTAAAAAATAAATTTAAAAAATTAAATCTAAAACCAAAACAAAACAAAAGGAATCAACCTGGTTATTTGATATCAGGTAGGCAAAACTATCAGACTACTGAGTAATTTTTTTTTTTAAAGTTCTAGTGTCCTAATTAGGGTTACTTTAACATAACCAAATAGGACAAAGACATGCAGAGGCCAAGAGTAACACAGAATATATTTGATACTATCTGATTATAAATAATGCCCATTGTTAAAGTAATGATCTTTAACTAGGGAAGATTCTTACTGTATTCTCAATATATTGCTTCAAAATTCTTAAGAAATCCTCAACTCAACAGCTATTCTATGGTTTATTTGCAAGACCCTGTAGCATTTTTTACTAGTGTGTGGGAAGATGAGCATTCTGGAATGTGAACTTTGGTCTTGTTCTTTCTTTCCAGGTCTTATCACGTTACCTCCCAGCCTCTGCAGTTAGTCCTTTATCTCCTTTTCCATTTTGGAGGGAAAATGAAAAACCAAAACAAATGACAAACAAACAAACTCTAACAGACAGCCATTCCTTTGGGCTGGGCTAATTTCTCAGCTTTGACTTCATTCCAATGAAAGTAAATTTTAGATCTGAATTCCTAACTTCCGCTGAGAACAAATGACTTTTTTAAAAAAGGCTGCTACTGGGAATTCAAAATGTTACCTAACCTCTGTGGATTGTTAGTTGGTAGAAGATTTGTATAATGGGGAGAAATGTTAGATTCTATTGCTAGACTGCAGTAGTTGTTTGTGTGCTAGCCAGGGACTTGAACACAACTGCCTTCTCTTTGAACAAAATGTATCAAGAGCTATTTTTTTCCTGGCATTGTGAAGAAAGAGGCATTGCTGAAAATGGGGATCACTTTGGGAAACAATGGCATTATTTGGGTAAGCAGAGATTGGTAGAATATTTACAGCTTTGTTAACAAAATGGATTTTGTGGTTTAGGACAACCATAAAAATGTATCATAGTGGCATGTTATGATTATGTAGTAGATATATCTATGGATAAATCATATCAAGAACAGTTTGAAGATAATAAAATAAAACTATTCTAACATTTATTTCAGTTAGGTCTAGAATTAGTTTTCTGTTGTTGGGTATAGATAGCTTGCTCCGAGGTTGTATTTTCAGAATTCCTCTTGTAAGAGTAAAAAATATTTTGGTCATTGATTTTATTTGTTGACTTAAACTTCAAAATGACACTAGATTTTACTATTTTCCCCTCTACTTATCAGCCTATGTGTAGGAAAGTAATAACTGAATTATGTACAAAGCACAAGTAAAATTCTGGAGAGAAGCAATTATCCTGAAGTCTTAAATTGAATTAAAATTGTTGCCTATTCTTTCAACAATTGATATGGCCTCATAATTGACATATTATCCCTAAACCAATTTTGATTTTCCATATTGATTCAAACACTCTCATTCAGTTAGTTGAAAAGTCCATGTCTGCTCCAAAACCATTAAAGTGCAGACTTGTTTCTTTTAAAACTAATTTATAACCATTTAAGAAGTTTGCACATTAATAATAAAAACGAAAGAATTGAAATCATTGTCTGAAGATGAATCGCAAGTTCTTATTTTGAATTGTATTTGGAGCAAAAAGAGTGCACAACCTACAATGATAACAGTTAATATTAATTCAGCAAAATACAAATATCTTAGTTTGGGCCCTCTGGTTTACAAATAAAAGAAACTTGAGTAAAAGCGGGAACTTAAGGTTACCGAGTTAGCCTTAATATAGAACCTAAGGACAAGATGTGAAGCCAAGTGACTGAAAATCCATTTGGATTATATCTCTGTAACTCTGCACATCTTTGTCATTTTCTTCTTTCTATGCAGACACATGGACTACAATTGCCCCTCACCTCTGAATTTGTATGTCTCACATGAACTGACCTTTACAGACTGACCAGCATCTCTATCCAAAGACCCAGAAGAGAGAATCTAACTGGCCCAATTTGGGTCTTGTGACTGTGGCCAGAGGGGCAGATTTTCCTAGTCTGGCTGCCAGGGCCCACTCCAGTGAAAGGGAACATTCTTTGAATTGGACTGGGAAGACACATAGAAAGTGTCTATTACAGTGCAACTTTCACCAACACATCCCCATAGACTCTCTTCCATAAAACAAGTATTTATCCATATCAAAAGTAGATATAACTTCTGGTATATCTCTGTCCACCCCTTGTTCCACATTTTATGCTCCAGCCACAAAGAATTACTTATAGTCCCTTATACCCATCCCTCACTTACCACCACTCTCCCTTCACAGTCAAATAATTTCATGCCTAAATTCCCCTAAATTCCTGTGGTCTTCCATGCTTGTAATGATCCTCTTCCAATCCTCTTTACTCTTTAGGAGCCATCCTCAACGTCACTGCTTCCAGGAGACCTTCCTGGACTTCTTTACTTTCCTAGGCTTGTTACCTCTTTTTCCTATGCATCATAACATCATAAACATACATCTCTGTCATCCTCCAGCTCCATTGTCTGTAATTTACTATATCTAGGATTTGACATCTTTATAACCCCAGACACTGAGCTTGGCCTACCAGTGGGAGCTCCAAATGGTTGAATGAATATATGCTAAAAGTTTCCTTTTAGCTAATAATTGACTCTCTAAAGTTAAAAGAGTGTGACATTATATGAAAAGTATTGTCTTCATTAACTCCTCAGGACTAACTTGTCAAAGTTCCAGTAGTGGGAAGTTCTAATCAAACACTTGCTCAGGACTGACTGTCAGCCCCCTGAGAAACGCCTGCTGTTTACCTGGTGCTCTAACCAGTTTAATTTTCTCTTAAAACTTCTGCTGGGCTTGCCCTTCCCTGCTTTTAGATGTAATTTTGATTAGTGAAGTAATGGTCAGAGCATCAGTTTATGCAATTATTTTATTTTTTTCTGCATATAAACATTATTTTTCAAAGGCAATTTCATTAACTACATCCTGCAGCTCTGCAGACTTTCAACAACTTTAAACTACAAGGTTAGGTGGTTGGCATATATGCGACCTGATTTTCAATCCTCAAGAAATACATATTCTTCTTAGCCTTAAAGTTCATTTCTACACTCTAGTCCTAAAGGATTTGACTTTATATCTCCCACCTTAGCATGAAATACACTTTTCTTTTTTCCCCTCCCTTTCCTCATAGGTAGGGAAATGCTGCCTGATCCTAAAAGAAAATTTTGCACACGGTGGACTTTTGTTAATCTCAGGTTTTGTGGAGGAAGGGATAAAAGAACATTCCCTCAGATAATAAATTTTAAGCTGAATCTCCCCCCCCCCCACCCAATAAACGAATGAATGAATAAATAAATAACAGCAAAACCTCCAAGATCGCCTTGGGTACTTAGGGGCCGGCAGCCCGGCGAGCCCTAATAAATGAATTAGCATCTTAGGGAGGAGATCACTACGGGGTTGATATTGATCTAGGTCAGCCTGTGTATTTGCCTGCGATTGTTTGGGGGGTAGTTAATTGAGTGTCAGTCTCGGCCAGTGTCGTCTCACTGGCGCCAGGTGCTTTTGGATTTGCTAATTTTCGTTAAGTGTCTCTAGCCAGCTACTCGTCCCCTGTCTACCCGGGAGAACCTAGCAGCGGCTCCTACTGATCAACAGTCTGTCTGGGCTTTATTGATCACAGGGCGGGCGGCTGGAGGCGGATGCTCTGAGGGGGAGTGGAGGCAGAAGGCTGAGAGCAGACCCCAGCGCCCGACCCCCATCCTCGGCCACACGCCAGCAGGCGGGGCTCGGCAGGGGCTACCCGGCCGATGGTGCGCACGCCGGGGGAACGCCACTTGTCCCTCGGGCTCCCGAGGCACGCAGCGTGGCCCGGGTGGGCGTCGGAGGGTGGCCACGCGGGTCCCTCGCGTGTTTCGGGGAGAAAAAAAAAAAGAAGCCACAGGCTAGAGGACGCTGGTCCGAGGCTGAGTCGTATCGGTCTCGAAGGAGAGTGCCACAGGCAGACCCAAAGGCCGGGCTCACCCGCGCCTTCCGAAGGTCACGGACGCACAGGCCTCCGCAAGGGGGAGCGCGGGAGACGGCAGCGGGACGGCCCGCAGCCCCAGACGCTGGCGCCGCCGGGAGCCTCCGGGCAGGTCCCTCCTTGCGGGCGTCTGGGCCCGCCCCGGCTGCTGGGCTGATTGACAGGAACCCGCCGGCCAATCGGGCGGCGCCGGGGCTGCCGGGGCGGGGCCTGGGGCGGGGCCTGGGGCGGGGCGGGGCGGCGCCGGCGGGCTCCCGGCGAGGGGAGCTATTTACGGCGCGGAGCCGGCGGGGCCGAGGCGGGCGCAGGCTGGGGCTCGCTGCAGGTCTCCTCCACGCGCGCTCGGACGGCTCCTGCCTTCCCCGAGAGTGGCCGGTCACCGGGGAGGAAAGCCGGGAACCCACCCCGGCTGCGATCGCACATCCAAGGAGTCGAGCGGGCGGAGGAGCCGGTGGTTGCCGAGTACGACCGCGAAACTTTTCTAGGCTCCTCGACGCGCCCTCCAGCCGCGCTCCATGCTCCGGCCGCGGCCCGGCCCCTCGCCCCGCCGCTGACAGCGCCCGCCGCTCCGGGCAGGACCCATGCACTGCGCGCCGCGGGGGTCGTAGGCTGCAGCCGCGCCGCGGCTCCGGGAGCCGGCGGGGGCGCCGCGGCCGTGGGGGGCGTCAATGGATCGCCATTCCAGCTACATCTTCATCTGGCTGCAGCTCGAACTGTGCGCCATGGCCGTGCTGCTCACCAAAGGTGGGTTCCCGGCCGGGGGCGCGGGGACTTGAAGCCGGCTGCCAAGGCTTTGTTAGCGGCGGGCGAGGTTCCCTCCCGCGCTGGAGCCGCAGGTCGCGACAAGTTGCTCTGTTCTTAGAAGTGACGGCGGTGGCCTCGCGGCCGCCCCCTCGGCTGTGCCGGGCCCTGCGCGTCGGGGTGCAGGCTGACCTCCGGGGCGAGCGGTGTCGCCAGGGCTTCTCCCTGAGTCCGTCCGCAGTGAGCTCCGGACGCTGGCCTGCCCAGCGCGGACCCGGGCCGCAGCATCGGCTCGGACGCCGCCTCCCACCCCGGGGCCCGGCAGTCGGCGGGAACCGCAGAGCCCGCAGAGCCTCCAGCGGCACTGTGCCCCGAGTGTGTGTGTGAGTGTGTGTTGTTGTGTGTCTTGTATGTGTACTCGCATTTCTGTGAGTGGGTCTGTGTGTGTTTTTGAATGTCTGAATATGTGTGTCTCTGTGTGTCTCTGAGTCCATTTCTGTATGTGAATCTCTGTTTCTGTGTCATGTGTAAGTCTCTGTGTCTCTGAGTGTGTCTGTGTGTGTCTCTGAGTGAATGCATCTCTGTCTCTGTGAGTGCGTCTCTCTGTGCGTGTCTTTGTGATCCAGCGAGTGTGTGTGTCCGCCTGAGAGTGTAGGTGTCTAATGTGTGTGTGTCTCCGCCTGCGGGAGTGTGTGTTGTGTTGCTTTTCGGTGGCCGGGGAAGAGGAGGTCCTGTCAGCGGTCCTATTTCCCACTCACCTCGTATTTTACCAACACTACTTAAAAAAAAAAAAAGAAAGAAAGAAAGAAAGAAAGAAAAAGCGGCCAGTCAGTTTCTTCTTTCCCCCGCGGGCTTTCACCTTTAAGATAGAAATAACCCAAACTCCCTCAGATTTCAAGGTTCCTCTAGCCTCCCTGCCCTGAACTCTGTGCTGTGAACAGATACTTTTTTCTTTTTCTTTTTCTTTTTAAATTGGAAGCATTATTTAGCCTCTGCACTCCCCCCACTTTTCTCTAATTGCCATGTGGCAGGCATGAGGTTAAAGGATAAGCTAGCCCGGCAAGGATGATGTGCTACAGTATTTATTTATTTTGGAAGGAAGGGTGTAATTAACCCTAAATAACAGCCCTCGCAGCCTGCGGAGGGGAGCCTCCTGGCCCTATCAAAGGCCGGCAGAACAGGGAGGGACTGAGGCTAACGTGAAGTCACAGATACCGAAACTATGTGCCTGATAATGATATAATTAGGGGATCAGAGATTTCTGACTGCTGTGGACTTCAAAAGCTTTCAAAGAAGCCAGCAGTCTCTCCTGTAGCCATTTTGACTAAAGCAGACATTTTTGTTTAATCACTACATACAGTAACAAGAAAGGGGGGAAACAGAAGAGCATTGTTCACTGTTTCAAAATACCAGTCCCCTTTCTGGCCTTTTGCATGCCACAGGAAGAAACTTTATGAAACGACAGAAATATAGTTTTAATACAGTGATACAAAAGTCCATTCTCCTTGCTAAAATGTGGCTCCAATTTAAAAAAAAAAAAAAGTTGTTAGAACTTTCCCAGTTACCTGTCAAAAGTTTTATTAGACTATTTTAGGTCATTGAAAATACAGTATTTTAAATAGGCTCTCATAAACATTTAAGCAGAATTTTACTTGTATTCAGTTTTTCTTTTCTGTACTAGGTCTGAGGCTAATAGGATCAAATGGGCTTTTAATCTGTTTTATTTATACTTTAAATCTGTATGGAATTTGTCAGACTAGGAGTATGTAGTCATCATGTAAGACTGATGAGCTTTATGTAAAAAGTAAAAAGTAAGCTTGGAAAGAAGAGGGGAGAGGACAGAAAAGAACTTCTGCAAAGCAAGGTTCTTACTTGAAACAGAGGAGGCTGGAGAAGGGACTTGGGCCCAAACCCAGGATGGCGAGAGCAGATTTAGGAGCAAGACCTCCAGCTTTGGACTGCAGTGGGTTGCCCAAGCTCTGTGTATAGATGGCTGGCTTTTCTTAGCGCTGAAGCCTTAGCAGCCTCCGGTGAAAATTGAGCACACCATACGGTGGCCTGGAATTTGGACAGATAATTAAATGAGACACCTTACTCAGGCATTCACAGAGAGGAGGAGAAAGAAAGGTGAGGGTGGGAAGAGGTTTGTAAAGCAGCAGCCTCCGGTGTTTCATTTCAGAGTGAAGGTTTCAGTAACTAGACAGATCTTCAGATTGGGAAACTGGGAAGAGGTGTGTGCATTAGGTCAATTTACAGTAGCTCTGGCTGTGGCTTCTAACAATGACTGCAGTTCATTGGATATTGTATTAGTGATGAGTTTAAGACCCAGATTATTTCACCTAGAAATTAATGTTGAAGCCTCAAATCTTGCATTGTGAAAAAAGTTCCATAAAGGAAACTGTTAATCACTTCCTGTAGAAAAATTTGAGGTTTCCTTAAGGATTATTCATTCAACCAGCAGAGGATTTTCAGTTTCAGTGTTTCCCCTTTTAGATCACATGTTGAATTGCATGTAGAACCGGGGAGGAGGAGAAGTTAGCTTTGCAGCTTTACACCCCTCCCCCCCCCCCCCTTTTTTTTATGACTTTCCATTTGGGCTGAAAGAAATTGACTTTGGCAAGCAAACCACTAATTGTAAACTGCCTAGTTCCTGTTTTACAATATACTGACTAAAAGCTCCTCTGCATGAAAAGATCTTTATAGGCAAAGTTTGCCTTTTCTAGAGAGGTTACAAATAGCTGCCCAGTTTCATAGTTTTAAAACCTCCTGACCTGAGCAATTTCTAGATTGTTGTGTTTCTAGTTAATAACTTTATAAGGTGTTAGTTAAAGCTCTTAAATCTTGGCACAGTCCTTAGGGATAGTAAACAATTCAGTAGTTCCGATCAAATATTTATACTGACAAAATAAAAAAGCCTAGCATTTTTTATGTTGTATGGTGATGTAGGATTAAAATGAATAAGTGATGTAATTTACCTTATGGTAGGAGAAATTATAGTGATTGCTATTTTCCTGCAAAAACAAAAGTATTTTTAGTTATTCTAACTTATCAGAAATCTGCTGTTGAGATGAATACATTTCTAAAATTATATTTCACTGAATTGAAACTTAAGCACTGACTGCACAAAGGGCTTTTCCAGTCTCATGGACTGCTGTTGCAAAGCACTCATCTTGAATAATCAAAAAGTTAGTGCCTTTGAATTTGAGATTTAGCAATTGGTTGAATAGTTGCTTTATCTGGTCTCTGAAGCAAAGTTTGACATTATTTCTCACTGTTTTCAGGTGAAATTCGATGCTACTGTGATGCTGCCCACTGTGTGGCCACTGGTTATATGTGTAAATCTGAGCTCAGTGCCTGCTTCTCTAGACTTCTTGATCCTCAGAACACAAATTCCCCCCTCACCCATGGCTGCCTGGACTCTCTTGCAAGCACAGCAGACATCTGCCAAGCCAAACAGGCCCAAAACCACTCTGGCACCATCATGCCCACATTGGAATGCTGTCATGAAGACATGTGCAATTACAGAGGACTGCATGATGTTCTCTCTCCTCCCAGGGGTGAGGCCGCAGGTAGGTAGAAGCCATTTCTAACCAAAATGCCTGCCTGATCTATAGACTTATGACAGCCACGACTTTGTGTGTCTGCTATTGATTTTGTTGTTAATGTAATTAGAGACACCAGAGGGAGAAGCATGGCTGGCTACAGAGACGCATCTCTATTGAGTAGCTTTTATGTCTGCCTCAGCATTAGATGTCTGTCTACATAATAGGTTTTGCCTGTTTTTTCAACATTTTGAAGACGTTAAAAGACCATTACATCTCAGTAATGACAGTCTGTAAACAAATGCGTTTGTAAGCTTTTTGGATAGTTTTGCAATATTTATTTTCTAAAGATTGTTGATTTAATTGTGAGCTTTTTTTAAAAAATGGAATTCCTGGTTTAAAATGGGTAGATGATCGTGAGTATCTCTGGTGGGAGTTAACAGAGAATGTGATCATTTTGCTGTGCTTCCTTAGGGCAAGGAAACAGATATCAGCATGATGGTAGCAGAAACCTCATCACCAAGGTGCAAGAGCTGACTTCTTCCAAAGAGTTGTGGTTCCGGGCAGCAGTAATTGCTGTACCCATTGCTGGAGGGCTGATTTTAGTGTTGCTTATTATGTTGGCCTTGAGGATGCTTCGAAGTGAAAACAAGAGACTGCAGGATCAGCGGCAGCAGATGCTATCTCGTTTGCACTACAGCTTTCATGGACACCATTCTAAAAAGGGGCAGGTGGCAAAGTTAGACTTGGATTGCATGGTGCCAGTCAGTGGGCACGAGAACTGCTGTCTGACCTGTGATAAGATGAGACAAGCAGACCTCAGTAACGATAAGATCCTCTCGCTCGTTCACTGGGGCATGTACAGTGGGCACGGGAAGCTGGAATTCATATGACAGAAACTTATCTGAACTAAATTTCTTGAACGTTTGAAGGCCTTTGAGTTCTGCTGGACAGTAGCACTTTATCTGAAGAAAAACAAACTCATTTAATCATCTTGGAGAGATAAAATGACCTCTGCAAACAGAATCTTGGATATTTCTTCTGAAGGATTATTTGCACAGACTTACATACAGTCAAATGTATTATTTGCTTTAAAATTATAAAAAGCAAAGAGAAGACTATGTACACACTGTTACCAGGGTTATTTGCATCTGAGGGAGCTGGAATTGAGTACCTAAATAAACTAAAATGTGCTCTATGTAAGCTCCTACATCTTGATTTATTGTAAAGATTTAAAATATATATATATATTTTTTGTCTGAAATTTAGTGGCGTCTTTCATAAATTAAAAACGAAATGGAAGTGTAGAAAAGTACATGTGAATTATATGACAAAGGTCTGTTATTGCTCATGGTTGGTTCTCAACTATAGGACTTGGCTTTTTATTTTTTTTTAATAAGAAGATCTTGTTTATTCTTCCACATGCATGTGTATTTTCTTACAGCATGGAGACTTTGTAAACGTGCACCGACCGTCATTCAGTGCCTTATCCACAGTTTTTGTTAGGATAACTTGGTTTTTAGCTTTCACTTAAGAGGAATCTTAATCTTATTTATACTAGATATTATTGATCAATTTCTGAGGTTGACTTAGCAAATGGAGTATTTATCAACTTGATCCAATGGCTTTGGAATACCTTTTTAAATGTGTCTATCTCTACCCATAAAAGGGGGAAAAAAAACCCCAAAAAACTAGACAAAACTTTTCTTTTTTTTGTAGTTAAAAGTTAGTCACTGTCTGCTTTTACTGTTGATTAATTGAGCAGTTTATTCTGTCTGAAACCAGATTAAATATTTTGGCCCCCAAATTAGCCAAACTTCATTGTATAAATGCTTCTAGTTTTTAAAGCTTGCTGTTCAACACATTGTTGAACTTTTCTTTTTTAACTTCTCTCAGTCCTTAGAAAGATTTGTAATAGTAAACATAATATACCAATTGAGATTTAAATAACACAGTGCTACTAGGTTTTTTCTCCCAAAGGACCCTTCTATTAATATAACCAAATTAGACATTGGCTTTAGCCGGTAACTGATACAGCTAAGTAATAATGTTTCTTCCTGTAAGATTTTCTGTCTGGTAACACTGCCAAGCCTGAATTTAAACCTATGCCATTTTTGTGTACTTTCCCCCCCAAACAGATCTTTGTTATCTTAAATATGAGAACAATTTGCCATAGAGGGTTTTTTCTCAATTCTTCTGTATATTTGAAATTTTTCCTTAAAAATTAATCTGCTTATTTGAGTATGGGGTTTTCTTTTATTAATGTTAAAAAGATTTTTTTTGCATATTTTTTACTAGAATATTTTATAAGCATAATTTGCATCCCTTAAGAAGACAGGTAGTCAAGTTCATGGAAGAATCTGAATTGAAATAACAAGTATAAAATTAAAGTACCTAGATTATTTGATAGTTAATAGACCACAGCCCTAAACAAATAAGGCTATGGAATAAATACACATTTTAATAAATGACAGCATTCTTATTGTGCTTTCTGAGGTCAACAGCTCTTTAATGCATGCATTATAATTTATAAAAGGTGTTAAGTCTTATTTGTGTCAGTGTTTGAGAGGTCCAAAGAATTGTTGAACCTAACCATTCAAACCTGTCCAGAGAAGAGAATTGATCAAAATTGGTGAAATTTCCATTCTCACCTCTACTGTGGCTTTTGATCAAATTCTACTAGTGTTGCGGCTTGAAGATGAAGACTTCTTGCTCCTTAGACATTCTCATTTTGTGTGCAGCATTAATTATGCAAGCTCAAAAGAGAGGACAGCCCTTTTATCAGCCATATAGTCAAATTTTCTTACTCTGCTTGACCTGTTATTTCTTGCTTGCCCCATTTCTTTCAAGTGCCAGTTAACTAGGAACTCAGCAACTCAGTACGAAAGAAATAAAACAATGAAGGATTTAAAGTCATATGCTTTGAAATACTTTGAAATCAGCAAATCCCATCCTTTAGGAAAGGCTTAGGTCTGGGCTAGTGTCATTACAGAAGTCTAATGGAAATAAGTGCAAAGTTTCTCCACAAGGCTCTATGTTCACCGACCTGCCTCTTGTTCTTGCTACTGTATATTTGTGGGGCTGCTACAGTTCTCTGTGCTGTGGGGTGGTGACACTGTGCCCATGACACCTCAGAATGAGTTCTCTGAGGCCCACGTTCTAGCCACATAATAGACAGTCTCTTTCCCTAATAAAAGTACTCCCGTTCATTTTCATTCATTTATTATCAACACATGTCCTCACCACCAGTCTTGAAGTCAGATCTGCATATAACTTGGTCTTTCCATGAAAATATTGTAGATTCCTCAACTTGGAACTCCATTCAGATTTTACTTTTGCTTCCCTATGAGCGTGTAGAAATTGCTGTGAGCAGGAGATAAAGGACCCTTCATGAAATGATGACTTATCCGATGTGCTGATATAAGAATGGTTGTAATGACTGGTTTATTTGTTTTTCCCTCAGAGATATTTACTGTGACTTGGAGGTGTCAGTAGAAGGCTGGGCTAACCAGGAACAGCCCTTGTTTAATATTGATGTAGAATTCCCCTCCAAATAATTTTCCTTTAAGTGGAAGTTTGCCCAAACTAGAGACAAATGTGACCCAAACTGCCATGATGTTTCTGTATCTACCTCTTAACGTCCTAACCATTTTGAAAAAAATTGATCTGTGTTTGGTTATGTCTTTTATGTTATTTCCCCCCTTGTTTTGAATGGCTCAGAGACTTCCTAGAAATTGACTGGTGTGTCTCTAATTTCTGCTGAACTGATTTTATTAAAAACACTTCACCATAGGGGGGTTTGACCTTCTAAAATACCAAACATGTCTGCTTTAGAAAATCACAAAGCTCTCCTCTGAAGCGCTCGTAAATCTGGTTTCAATATGCGTTGATTATAGGCTAAAAGCTTGAAAGCAGTGGCGCATCTAGTATCATGACTCTGGAACTGGCCTTTTTGGGGCCGGGACAGCTTTTTTTCCTTATAACCTCTAATTGGTCCTCTTCTCTACCCCATAGCCCAAATAACTTTAAACCTCCATTGAGGTGTGAACTTAGGCAAATTATGTAAGCTCTTTGAATACTGGGGGCAATAATAACACTTTATAGGATTATTGTGACAAGGTATTGTAGCTATTCCTATTACTATACACAGGAGTCTTGTATGACCCAAAGTGGCCCAACATAATATTCTTTAAAATTTGAGAACTTATGCTCATTATTTGTACAGTGGTTGTTCTTCATTTTTTAAATATTTCAGATCTTTGCATATTTGAGATTTGCAGGCCCTTTGGTTACCTGCAGACTGGATTTAGCATTTTTAATATTTACTTTTAATTTACTGGTTTTAGCCTCTCATCTACTAAATATGTTTGTTTTTAATTGCTTCCTTTTGCGATAATCTAGATGGCTACTGATAAGAACATTTTAATCTTATCTGCCCATTTGATTTTTTGGTTTGACAGAATGAAGTTCCCTTAGAGTTTTAGCTGGTCTGGATGGTTAATTCGCTGAAAACCAAGAGTGCTAGGTGAGATAACAGATAATGTTTCAGCATCGCCTGAAAAGCTTATGTCTGATGCATTCTGAACAAATGCTGCTATCAATTACAATTTGCCCCATAAATGCTCCCAACAAAATATAAATTAGTGCCACACTGGTTTTTGGAACTTTTTGAATTTTGGGGGGGTGAGGAGCTAGTTAGTGAAAAATTATTTAATTTCCGTAGATGAAGTTAATTTAGTTACTCTTGTAGGTCCCTGTTAAGATGGAAAAATTCACTGCTCCAGATACCAGCTCATACATACCCCTTCCCTCTACCCAGCCCACTCTGTCAACATTTCCCTTCAATCTGCTGATTTAAGAAGGCAGAACATTGATTTGAGAATTTGAGATTTCATGAAAAAATGAAATTAAACCCTCTTTCAAATTTTGACAACTCTATTTGATGTATAGCTTACAGTCCAAACATGTCCTTGTTAAGCTGCTAACACTGCACCGTTTTGCAGTGTGGTAGTGTAATTCACTTGTCTTCCATTCCAGAAATTTGGAGATAGAATTGAGAAGGTGGCAGAGCTGAATTTAACCAGATAGGGGTTAAGTTCTTGCAGCAAGTCAGTGATTTTCTAATGGATCTGCTTTTTAGAGTATTTATTGGTAGGGAAGTCCTACTAACCATACCTCTGTAAACTTTCCCCATCTGAATATGAAAAGGGTAGCAGGAAAGGCAGTGGTAAGCAATCTTGGGAAATACTTTGGGTAAGCAGTTAGATAATACCTCAAGGCATTTGTTATTCCTCAAGACTTTTAAGATTCATTCTATCTAGTAGCCAATGGCTAGATGGCCTCTTAGGCTAATTCAAATTGTAGTTTACCTGTATCTTGAAGATTAGATTGATGTTGGACTAAAACTGAGTAGAACTCAGGAAAGATCAGCTGATAACTGTTTATTGCATGCCATGTGTGTGTGTGTGTGTGTGTGTGTGTGTGTGTGTGTGTGTGTGTGTGTGTGTGTGTGTGTGCGCGCGCGCGCGCTTGTGCATGTGTAATGCTAATCAAATAGACTTTGTAATCTTGGAATAATTTTACATTTAACAATTTTCAAGGCAGTGCCTAAGAAAATGTTAGAACTCATGAGAAGTCAGCAATCTGTTTTTAGACATGTGAAGACTAAGTTAGTTGTGATGAATTAATAAACTCAGAGGCTGTTGTGTAAATTCACTCTGAGAGATCTCGCATTACAAACCTAATGGAACAAAAATTGTTTTAGCAGTTCAAACCAAGAGAAATACAAAAAGCTCTTTATCCCTGGTCTCTTCCCCTTGGAATTTCCCTAGGGAACTGATGAGGACGGTGGAAAAACATCACACTTTTAAAAGCAGTTTCTTATTTTTTAAGTGTTAAAAGTCCACGTTGAAGAATTTTTTACTATATTTTGTGGATGTGGTTTTGATACCTTAGACTTTAATTCATAGTTGCCTTGGTAAATGGGGTATTTCCCACTTGGATTTAGGGATTGAGCTATGAACTCCCAGTGGGGAGGAGCTGCGATCAATAACCTTTGTGCAGTTCTGTAATCCAAAGGGAAAAGTAGATGAAGGATGGATTAAAGCCTTTTGTCAGGCATCTGAATTCAGGTGTCAGTAAATAAACAAATGTTGTTTTTCTCCTTTGTTTTCTCCATCCTAACCTATTGTTTTACAGATTTATAATTTTCGTATGGGAAGTCTAAAGGAAAATAAATTGCCAGTGAAGGGAGTCATGGAGAAAAAATTCAAATGGGCCTGAAAATTAATGAAGCATTGCTAAAGTCAAATGGCTCATTCTACCTTTTAAATTTGGTGCAGTCAGCAAACTAATTGAAGGATACTAATTCTCACCCAGAAGTATATTATGATTCTCCTTTAAACTAAGAGTTGTACTTTCATTTGAGTATTTCAAGCCGTTTAAAGCTTTCATCGAAGTGTTTCTCTAAGGGGTTATGAACAAGTCACTAACAGTTTTGTTGGTCAAAAAGGTAGAGAATCTGGAATCAGCAATAACATTTAGTACTTCCTCTTCAATGGCTTCACACATCCCAGCTACACTGGGACAACTTTGCAAATTCTCTTTTCTTCTCCTGGAAATGAACCTCTGCCCAGAGGCTTTAAAAAACCCAATGAATAGCTCCCTGCATCTTGCATTCAAGGACACACCAAAAGTTTTAAATTTCTTTCCCCCCATAAACTCTTAACATCTTCATGAAAGGATTGCCTTTTACTTCAAGACTCAAATGGCTCTTATGCATTCATTTACAATTTGATAATTTAGACTTTTATATGTGTTTTGAAAATTATTATATAGTGTGTTAAGAAAATTACTTGTTTCATAGATAACTTTAAATAGGCAATGGTAAGTTTTGAAAAAAGAATGTGCGTGTGGGGGGGGGGGGGTCGGGAGTTGGGGAAGATGCTGATTAGTGATTTCCCAACCCTATGCTTCTACTTTCCCATGGTGTTCTGTTTATTTATATGTATTTTAAATATTATGTGTGTGTGTGTGTACATATATATATATATTTTTTTTTCTTTTTTTTTTCTATGAGACCTGGCTCAAACCAATGTCAACCTACTTCCAGTAGTGTTTATTAAAAATATGAATAAATGTGGAAAAGAGAAACCCTACCTCTTTAAAGGCAACACTGCTGTCAACACTTTAAAGTGCAAACGTTTTTGCTGCAAACAGGAAAACATAGTCTTTGTGAAAAACCTGGTGGAACATTTATCGTGCTTGATTTGGAGTTTGGTCTCCCCTGAAATCATTGGCAGCTGGCTGTCAATTTCACAGGCTGGACAGAGCAAGGAGGTGGCGCTGGTGTAGGAGGCTGTGCATCCGGGATCGCTAAATGTCAAGGGTCATTTCCCTGTCCTGACACTTGATTGTGAAGCAGGTTAGGAGAAAAACCTTTCAAAGGGCTGGATTGTGACAAACATCATGATTGGACAATAAAACTCAACATCTTAACCATCTCATTTAACAATGGGAGGTTGTTTGTTGGCATTTGTATGCAAATTGGGGTGACTAGCTAACAGGTTGCTTTGAAATGCTCTGTTTGTTTGTCCTGACCTGGGAAGCCTGACCTTTTCTTCCTAGGCAGAAGATTTATGGAGCCATTTTTCATGGCTCTCAGCAATGAATTAGGTTCAGCAGGGTCCCCAGGATCTTCCTTAGTTTTCGTGAAGCTTCAGTAGCAGAAGGGCTCTCTCTGCTGCTTCCCTGGACTGACCCAGATGAAGGTGACCTGTTAGGAAGCTGTTCATTCACCACGTTCGGGAGTCCGTCTGTGGCTCTACTGGCTAGTCCTGAGCCACCACACAGCCAACAGATGAAAGAATACCCGCCACATAAACACGTCATCTGGAAAAAAAATACCTTGTCCATGTCCTTTGGCTTTGTCTTCATCCCCATTCTGGGAAAATGTACCTCACTCCTAGGCCTAAAAGAAGGACCTACCATCTGAGTCTCACCCTCGGTTGTGTCATTACATGAACTTATTTTAGTCAAAAGCATTTTTTCAAAGTGCTTATCCCCATGTTTTTATGAGCTGCTATGAGCATGTATGGTTTTGGCCTTCTATGGAGCTAGGTTCAAGGTTAGATTTGGCCTGGTACTAGTGGTGTGACCTTGGTCTCATTAACTTCTCAATGTCCTTAGTTACACAATGGGGAATAATCATATTATCAGCACTTGGGGTTGTTGGGAAGATGAAATGAGATGATGTAAATAAAGACTTAGCACAATTCCTAACAAGCCAGCATCTTTAAGCTGCCACTGGCCATGTCCTGGGGCACCTGCTGTTTGAGACATACAAGGCAGTGACAGGACATTTCTCATGAGCTGACCAGCTCTGGAACATTTACACCCATTCTGGGTCTTTCTCCTTTCCTGTTTCTTCTGACCCCTTGGACACGGGTTTTATGGCTGATGATAACATTACATTCTCCACTCTTCCCGTTGACTGGATGTTTCTGGCCTGTCCGTGACTCTCCATGGCTCAGGCTATCTCTTGGGGTCTGCCCTCCTTGTGCTCTGACTTAAAGTCCTGTCTCTCTTTCTTTCATGTATCTGGGGTTTTCTTTTCTGTGTGGTATCTCCTTTGTCTTCCAATGAGTTGATTGGACACAGACTTTGACATTGGGACACTCTCTTGTGCCAACCCTGGTGCCATGACATCAAGCTTGCAGGCTGGTCCTTGGACCAGGCCTGATCAATCCTGCCTGCCTGGGCCTGGAGCACTGGACTCTTGCCCATTGAGATACACCTTGGCTACACACTCAAGAAGCACATTTGAACTCACTCTACTGAGATTCCAAGACACATATAACCCTCCATTTCCTAACGGGCACCACTTACCCAACAGTAATGCAGTATTGGACCTATGGACCTAGGGGAGATGAAGCAAGCTGGAGTGCACATGGCCAAGATGCTGGTTGAGGTAAGAGACCACCACCCTTAAGATTGAGAATGTACCATTAATTCCTGTGGTGCTCCTGTGGCTCCGGTCTGCTCTAGTCTATTCATTTGAACGGGAAAATGGAGGAGTGGGTCTTCTTCCATGCCTCCTGGGGAGGCTCCTCTAAGAAGTCAAGGCAGGGTTCCTGGAAGAGCTGAGAGGAAGGGCAGGCACGTGAGCCTTACCATGTGCTGCCCAAGACAAGGAGGGAACTATCAGAGCTTTCCCCTAAGAGCACAAGTTCCAGGTTGGCACAATGTTACTCTGAATTGACAGGGCTAGCTAGGTCTTAGTTTGATGAGGTACCAGGGCATTCTGGCCAAACTGGTAGCCCAGGGAAGGCAGCTGGAGGTCGGGCTGGCACCCTCTTGCTGAGCTGGCTGTAGGCTCAGCTCAGACTGTCTGGGGGGCTGGGCGCCTCTCCCTGGCCATACCTAGCGGGGCTGTGAACCCCTGGAAGGCTCATGAGCTTCTGTTGCAGGAACGTTGTGCCCAGGGTGGGGTCCAAGCAGCATCAGTCTAAGGTTGACAAGGGCAGCACGATTTTGTGCAGGTTTGGCAGTACGTGGAGAGGAGTTGCAGAGCCTTCCCACGTTTTCTGGACAATTCCTTGTGTAGCCTGTAGCAGAATGCCTGGAACAATGCAGGTGAGCAATAAAAGCTACCACAGCTACAGCTATTCCTCTACTCATGTCTTTCTCTTGGCTCCTGTTTATTACTAGAGAACTATGATGAAGTCAGTTTTCTGTTTTTCAAAAAGAAGCAACTTGTGCAAAGATTCTACACTGATTAGTGAGATTTAGTAAACTGTGTCATCTTCCGGCTTCATCTTTTTCATTTGTAAAATGAGAGTCACAGGATTGCAATGTTTTCTTCCTACCTCAAATGCCTGTTATGAGAATTCTACGGTGCTTCGAAGTCCCTTTGGTCCCCTTGGTAAAGGCGTTCTAAACTAGGAATTATTATTGAAATACTTTTTTTGAACTAAAGATAAGCTTTTTCTTCGGTTTCCATATTTTTATTTCTTCTATACTTTTAGTCCTCATTATTCTTTCAATATAGGTTTTAAATCATGTCTCCTTTCTCTAATCTTTATAATTAAACCCATAAAGCTTGCTTTAAGAAGATGGAAAAATGGTGTACATGCAGTTAACATGCTTGAGGCCGTCTTTCTTTTTTCAACCACTAAAAGCACTACCCATTTGGAATACTGTTTGTAATTGAATTAACATAAAATAAACCTCAGACTCAGAATTTGGGCTCGAGTATTAGGGAGAGAAAAGAGAAAAGTCCAAACATTATTCTTTAATTAACAAAAGTGGTAGCAACATTGTTGTGCACAGTTTGAAACAAACATGCTGGTTTTTCCTAGTCTCCTGAATACAAATGAAACATAAAATCCACCCAAAAAACCCCTCCAAAACAAAGAACCTTAGAGACAATTCTGCTTAAGAATAACTTTAAGCTTTGTACTTTTTTTTCCTACTTTAGGTAAATAGTATGTAACAATGAAATTAAAAAAATAATTTTTTTTTCATTAATATTATTTTTTTACATTCTGTGATGTTGCTGAGCAGTTGGGAAGAGGGGGGAGAGGGGAAAAGGGGAAGGAAATGTGATGGAAGAAGGAGGAAGGAGGAGGGATGGGATTGAGACCTGTGGCAACCCCCCCACTCCCACAGGGGAGACCAGGGGGCTTCCAGCAGTGGCTTGGTCATTGCTGGGCTGGGTGCAGATGTCAGGGGGGTGTGGCAAAAGTCCTTGCCTCCCACCACCCCAGCTCGGGAACCTGGGGCCCTTCTTGCTGCAGCTTGGTGGTTGTTGCTGAGCTGGTTGCTTGTGTTGGGGGTGCTTGACCGAGGCCTGAGGCCCCCCACTACCAAGGCTTGTGAGAGCCTGGGACACTTCCTGCAGCAGTTTGGTGGTTGGTGGTTGTCACTGAGCTGGTTGCTCATGTTGGAGGGGTGTGACCAAGGCCTGAGGCCCCCCACCCTTGGGATTGGCTGTGGGTTTCAGGGGGCACGGCTGAGGCCCCCAGCCCTCCCCCCTTTCTGGCTTGGTAGCCCAGGGAACTTCCAGTCCTTCTATGTGTTATAAATGTTCTTTGGTGAAATGAGACCTTTACTAGTTAATATCAAACTTTGTCACTGGCTGTGGGTACTTTGTTTTTTCTTTCAGTTCTGTGTTGGATTACTTGCTGTTCCCACCACTTAAACTCTGCGCTGGAACTAATTTGTTGTCCTTTGCTTACTTCTAAAGTGGGGGAAAGTCCTGGGGGGATCAGCACTTGAGCTCTGTGGTTGGGCTAAATTGCTGCTTTGCTGCTGATTCCCTGGGGATAGCTTTTTGTGCAGCTCAGGTTTTAATGGTTGACTTTATAGGTACTTCCAGGTTTAGTGAAATCTGGTGCACCTGGATTGTGTAGAAACATGGGTCTGGGTCTGAGTCTTTTCAACAAACTGCACCACATGCAATTCTATATTCCTGACCAGTCTCATCTGAGTGGTCCTACGCTGAATGGAAGGCAGATCAGCTGTCCTTGCTGTGCCCCAGTGTTCCCCTGGGGGACCCTGTTCCCCACCGCCTGTACTGCAAACACTTCTCATGGCACAGGCCATGCTCTGCTCCCTTTCGATGACTCACTGGCCTCTGAGTGGCTCCTTTTCTTCAGTTGTTGTGGCTCCTTGGTCCTATGTGGGTCCACAGGAACCCTATTAATGATATTGCTGGCCGGGGGGTCACCAAGGCCCTCTTCTCCCCTGCTGCCTCCAAGCAACTTTATCCAAAGGGCACAGCTGCAGCTTTTGCCAGTTTCTGCTCCATGCACTCAGCAGCTCCAGCCTGGAAATGGTCAGAGTGGTTTTTCTTTCTCTCATCATGGTTTCTCCCACCTTCATGAACCCCATCGGTCTCTCTTCCTTTTCCCCTGAGCTCTAGAGGCCCCAGCTTGGATGCCATTGCTTTGTAATAGTTGTAAATTAGTTGATTTGTGGGAGAGAGTGACACTGGGGACTGTTTATTCTGCCATCTTGACTGGAAGTCCCCTGAATTTTTTTTTTTTTTTTTTTTTTTTAAAGATGACCGGTAAGGGGATCTTAACCCTTGACTTGGTGTTGTCAGCACCACGCTCAGCCAGTGAGCGAACCGGCCATCCGTATATGGGATCCGAACCCGAGGCCTTGGTGTTATCAGCATCGCACTCTCCTGAGTGAGCCACGGGCCGGCCCCTGAAATTGTTTTTTTGAAAATTTTCTACAATTAGCCGAAATGTTAGCATCTTCGTTAGGAACAACAGGAAGGAATATTTATGTTTCTTATTGACTCACACCTAAATGAGGCTTAAATATTGCAAATTTGCGTGTTCTGCCTACCTTGTAGTTGGAAAATACCGACTAAATGACTCACCTAATCCCACACTGTGAATAGGGACTGACACTGGGATTTCTTTTTTTTTTCCCCCAGTGGTTGGCCAGTAAGGGGATCCAAACCCTTGACCTTGGTGTTATCATCACCACACTCTAACCAACTGAGCAACCAGCCAGCCCAACGAGCCCTGGGACTTCTGTCCAGGATCACATTGTCCCCAGTGGATACTGAAAACTTGTGAGAAAAATAAAATCAAGTTCATAAAGTTTTATTTCTGAACGGAAACTTTATCTGAAATAGTGTCTTGACCTTTCAGGAGGGCAAAATCGTGCTAAACCCAAACCACATTCTCTCTGCCAAGTCACACCCCATGCTTCCAGGGTAACCAGGAAGGAATTCTCTTGCCTAGATGATTTCTGGGATGGGGTTTAGGGGATGAGAAGTTTCTTCACTTCTCCGCCAGTTTGATTCCTAGAGGGAAAATTCCACATTTTATGTGTTGTTCTGGCAGTTATGGGGAAAGGGTTTTTATTCTCACCAATGACCCCCTTACTCTGAGAATGAGCGGTCAAGGTTAACTTTCCTTTTTTTGGCTCATGTTGGTGGTAGTAGGGGGTGGGGATGAAGGAGAACATTTCTAAAAGACTTTTCTTTCCTCTTTTCCTTCCTTCCTTCCTTCCTTCCTTCCTTCCTTCCTTCCTTCCTTCCTTCCTTCCTTCCTTCCTTCCTTCCTTCCTTCCTTCCTTCCTTCCCTCCCTCCCTCCCTCCCTCCTTCCCTCGTCTCTCTCTCTCTCTTTCCTCTCTGTCTTTTTTTGTGAGTAATTTCCCCCTTGGAAACATATAGAATTACAAGTAGGAAAAAATGATGTATTGAGTTCACATTTCAATAGTTCTGATTTTTAATTCTTAGCTAAGAACAGGAGATCTGGTGCAATTTTAGTGACTAGCATCAGGATATATTTTGAAAAGTCATAAAATGTCAAACGTTGGAAATTGTATTTCCAAAGCCTCCACAGCACTCAGAAACTGTAATTATATCCCGACTGTCTTTTTCACAAAAGAGACTCAAACAACTTCCTTCATGGCTGTGCTTTGACAACTCATTCACTTTGTCCATAACACTATCCTAAAAGAATTTCCTTTCAGAAAACAGTCAATGAACACAAAACAGGGAGAATTTTTTACACAATTGAGTTCACGGAAGAGTAGCATTCGATTTCCAGAATAATCAACCAGCCCGGAGACATTCAGGTTTTCACTGAAGAGTGAATATTGATATTCCAGAACTAAAGGAAGCAGTAATGGGACTTGTCAGGCACTGATGATAAAATACTAGAATCAGAAAGTTAAGGCAACAGGTTACATGGAATGCTGAACTTAAGTCTAGCATAAAAAAAGGGTCCCTGGAATGACTAGCATATAAAAGGTCAATGTTTAACTTTTCCAAGTTTTGCTTGAATGAAATGTATGAGAGAGAGAGAGTGAGGGAGAGAGAGATGGTCAGGGTGTTAGGAGAAAGTGGTAACATATTCAAGCAATCTTCATGTTGTATACATACCTGACTCATCTTGATTTTCTGTATTCTATGGTTGCATATATACAGAGAGAGAAATGTGAAATGAAACAAACAAAAAGATTTTGGAGAGGGGAGAAAGAAAACATAAAGGAATATTAAAAGAATAGGAGGAAATTAAATTTTTTCTTGAGAGTGGAAAAGGGAAACAAATGAGACAGGTTAACATTTAATCAAACCAGCCTCAGGGTCACACATGGCTTTCCAAGCAGCAGAAAAATCTGGTAACTAGAGCCCTGAGAGCTCAGTCCATGGTGTTAAAAAAAAACAGGGTCTCTAGCAAGGGCTTGCTCCAGAATCTGTAGAGATTTGAGGCAAAGTTAGGCCCTGGCTCCTCCTAGACTATTGGTTCCTCGTCATTTTTAATAGCATCCCCCCCGCCCCCGTCCCCATCTTGGCCCTGTTGCTGGCAAACTCCAGGACAGGGTGACTTGAAGTGTGATCCATGGATTGGGGCTGCTCCACAGACTGCTTTGTACAGGTTCCTGATGAGATAAGCACAAAAATTGAGAGCAAGCATTTAGACACTTTTACAGCAATTTGATGGAGTAATCTTACGTCTGTTGAATCTAATAGTAAAAAAAATGGGACGTCATATTGCATATCTTTTGTTTTAATTTTGTGTCTGCTAGTAATCTATTTTTACTGCATTATACAAAATATCAATCTGTGATAGATTGGAGAAAAATTGAGTAGATATTATAGGTAATTAGAGAAGCACTGCTTTGAAGAACTGGGAGGTAGTGTTTCTGGGGAAACAGGCATCACTCGCTTCCAAATGCAGATGGAGGTTATGAAATGGAGGGTCAGACATTCCTTGCCCTGAAGAGAGTGGTTAGAATCAATGACTTCTAGTAAGTGGCATTCTTTAGAACAGAAACATATTTTATATACACACCCATACACTTAAAAAAATTCAATTTCCAGTTGTTCATTGCTAGTACATAGAACTGCAATTGGTTTTCAAAATACTTTCTTTGTATTCTGTGACCTTGCTAAGCTCACTCACTTGTCTAGTAGTTGTTTTTTTGGGGGGTAGATTCTTTGTGATCTTCTATATAGATAGTCATATCATCTGAGAGTAAAGGCGGTTTTATCTCTTTCTTTCCAATGCATAATATTTTTATTTATTTTTCTTGCCTAATTTCCCCCATGAGGGCCGCCATTACAGTGTTGAATAGGAGTAGAGGGAGCAGACATCCTTGTTTTGCTCCCAACCTTAAGAGGAAACTGTTAAGTTTCTCGTCATGAAGTATGACAGTAACTGTAGTTTTTGAAGAATGTACTTTATGAGATGAGACGAAATGGTCCCTTGAATTCCTAATTTGTAGGGAGTCATTTTTATCCTGAATGGATGCTGAATTCTGTTACAGGTTTCCTCTGCATCTACAGATATAATCACGTGGTTTTTCTTTTTTAGTCTGTTGATATGGTGAATTACATTGATTTTCAAATTTTGAAACAGGCTTGCATGCTAAATCATCTGAGTCAAATGTATTATCATTTTTATATATTACTTACTGGTTTAAGTGCGCTAATACCTGGTTGAGGATTTTGAATCTATGTTCATAAGGCATATTTGTCTATAGTTATCTTTTCTAGTAATGTTTTGTCTGGTTTTGTTATCAGAGGAATGCTGGCCTCCTAGAATGAGTTGTGAAGTATTGTTTCCTCTTCTATAATATAGAGAAGTTTGTGTAGAATTGATATTATTCTTCCTTAACATGTTCTGTAAAATTTTCCAGTGAAGAAATCTAGGCTTAGAAACCCAACTTTCTTTATTTTCTTTATTGGAAGGCTAACAAAAAGTTCAATTGCTGTCCTAGATGTAGGAGTACACGTTACCCACTTCTTGAGGGAGCTTTGGAAGTTTGTGTCTTTCAAGAAATTTGTCCATTTTGCGCAAATTGTTGAATTAATGGGCACAGAGTTATTTATAATATTGCCTTATATAATAATCCCTTCAATAGTTGTAGAATCTCTAGGGAAGTCCCCTTTTTCATTTCCGGTATTAGGATCTTATGCCTTCTCTCTTTATTCTCTCATTCAGTCGGACTAGAAGTATACAATTTTATTGATTAAAAAAAAAGCTTTGGTTTCATTATTTTTCCCTATTATTTTTCCATTTTTTATTTAATTGATTCTCTTTATTATTTCCTTCCTTCTGCTTACTTTGGTTTTTTAATTATTTATTCATTAATATTATTATTATTTTTTACATTCGAAGATGTTGCAAAGCAGTTGGGGAATGGATGGGGGACAGATGTAGAGTGGGAGGAGGAGGAAGGAGGGGGACCTGGTGGAGGCCCATGGCACCCCCTCATTCTTATTCCGGCAGAGACCAGGGGGTTCCGGAAGTGGCGGTTTGGTGGTATTTGCTGGGCTGGGTGTGGTTGTCAGGGTGTGTGTGGCTGAGGCCCTTGGTCTTCCCCCATCCCTTGCTTGGGAACCCAGGGGTCTTCCAGTGCTTCTAGGTTTTCTAGGTGTTCTTTGGTGGTGTTAGACCTTTACTAGATAATGTCTCCGATCTGTGGTTTTTTCTGTTTTTTTTCAGTTCTGTGTTGGATTATTTGCTATTCTCACCATTTAATCTCTGCACTGGAACTAATTGGTTGTTCTTTGCTTACTTCTAAAATGGGGGAACTTCCTGTGGGGACCAGCACTTGGGCTCTGTGGTTGAGCTAAATTGCTGCTTTGCTGCTGATTCCCTGGGGAAGGGTTTTTGTGCAGCTCAGTTTTAATTGTTGACGTCGTATGTGCTTCTGGATCTTGTGAGGTCCAGTACACCTGGGTTGTGTGGTAACTCTCGGCTGGGCCTGAGTCTTTTCAGCAAACTGCACCCCCTGCAATTCTACATTCCTGACCAGTCTCCACTGAGTGGGCCTGTGCTGAATGGAGGGCTGATTGGCTGTCCATGCTGGGCCTCAACTCTCCCCTGGTGGCCTCCATCTCCTTCCCCACGTCCTCCACTCCACACGGTTACCATGGGATGGGCCATGCGTGGGTTCATTATTATGTCTCACTGGCCTCTGAGTGGCTCCTTTTTACAGTTGTCTGTCGCCTCTTGCTCCTACATGGGTCCACTGGAACCCCGTCAGTGGTCTTGCTGGCCTGGGGGCCACCAAGGCCCTCTTCTCCCCTACCATCTCCAAGGAGCTTCATAGGAAGAGCACAGCTGCAGATTTTGCCAGCTCCTGCTCCGTGTGCTCACCATCTCAAGTCTTGAAGTGGCTGGGGCTCAAAATGGTGGGAGTGGTTCTTTCTTTCTCTCATCATGGCTTCTCCTGCCTTCATGAACTCGGTAGGTCTCTCCTCCTCTTCCCCTGAGCTGTAGTGGCCCCAGCTTGGCTGTCGTTGCTTTTCAATAGTTGTAAATTGGTTGACTTGTGGGAGAGAGTGACACTGGGGACTGTCTATTCTGCCATCTTGACTGGAAGTCCCCCTTCTGCTTACTTTGGATTTAATTTGCTCTTTTTTTGTTAGGTTCTTAAGGTGGAAGCTTATATAATTGATTTAAGACTTTTTCCTTTTCTAATGTAATCATTTAATGCTATAAATTTCCTTCTAAGTGCTGCTTTAGCTGCATCCCATAAATTTTGATGTTATGTTTTCATTTCCATTTAATTCAATATATTTTCTAATTTTCCTTGTGATTTCTTTACTGATTCTGAGAATATTTAAAGTTATGTTGTTTAATTTCCAAATATCTGGAGATTTTCCAGATATTTTTCTTTTATTGATTTCTTATTTAATTTCATTATGGCCTGAGAACATATTTTGTATAGTTTCAATTTTTAATGTTTGTTAAAATTTCCTTTATGGACCAGAATATTTTCTATGTTTGTAAATATTGGGTGTGTGAACTTAAAAATAGTGTATATTCTGCTATTTTTCAATGCAGTATCTAATAAGTATTAGGTAAAGTTGGTTTACAGTGCTGTTCATGCCTTCTGTGTCCTTACTAATTTTCTGTCTATTTATTCTATCATTTCATACAGAGGAATGTTGAAGTCTCCAAATATAATTGTGTATTTGTCTATTTTTCTTTTCAGTTCTGTCAGTTTTTGCTTTATGTATTTTGAAGTTTTATTTGAGATTGTTATATCTGCTTTGATAATTGATCCCTTTATTAGTATGTAATGTCCTTGTTTATCCCTGGCAATACTTTTTGCTGAGAAGTGTACTTTGTCTGATGCTAAGGTAGCTACTCCAGCTGTCTTTTGATTAGTATTTGCATGGTGTATTTTTTTTCTATCCTTTTACTTTTAAACTACATATGTCTTTGTATTTAAAATGGTGTTTTTATAGGCGGCAGGTAATTGGGTCCTGCTTTTTTTTATATGATCTGACTATTTCTGTCTTTTAACTGGTATGTTTAGATTATCATATATTTAGAGTAGTTATTCATATAAGATTAAAATCTATTACCTTTCTGGATGTTTTCTATTTAGTCTATTTGTTCTTTATTTTTTATCTTTTTAAAATTTAAAAATATTTTAAAATTTATTTTATTTTAATTTATTTCATTAAATGATTTTTGAATTTACTTATCACTTTTTTATGATTTCATTTTATTTCAATTATTGGCTTATAATTAGTATATGCCTTAAATTTTTTTTTAGTAGTTGCTGTAGGACTTGCAATATACATCTTTACTTAAGTACAGCCTAGTTTCAAATAATATACTACTTACAATGTAGTGTAAAAACATCACTACTTTTCCTCCTTTTGTGCTATTGTTATACCTTCTGGTTTTTATGTATTCTATAAACATGTAATACACTGCATTCTAAGAGGTGACCTGCTGTGGGAGCTAGAGATTGTTTTCCTGTAACTATTTGTTTTCCCACAGAAAAAGCCCTCTGCTCTGGACCAAAGAGATTCTTCACTTGTTGTCATAGACCAATTCTTCTTGCTCTGTGAGTTGTTCCAGAAGTTTTCTTTTCTCTGGGAGCAAGATAACATTTTGGGAGATGATCTGGTCCTGGAATGCCTTCTTGTTTTTCTGTTGCTGCCTTTAAACAGGTCTTGACAAAGCTCTACCACAAGGAAGGAAACCAGGATGTGTCTACCTGGGGGTGAGTAGTTTGTCAGCCTCACTCACTGAGAGGAGGTGTCATAGGAACTCCATGTTCCCTGCATCTGAGATCCGCTGCATCCTCCCACTTGCATGCTTGCCTCAGGCAAAAAGACAAAAAACCAACCCAAAACAAAACAACCCCCCCAAAACCAAAACCCCCCAAAACAAAAAAGCAAAACTAAAGAAACCCCTACAATCTCCAAAACTGAGCCATTAAAATAGTGTCCAATCTTCTCATTTTCAGTGCCAAAGTCAGAAAAGAAAGACATTTGACCAATGGCATTCTTCACAGAAATAGAGAAAAGCAATCCTAACATTCATATGGAACAACAAAAGATCACGAATAGCCAAAGCAATCCTGAGCCAAAATAAATAAATAAATAAATAAAGCTGGAGGCATTACACTCCCTGACTTCAAAGTGTACTACAAAGCTATAGTAACCAAAACAGCATGGTACTGGCATATAAATAGACACTCCATCCAATGGAATAGAATAGTGAACCCAGACATCAACCCACATACTTACAGTTAACTGAGCTTTGACAAAGGAAGCAAGAACATACACTAAGGAAAAGGCTGCCTCTTCAATAAATGGTGTTGGGAGAACTGGACATCCATATGCAGAAGAATGAAACTGAACCTGTACCTCTCACCACAGACCAAAATCAACTCACAATGGATTAAAGACTTAAATGTAAGACCTGAAACTATAAAACGTCTAAAAGAAAACATGGGGGAAACACTTCAGGATTTAGAGCTGGGCAAGGACTTTATGAATAAGACCTCAAAAGCACAGGCAACAAAAGAAAAAAAATAAACAAATGGGATTATATCAAACTAAAAAGCTTCTGCACAGCAAAAGAAACAATTATCAGAGTGAAAAGATAACCTACAGTGTGAGAGAAAATATTGGCAAACTATTCATCTGACCGGGTATTAATATCCAGAATATATAAGGAACTCAAACAACTTAACAGTAAGAAAACAAGTGACCTGATTAAGAAATGGGCAAAGGAGCTAAATAGGCATTTCTCAAAGGCAGATATACAAATGACCAATAGACACATGAAAAATGCTCAGTAGCAGTCAACATCAGGGAAATGCAAATCAAAACCGCACTGAGATATCATCTCATCCCAGTTAGACTGGCCAGTATCAAAAAGACAGAGAATAACAAATGCTAGTGAGGATGTGGAGAAAGGGGACCCTCCTGCACTGTTGGTGGGACTGTAAATTAGTGCAGCCACTATGGAAAACAGTATGGAGGTTCCTCAGACAACTACAGATAGAACTGCCATGTGATCCAGCAATGCCACTGCTGAGTGTATACCCAAAGGAATGGAAACCATCATGTTGAAGGGACACCTGCACTCCCATGTTCATTGCAGCTCTATTTACAATAGCCAAGAGTTGGAACCAACCTAAATGTCCATCAACAGATGACTGGATAAGGAAAGTGTGGAATATATGCTCAATAGAATACTACTCGGCCATAAAAAAGAATGAAATTCTGCCATTTGCAGCAACATGGATGAACTTAGAGAAAATTACATTAACTGAAATAAGCCAGGCACAGAAAGAGAAATACTGCATGTCCTCACTCATAAGTGGGAACTAAAAAAATAAAGAAAGAAACAACAACCACAATTATACATTGAACTTTTAATACAAAAAAGAATGGAACTGTGGTTATTAGAGGTGGGACGGAGGAGGTTAGTGAGAAATTGGTTAAGAGTCACGAAGATTGAAGACGTTCTGTAAACATGAGTATGTTAATTATCCTGATTCAATCACCACATTTGTACGCAGGTATTGATATTCTAATCTGTGCCCCACGAATATGTATAATCAATTATGTTTCTATAAAAGGCTGTTATAAATAAATAAATAAATAAGAAAGAAAGAAAGAAAAGAAAGACATTTGGGCATAGGACTGACTCTCACAGGTGTCTAAAGGCCTTGTGGGAACTTTAAGGTTACAACTCCTCTAGCAGAAATGCCATCTAAAAAAGAGAGAATATGAACTTGCAAAAAAGATGAATCAGACAGTGGATCATGAGCTTTAGGGGAATGTAGCTATCTTCCTCCTTTTCCCAAGCCTAGCATTGAAAAAATAGTCATGTTGGGAATAAATAATTTGTCACTGGAACCGACAAAGTGGAGGTCGTTTGGGGACATGAGAGAGCTTAACCAGGTGCCTCCGTGCAGATAATAAAATGTTCTCCCTCGACGTCATCTGAGCAGTGAATAAAAGAGGGTCCAGGGATGAGACGAACCCCTGAAGGGCTTAGGGTAAATCAGTGCGGATGTTTCCATTAAAGCAGGAGTAATAATGATAACTGAACGTTTATAGAAAGCATTTCATGCCTCAGATTCCACTGGGCTTTGAAACGGGAGGTTCTGATTCACACCAACCACCCAGAAAATGAATTAGGCTCCTGTTCACAGGGGCTGTGGGAGGGATGTCCCCAGGGAACTTAGGTTCATCAGATTATAGAGCTGAGAATGGCCAGTGGTGCTCTAGTCCAGTACCCTTTTCTGACAGGCCCAAAGAAGTTGAGGGACTGGCCGAAGGGTATATTGCTAGAACTTCGTGAAATTCCTAGAACTAGAACTCAATTATGCTGTGTGCCTTTGGGAAAGTCACCTAACCTCTCTGAGCCCCAGTTGCATGATCTATAAAATGTGGACAAAAATAGCACCTACATGGAAGGATTGTTGTGAGGATTAAATGAGTTAATACATGCTTAGAAGTGCGCCTGGCACACGGTAAGCACTAAATACATGCTAGGTATTATTAGCTATCATTCCTTTTAAAGGGTAACGCCATTTTAAAAAAAGACTGTTGTGGCCTCTTCTCATTTGCTGTAGTTTTAAAACAACCAATTGGGATGGAAATGGTAGGTAGCACTGGTGGTTTGAGTCCCCTTCTGCCCCACATCCTGGCCAACCAGGCTGCTGGATTACTATGAGCCCGCAGCAGTCCTGGCTCTGTGGCCCCTCCAGTTACGGGGCCATCGGAGACTTAGAGGAAGCGTTGGGACTGTCTCCCCGGGGCCAGGTGGTCTGGAAGGGAGGTGGAGCATAGATCCTCCGGTTTCGTTCAGTATCGCCTGACCTGATGAGAGGCAAGTCATTGGGGAGGACTAGAAAGCACAGTCAGGGGCTGCATGTTCTCTAATCCCAGAAGCGCTGCCACTCTCTGCTCCCCACTTCTCCTTACCCATTGGCTCATGTCTGAACTTTTGAAACCGTGCCTTTCGATAAGACATGGAATCCCTACTGACAAGGGTGCTGGGGGCAAGAGCTAACACTTTGGTCTATTCTCCATTGTTTTACTTTTGTAAGAGTAGGTTCTGTTCTTTCTTGAAAGTGAGTTTCAGTGAGGGTGGAGGATAGAGAAAGAGTATGAGATGGGATGGATATTGAAGATCCTGCAATGGGGAGAAAAAGGCTCAGAGGGGGGAAATGTGTTGGAAGACGGTAACATCTCCCAACTAATATGGGAGCTGCTGGAAACTAAAATACTATACAATTAAGTGACCGTGAGCTGCAACCATTTTGAATTCTATAACCATTATAGGTGAGTCATTTCTATACCTTGTGGACTTGGGTACTCTCTCAAACCAAATCCCCACTTGAATAATTTATCTTTCTCCCTATACTCTCTGCCTGAGGTAATTTATCAAATGAGATAATTCATGGGAAAGAGTTTTGTGACAAGGGTGTAAAGCACTCTAAAATTGTTTTGGTGACACTAGGGTGATAATTGATATTTTTTCTAATGGTTATGCATGTGGCCTTTTGGGTTGCTGAGGTATTTACTCAAGGGATAAGGAAGAAAATAGCCAACGATGTCAGGTTGGGGTAGGGGGTGGGGGTGGTGGTCATGGTGATGGGGGAGGGGGAATCTAAGCAGCCCAGCCATGGTGCTTTTGGAAGGAGCTCTACAGAATTTTAATTTCTTCACTGATTAATGAATGAATGAATGAAAGGATGTCTTAAAACTGCTGCACACAGGCAGATGAGCTAACCTAACCAAAGTGGATGGGAGATTGTAGAGTCAAGGAGGCCGGAATGGAGAGGATCAGGGGGGCCTCATGAGTCGGGCAAGCCTAGGTCTACTCCTTGGACAGGTCACTTAACCTGTTCAAGGCTCACATCAGCAACCTCAGAGGTTTAAATGAGAACAAATATGCAAAGTGCCTGCATAATTCCTTGTGCAGAGTAGCTACTCACCGGGTGGTTATCACTACTACTCTTGCTATCAAGGCAGAGTTTATAAACGCAGTTTATCATCTCAGTACAACTCAGATTTCAAGCTATTGCAAATAAACATTATTTACATCTTGAGAAGAAATCTCAATTTTTGATTTATTTTACTTATTTTTCTCTTAAGGGTTGAAGCTCCGACTGGAAGGAATTTTGATGAGTGAATAATTTTGGGTCCATTTGGCACAAGGGAAGTTCTGACAATGGCTTTGAATCTCATCCTGTACAAATCCACAGTGGTAGATAAAAGGCAAGAAACAGGGTGCATTCCATGAAAGGGAAAAGGCATTAACTTTCCTCCCAGCCTGGTTACTCGGGACATTAATCAGCCCATAAAAATGGGATTAAGTCAACTCTCAATTTAGCTCTGCAGTTCACCTTTAAAATGTAACCACTCTTTGTGTTTTAATAACCAGTGATCACATTTTAGATGTAATGAAAGAACAGGGACATTGCCCACAAATTTTCATGGGGATTCATGACTGCAGATGAAGCCCTCCCTGAAGACATAATGAACAATTATTCAATTTGGGGAATGGCTTTGGAGAAGCCATTGCAGCTGGGGGTATATAAAGTGAGTTTCCTAAAAGCTGTATAAATGAGACCGGAGCAACTTCCGAACATGTTGTCATCTATTTTACCCTTTATTACCTAATGAATATGTTATATTATCTTGAACCTATCAGCTTGAAGCTTTGCTCTTACACTGGGTCCCCCAAGGCAAACAGATGGATTTTTAAATCCTTTTTCTTAAAGTCTTACTGGATTGCAAAGCCTTTGCTGAAATGTGGAGGCTGAAATCATACTGAGTACTAAAGCATCCTCCTTAGCTTTGAAGGAGCTGGCCTGACCCTGTCCTAGAGTTTGGCTTTTTTCATTTTTCCTTCTCTAGGATACAGTACTGGAAGGGACCTTGGGGGTCATTCCAGGCCAAAGTGTCCACCACTCTCAACTAAAGAGAAAAATTAAGGCTGTTGTGAGTTTTCCCAAGAAACTACATTTATTCATTTTAAACAATCAGTCTTTACTCTGAGATTCTGTTTTTCTCTACTTTTGGTGTAAAATATCTCTTTTTTTGGCAGCTGGCTGGTATGGAGATCCAAACTTTTGCCTTTGGTGCTATAACACCCCCTGTAACCAACTGAGCAAACTGGCCAGTTGTCTTCTTTCATTAGATATTTTTAAAGGTATCTTTTTGAGATAAAATAAAACATTTTCCAAAAAAAGCTTTCTTTAAAAAGTTTTGCATAAAATCCAAGAGTCTGGGAACTAGTGCTTTAGTGTAATCCCTCCATTTTACAGATGAAGAGTCCAAGGGCAAGGCCACTACCCTCTCCAGCGTTGCTGAGTGAGTTGGTGGTAGAGATGGGCCAACTCCAGGCTTCTGCCTTCTGGCTTGGTGGTTTTTCCTCTATCAGGCTGTCACTTGGGAGATGAACAGAAGAGGCCTTGCTGAGTGGACAAGGGAAACTTCATGTACAGCTTCTGGCAGAGAGAAAAGTCTTTAGAGTACTCCAAGGGGATCAGCATTGCACCATGATTTTAAACGCGGTCACATCCAAAGCAGAGACGTGCAGATGAGGGCTCTAACTATGGTTTACATTCAAGAGCTCTGGAAATGCACAGGCCTGAAAATGTTTCCTCTACCAGCCTGTGATGCCCACAATCACAATCTCAGCCATTCCTCTTGGGATTTGGCTTGCCCACTCTAATTTCTCATTCACGCCCCCCTCCCACTTTCAAGAGCATGTTTTCCCCGGACATGTACCCATAAATCTGTATTGGTCATTAACAATCTCAGAATGAACATGTTTATTATTTCTTCTTTGGAAGCCAATTAAGAGCTGGAATTCTAATGGGGGGAGTAAAGATCATTTTAGATCCAGGGGAGTTCAGAATGGGAATGAAAAAGCAGATGTAGATGGGATGTTCTGAGTGGGGAGAGGAGGGTGGAGTGGACAGAGATGGTGTCAAGGCTCTGGTGCTGGTGAGATCAGGTGTCCAGAGGCCAGGAGTTCACCAGATGGAGGGTGGGTGGGCAAAGCAGACTGACTTGGCCATTTTGTCGAGAGTCATTTATCTGGTAGGAAGAACTAAACTGAGAATGTGGAATCTCTGTGAGCTGTGCTTGTCCAGGAGACTTTAAGAGCACTTGACTCTGTCCCCAGAGGCACCACTCCTCAGTCTAGAGCAGGGGGCTTAGGACACATCTTTGCTAATATTGTCAAACATTCATTTTATTGAAAGACACCCTGAAGGCACTTTCAAAGCGCCCTATGATTAATTCCTTATGAAAGAAGCCAAGGCCCGTCCATACCTGTATCCCTGATCAGTGGGCTGTTTTTGTCACTTGGAAACGGAGACAGAAATGAAAGGAAGGGCAACCACATCTTGTGGCTGGGATCACCTTAATGCTTGATGATGGCACAGAAATGCTCGTTGATAAAGCTTCTCTACAGGAAATGCGGGAGTCACCCTCCCAATTAAAAGAGCAGTTCTCCGGAAGTAGACCTTTAGGGGTCTAAAATAGGGATTCTGGTGGCAGTCTGGTGGTCATTGTTGGGCGGGATGTGGATGTTGGAGGGGCATGGCTGAGGCCCTCAGCTCCCCCGACCCTGGCTTGGAAGCCTGGGGGGCTTCTGGTCCTTCTAGGTTTTAAAGGTGTTCTTTGGTGGTGTTAGGCCTTTACTGATTAATATCAGAACCTAGTCTCTGATCTGTGAGATTTTGTTTTTTCTTTCAGTTCTGTGTTGGATTATTTGCTATTCCCAGCACTTAAACTCTGCAGTGGAACTAATTTGTTGTCCTTTGCTTACTTCTAAAATGGGGGGACTTCCTGTGGGGACCAGTACTTGAGCTCTTGGGTTGAGCTAATTGCTGCTTTGCTGCTGATTCCCTGGGGATGGGTTTTTGTGCAGCTCAGGTTTTAATTGTTGACCTTGTAAACACTTCCAAGTCTTGTGAGGTCCAGTACACCTGGGTTGTGTGGAAACTCTGGTCTGGGCTGAGTCTTTTTAGCAAACTGCACCCACTGCAGTTCTATATTCCTGACCAGTCTCCACTAAGTGGTCCTGTGCTGATTGGGGGGCAGATCAGCTGTCCTTGCTGTGCCCAAGTGTTCCCCTGATGGTCTTGTCTCCCCCATAGCCTGTGCTGCAAACGCTTCCCATGGGACAGGCCATGTACAGGCCTTGTGATGACTCACCAGCCTTCGAGTGGCTCCTTTTTTCAGTTGTCTTGGCTCCTCACTTCCATGTGGGTCCACGGGAACCCTGTTAGTGGTCTTGCTGGCCTGGGGGCCACAAAGGCCTTCTTCTCCCCTGCTGCCTCCAAGTAACCTCACAGGTTTTACCAGCTCTTGCTCCACGTGCTCACCAGGGCCAGACTTGAAATGGCCGGGGCTCAAAATGGTGATAGTGGACCTTTCTTTCTCTCATTGTGGCTTTCCCTGCCTTCATGAACTCTGTAGGTCTCTCCTCCTTTTCCCCTGAGCTCTAACGGCCCTAGTTTGGTTGTCATTGCTTTTTAATAGTTGTGAACTGGTTGATCGTGGGAAAGGGTGATGCTGGGGACCATCTATTCTGCCGTCTTGATCAGAAGCCCAGTATTTCTCTTTCAGACACACACACACACACATACTTGGGAAAAAAGCAAAATAGTTACACATTATACAGACTGTTTTGAAAGCTATTTTTTTCAGTGATTATTGTATTATACATATCTTTCTATTTAAAATATAACAGATTTAGAAGAAATAGATACAAATTGGAATTTACAAACTTGGTGATGTAGTAGACAAATCTATCTTATAGGACCTAAATACCTGCTGTGGTCTGAATGTTTGTGTCCCTACAAAATTCATTTGTTGAAACAATTCCTAATGTGACAATGTTGAGAGGTGGGCCTTTCGGAGGCGATTAGTTCATGAGGGCTCTGCCATCATGAATGGGATTAGTGCCTTTATAAAAGAGGCTGAAGGGAGCATGTTTGGCCATTTTTTCCTTCTGCCATGTGAAGATATACAGTAGGTGCCATCTGTGAGGAACAGACCCTCACCAGACACCAAATCTGCTGGTGACTTGATCTTGTACTTCTCAGCGGTCAGAACTGTGAGCAATAAATTTCTGTTTGTAACATCCTAGTCTGAGGTATTTTGTTTCAGCAGCCCAAATGGAATAAGACAATGTTGATCTTAATGAATTGTGTCAGCTGACAGTACTGCCCCTAGCAGAATGCAGCGTTGCTGCTCACATCTCTAGCTACTGCTGGAAGGGCCTCCCTTTGAAGGGTGAGGGCATTGGTGGTAGAAAATCTAAGCTGGAGTCCTAGCTCCACTAGTCCCTAGCTGTGCAACCACAGGCTTTGGTCCCCATCGTCATGTGCTAAGCACCTGGCTAGGTTCTCTTTTTACATTACTGTCACTTTTTACAATAGGCACACATTTTGGAAATAGGGAAACAGAGGATGTTGACCATGGTCACCCAGTTCGTAAGTGATATGTTTATCTGAGGCCTGTCTGGTGCTGAAGGCCATGGGCTTTCTACTGTGTCATGCTGCCTGGGGAGTGCCACAGCTTCCTTGTCTGTACAATGATAACAATGACAGAAACAAGTGACTTATACAGTTGTTGTCAGGTTCAAATGTAATAATATATATGAAAGCATCTGATCAATCATTTGGTAGATTATAAATAGCAATAGTTGTTATTAATTAAGAAAGATATTGTAAGCTGTGCTTCTCCCAGAAAATGTACCCAAGTTTGAAAGCAAAAGTGGAAAGCTGGCAGGCTAGTCCTCAATCCATGCAGCCTGCTGGTAAATTTTGTATGGCTTGCACAGTGTCTAATATTTTTCAGTAAACATTTTAAAATTATGCGATTTCATGGACAAATTCAAATTTTCAGCATTTCTTTAAGACATGTAAGACGTGAAGTGGCTGGGTGCATCTTCTGCAGGGCCCTACTCCTTGGAGCTGACTAGTGGATTCCAGCTCTAATAGGGGCATGTGGTATAGATTGTCCCAGGAGGTCTCCCCTACATCCACCATGGCTGTTTTCACCTGTTGGTACTACCTGACAGGTGTCTGCCTGTAGCCAAGTATGTGATCTGGTTCTGAAGGAATGATGTGTGTGTGTATGTGTGTGTGTGTGTGTGTGTGTGTGTGTGTGTGTGTGTACACCTTCATTAAGGGTGGAGGGTGAAGAGGGTGCTTTTGAGGTGCTGCAGGGAGTTCTGGCCACCTCTCATAAAGTATTGTGAGGCTCAGGCTTGAAATGAACTGAACTTCTTCTCAATGGTCTACAGCCCAAGACAAAATGATTACATTGCAGATAAAACAGGAAAGTCTCTTAGATCTAAGCAGAATTTCTAAGAGAGCTGTAGGCTCCCAAAAGGCTCTGTTGGTTCCCACTTCAATCTCCAAAGTGTAGGAAAAGGCCCCGAAGAGAAAAGAATTGACGTTGCTTTGCAAACAAGAATTAAGAACTATGCAGTGAGCTGCCAGGGCTCAGGCTGCTGAGCAGGGCGGGCAGGCACTCCCTCCTCCTGCCCCATCCACCTCCTTTTTTACTCCTTTGCACTGAGCTGCACAGGACATCTTTATTCTGGATTGATTGGGACCAGGGTCTATCTGGGAATGCAAGGGAACAGGACCGCAGGAGGCATGCTGCTCCCCAGGAGAGAGGTACTGCACAGACCCCACAGAGCAGGGAGATGTCCAGGGCTAGTGACAATTCCAAGAGGTGAAAGCACTGCCTATATTTCGTGCTGGCCAAGTGGGCCGCTAGACAAAAAGAAAAGGCATATGACTATTGAGTTCAGACAAACCTAGGGTGGCTTTTCATTCAGCACCTTCTTAGAACAGCACGAAGTGACCAACTCTCATCTCATTTGATGTCTGTGATTTTCAATGCAAAAGATTTACGTACCCTGGAAAAGCCCTCTCATGCCCAGTGCCCATGAAGGTGAGGTGGTGAGAAAACATGCCACACTTGCTACTGCTCAGGCTGCATAGTATATTTCCCTCAAGATGCTATTGCTCTTCTCATCCAGGCTGCTAGACCAGTAACCTCCCACTAATTTATTCTAGATAGAAGACGTTTTTTGTGTTTTAAAGGAATGTTCCTTAGAAAGATTGTCAAGATGTCATCAAATCTCTTATTTATTTACTGGCTGGAAGATCAAGTTTCCTATTAATAGATGTGGGACTCCAAAAGAGAGCAAGACTTTCAGCCTCATGCTCAACGAAAGGATTGAAATTGGCAATGTAGAATGAAGAGAAAGCGTCATTTCCCCTTTAAGTGGAAGGAAGCATGTGGGAGCAGAATTTAATCCCTTATAGTTCCCAAAGTTAAAAAAAAAATTTTTTTTTTATAGAGCTGAAATCTTTCAGAAACGGTCCAAAATCTAAATAATGTTCTTATCTGTAGTTTTCTTTGGAAAGCGTTCAGCAATAGATATAGATGTCCAAACACATAGCCAGCCCTGTCACAGGGAGCTGTGTATGGGAGGCTGTTGCCAACTCGTAACACACACTGATCCCCTGGCCCCCCTTTCACTCTCAAAATGGAAAACCCTTTTTATTCACAAACTTGACTTTCAAAATGCCAAGTTCAAGGATACCAATTCAAATTTGATATAATTTGAACAAAGCACACCCAAATTCTCTTTGATCATTTATATTTCCAATGAAGACAGGGCCTGCAGCATGGTGTACAAGAAAATGGACTTCAAGCAGTTGTCTGTACTCAGCAGCCAAGATAGTGTTTCATGAAGCACACTTATCTGAGCAGGATGCATCTAATTGAAACATTTAGCCTTTGGTATGGGCTTGTACTTAACAGCATCCAAATGGTTGTTCTTTCTAGTTTTATTAAAGGAGCCGGATCCTTCTCATAAGTTTTCCATTAATGGGATTATAAATTGATATAATTTTAAGTCCAAGAATGCAGAACTGGTATGCGGTAAACATAAACATGTGTTTGGTGTTAGATGCAAACTAGTGTAGCCAAAGTGGGCAAGTGTTGTAAACTTCAAACATAAAACAGATGTAAGGTAATTAGAGGCATGAAAGTGATGACAACAGCAGTGAACTGTAGCAATGAATGAACTGTTAGTTTAGGCAGGAATCGCTGTGGCCCTGGTGGATTTATCACGTTTCTAGCTGCTGTATGAACTCGATGTTACCTTCTGTTTGAGAGTGCAAGAACTGCTCTTTTTATTCAAAGGCAGGAAGCACAACTCAGAAACATGCAAACTATAGGACTCATTTTCTAAGTCTGAAGAAGTGGTTCAGCATTGCTTGTGGCAAAACGGCTTAACTAGTTGGCGAGCAATTTAAAAATGTTATTTCAACTCCTTCTCCAGTTTCAGGAGCAAAGGCTTAGACCACTTGGAAAAGTTAAGTCGGATTGTGGGTAAATGCTACATCCTAGGCCTTCTCCCAGTAATTTGGGAGGGTGTATTTACTCTGTGTGCAGGTGACACAGTCATATTTTAAGAGGTACTTTTAGCCTTATAACAAGTTTCACAGTTGAGTAAAAACTAAGGTAGAAGAAACCCTTGCTATAATTTTTGATACTCAGAAAGTAAGATTTTAAAGAAAAAGTCTTGGATTTGGAGGAGAAAGAGCTATGGGATTTTCCTCCTGGGGTATCAGCTGAGAAGAGCGACACTTTTTGATCTAGCTCTTTGTATTTGGAAATCACTGTCACACTGTGCAGCAGCCAAAGGATCACATTAACAAGTTACTTTTGATTTAGTGGGACCCAATTCAAACCAACTCTGATGCCACTGGTGTGTACCAAATTCAAGTCTTAAAAACTGCACACCATCACCGATGATAAAGAGCTTAATTCATTTTTGCATTGATTAATATAAAAATGTGCCCTTTGTCTATATCCAGTTCTTGAAGGCATTGAAGGAAGATGGCTGTTTCATGATAAAGATGAAAAGCCTGCAAGTGCTGAGAAGAAAGCAAATGATGATTAACATCAACTTGCTATTGGCAGGACCAAACCAAGAAAAGCATTGCTATGGTCTGAATGTGTCCCCCAAAGTTCATGTGTTGGAAAGTTGATTCCCAACGTGCTGGTGTTGAGATTGGCCCTCAAGGGAGGTGTCTGGGTTATGGGGGCACCTCCGTCATGAATGGATTAATGTCATTATCATGGGGGTGGGTTCCTTATAAAAAGATGAGTTCCCTCCAACCCTCTTTTGCCCTTTTGCCTTCCACCATGGGGATGACGCAGCAAGAAGGCCCTCGCCAGACACCAAAGCTTTGATCTTAGACTTCCCAGCCTCCAGAACTGTGAGAAAATAAATTCCTGTTTGTTATAAATTGCTCAGGTGTTCTGTTATAGCAGCATGAAATGGACTCAGACAGAGAGTTAAAACTACCTTTTATTTCAAAGTGCAGCCCCTTCTGGGGATGATGAAAGCACCATGGGTGACGTGGTCCTCCTTTCCTTTATGACACCTGGATTTAGAGGTAAGGCAGCTGTCACATGCCACCAGAGATCCTCCGACCCTCTACCTGCAGCCATAACATTATTAAGCCCCATTAAGTGATGAATGGTCACCACCCTTCCACCACTGCAGGCTTCCAACTTTAAAACATTTAAAATATTCCTCTCAGGAACAATATCTCTCCCATTTTTCAGAGACTCGTGTTTATCTTAAGTAGAAGGAAACAACTTGGAGTTGTTTTATTAGGAAAAAAACAACTACTAATTTCCTACTAGTTTTTAGGGAAGTAAAATGCTCTGAGCCTCAGCTTACACCTCTGTAACGTAGAGGTAATAATATTTGTCCTTACTACCTCCCAAATTGCTGGATTAAATGATAAAAATGAACGTGCTTTGAGCATTACTCTTACTGTGTGTTCATGTTGCTGTCTGTTCTACCTGCTTTACCAGGCCACCGCCTATAGAGCCTTCAAGACCCTATTAAAATACCACCTCTGCTGCTGCTTCTTGACACCCGGATGGAGAGTGGCACCCTCTCTGGGACATTGGGGCATTCTGTTTCAGTCTCTGTCACTGCACCTACCACATTGTATTGTGTTGTCAGTTAGTGTTTACCTCTCCAAATGGATGCTGAGCTCCTTGAGCCCAGGCACATTGTCTTATTCATTTTGTGTCCTCATGTTCCAAATTCGTAGCTAGCCATACCCTATGCTCAAGAAAAGTTCGTCTAATTAATGCATTGAGGATCCTGGATGGGCTACTTCCAATCTACATTCTTGACTGGAGGATTCTAGACCACTAAACTCTAGCAATTGCACACAACTTCGGTTTTGCCTTCTGTGCCAGAAGATGACCAAGGAACAGAGACTCACTGGGTCACGGTCAGAAACAGGCTTTTTGGAGTAAATCCCCATCAAGGCTTCCTTGGAACTGAAGGAAGGAAGTCAACACATTCACACTGCCTAGGAAGAGACATGGTTTTCACTTTCTTGTACTGAAGTTAGATAATTATGTGAAAGTGCTTTGTAAACTGCAAAGTTTCAGATAACTTCAAAGTATCGTACCATCTGTGTGCTTTCCTTTCTTTTGATGGTGAGCTTTTGAAAGTCTACAATCATTTTTAAAACTTCTTTGTATTGCCTTCAACATGGAAGATATAGTGGATAATCAATACTTATTGAGTAAATAGATCCTTTTATTTTTAGTCACCATGACATACCAGGGCAACACTAAATATGAGGAGTCTCAAAACGTTCATGGAAAGATTCATTTTTATCTTCTGATTCTATTTTTCCAGGAACTTTTTGGAGTATTCTCATACATATGGCTCCCGACTCTCACCCCTTTCTGCATTTTTCTGCATGTAAGCCAATGAATTAATAGACTTTCACCTTATAAAGTTATGGCTGTGGAAGCAACTTTTGGATATTTGTATTCACCAAAAAGTCTTCAGATGCTCATATGTCCCTCCTCCCCTATCCGTCTAATAAGTTATCATCACTTAATGAAAAAATAGGGGGATTTATTTGACAGCCTTTGCCATTGGTTCCAAGTGCCAAAAATATTGAGAAGTTATCTTTATTTTTTATTTTGGGGTGTGTTACAATTCCCTGGATGAAAAGAAAATGGTTAAGAGTGCCTACCTTTGGCACTCGGTATGTACTGACTGATTTGTTTAGAATTTAATTAACATGCACTATCTGTTGCACTCCTGCTGCAGGTAAAATGCCAGCTATGGGGGCATGCAAGATGCACAGATACGGTGTTGTTATAAGGAGCTTAAAGTACAATTTTGGAGATAAGACATACAAATAAAATATAACTTGCAATAAAAATCTATGTATGTTTTACAGATAGATTATTCATCTATAAAATATGAGATGTACTAAAATCTCTGATTTCAGAAAAGGGAGTCTCTGAGGGGAAAATAATAAACTTAGGTTCTAACAACGACAGGATCGTTCCTATGAAGTTTATTACTTAAAGATGTACAACACTATATGTAAATTTACATGTAGAAGATAAGAAAGAGGAAGGAACAGGGAGAGAGAGAAGGAAAGAAAGCAATGTTTGTATTAAATAATAGGCTGCTGAACCTCATTTCCTGAGTTAAAATCCTACTTCTGTTACCAGCTGTGTGACCCTGGGCACATTTTTTGATCTCTCTAAACCCCAGTTTTCTGTGAAATATGAACAAGAATAGAATAGTGATATTGTAAATATGAAATAAAATAATAAGTGTAAAGTACTGGACACATACTCATCTGCATTGAGTTTCCAGTATTAATATCTAATATCTACTGAGCACTTCCTGTGTCAGGCAGTGTTCAGGGTTTTAATATTATTTTATTACTACTATTATTTATTGTTATCTCATTCGATCCTCCCAGAGGCCCTTGAGTATGTTCTGTGCTTGTTTCACAGATGAGCTAACGTACGTGGTGCTTTGCACAGCGTTGCTCATGTGAGTAGGTGCTCAATAAATTATTCAATCGGTCATTAATTGAATTGTGCAAATGATATGAGTTGCATATCTAAAGAAATGAGAACGTAAGTACTGGCTCACAATGAGTGTGATATCAATATTTGTTATTTCCAGGCATTCTTACATCCCTGGTGCTTGTCTACTTGGGAAGTGGGGCAGAGATCCTGGGTCTGCCATTATTGTCTAATGACAGTTTTCCCAAATCAGGGCAGTAGTTGCCTGGAAGCAGCACCTCCTTTCTAATTAACTGTTTGGCTGCTGAGCCCACGGTGGCCTTGAAAGACACCCAGGTGACAATGGGGTGCCTGTGTTCCCAGACTGTGGAATTACACAGAGTCAAGAGCTAAATAGCCTCTCACATCTACTCATTTTCTCTTAAATTACATGTGATTAGGAATATAATAACTACTCCTCACTTTTCCCCCCCAAAATACTATTTTTCTCTGCTTCTCAGCTCTTTGATAGGGAAGGAAAGAAACCGAGACTGTGCTCAGGGGTGGGAAGGTTAAGGAGGTGATAGAGAAGAGAAGCCGGGCCATGGCAGGGGGGAGAGAGGCCACCCTCTGTGTCACTGGCAAGCTTGGAAATTCAAAAACAAAAATCCAGGGGCGAGAGTGGTAATTAGAGGATGTATGCAATACACTTTGATTATTGAAATCATACCTGCCCAGGGGTCCTGGGAGAGCCTGAAATGATATGTGTGCTTCCCTTAGAATTAGAAAGCTCAGCTGTTGATCTTTTTATTTTTGGAATGCCTATCCCTCTAATTACTTTACAGTCCAAATGATTAAAAAAAAGGAGCAGAGAGCAACAGATGAGCGCAAATTGCTGTGTTGAAAGGAAGCAGGCTTGTCTGTCTGCGTGGGGCTCTCCCCGTAATGAGAGTCACTGCTGGGAGCTGTTTAGACAAACTCTCCTAAAACGGGCTCCGTGCTCCGGAGCCATCCAGGCCTCCAAATGTGGGGCTTTGCTCTGCCGGGGCAGCGTCTGCGGGGAGGAAGCGCCGAGCTGTGTTTTGAATGAATGGGTTCGGCTTGATTTTTTGTGCAAGTGGGAGGCTATTTTAGAGAGCCCTTCCCAGGCCGGCCCTCACTGATGTGGCAAGCTCAGCCTCTGGGCAGACAGGCTCGAAATAGAACCGTCTGACAGTCTCGATGGCACTCGCCGGGGCGTCCCCTCCGAGGAGCAGGGCCCTCTCTGTTCCCCGAGGCCCCGCCACCCCCCACGTCACGTCCCCGCCTCTGTCTGGGTTCACGTGGCGCGGGATGCAGGCGTCCCATCAACAGTGGCTGCAAGAGAGTGACCAGCGCGGGGAGCGAGATGGCTCTGAAATGTGATCCACGGCACAGATGCTGGGGCGGCTCCAGCCAACATCTCCCCGCGGGGCCCCCGCCCAGGTGTGTGTGTCTCCAAGCGCCCCACCCGCACCGCCCATTCCAGTGCAGGTGTCAAGACGACTGGGGAACATGTGGCTCCAGGAGCCGCAGGGATGGCGTCCCTTTGCCTCAGACGACTCCTCTGGGCTGCAGCCACGTGAGGTCAATGCTCATTTCCGCAGAGGTGCCTCTCTCCCGGGGCTACGGGCAAGCCCACCGAGGGGGGGGGTTCGCTGAAGAATTCGCGTTATTGAAGATAGCTTAGCTCCAGCAGATTTCCTCACGTCTCTTAGCGACTTGGAGGGAACTTAGACTAAAGGCATTTCGCTTTTGCATTGATTTCTTAATTAAAAAATATCTTTCTTTTCCTTTGGCCCAGGTCAAATGACCTTGGAATTTCTTGTCAGAATACTGGGGGATTTTTTTTCAATGTTGAAATCACTTTTCTCAGATAACTTGAAAGAGACCCCACTTCTGGATGACAAAATGAATAGATGGGTTCCTTATTTGCAAAATCTTTAATGTTTCTAACTTGTTCTGGAGAAGAAATAGCAGATGGAGTCAATACAATCTGGCCCTTAAATTCATTTTCCAAGTTGATGAACTTGGCCACATTTCTACAATTACAAGGTTTCCCTTTGATGCTTGAAGAATTAAAACATGTAAAACATCTCCATATGTTATTTTTTGTTGTTATTAAGAGGAATTTTTTGACCTAGCAAACTTAAAATCCAAATGAGTGTCATATTCTCCGTAGGAGATACAATGGACTGACTATGGTAGAGCTGTATTGATCCATATTCTCAATTTTGATGCGGCCATACATAACATCCTTTCATTTTTTTCTATACTAAGTAGTGTTTTTGGTATTTATCCAGTATCATGCTTTGCACAGAGTAGTCATATATAATAATTTAGTCTCCTACCTTCCTCTTTAATCCTCTTGAAAAGTTGGATTGTGTGTTAAATTCCAATTCATGGGTAGGCAAGAGGTGGGTGAGGTTGTTTGGGTGCCCAGCCGACCTTCCCTATGCCAATGGAAATGAGTTTGAAACTACCTATTGATCATGTCTAGGTTGGTGTCTATGTCTACCGTCCTGTGTTGCCAACACTGAAACAGGCCAGGACCCGAACTGATTATACGTGAGATCAGTAGCAGCTCTTCATGCAGCAGGTGTTGTCAGAATGACAGTTGCAATGGATGGATGTGGATTCTAGCCAAGAAAGAATTTTGCAGTGTTTTATGTTAGGTCGTTCACTATTCGACATAAGAGAAAGTTAGGCCTATAAGATGGTAGCATTAACACTTGTGACCAGGCAGAAATTTAATGGATTTTTGTAGAATACCAGACAGTAGAAAATTTAAAGTTGAATTTAATTTACATGTTCACTTTTAAGACTGATAATGTACAACACTTTTGTCTCCTTCCTCCTATCTTTCCCCAAAACTAAATTAACAACAACAGCAACAACAGTGCTTTTCAATGCTGGTTAGAAGAAAAGAGATGAAGACATTCTACTGGGAACTTTGGACTTTGGACATTTGAGAATCTTACAAAATGGACCAAAAGATGCTTCTGTTGTCTGATCTACTGCAGGGTTGGCCCTCTTAACGTGGACTCAGGTAAATCCACCATGAAAGCAGTTCAGGAGCAATGTCTGTGGACTGCAACTGCTTGCAGGATTTTGGCAATCAAGTAAAGAAAATGCCAGCAGCGATGGCTTGGAATGGCATGCAAGCTCGGCATTCAAAACAGGCATCAGTGGGTAATTGTTACGGGGCCTCATTCTGTAGGAAATGATTTTTCTGGAGCCACATTTTGTAGTTGGAGGACAATTTTGTTTTCCTCAGGGCAGCACATGAATATGAAGATATTTGTAAAACCTTTACTACAGATCATGATTTCAGACATAATGAAACAGTAAACAAGAGTCTGGTGTTAATTATCTGTGGTTTTAAATTTTATGCCATTAAAAGATGTAAGGATTATTAATTTCATGTATCCTACAAAGTAGAACATGCCTGAGGACACATGGATAAATGATTCATGTTGGTCCCCAATGTCTGACATTCAACATTCAGGCACACACTCTGAGTCTGTGGTGCTCATTGGCTCTGCTATGATAAAACCTCATTAAGTCAAACCTCACCAAGACAGATTTAGGGATGAATCAGGGCTGAAGCTTATGTTTGCATATCTGAAAGCCTTTGCTAAGCAAACCAAGAGTTGCCCATAGTTGAAGGAAGGATGATGAAAGAGAAGGTAGTCTCCAGAACACCAAATACAGAGAAACCATCATGAGGCTAGATACACTGTATGTAAGTGACCTCAGAACAGATTTCCTAGAGGCCTCAAGAGAGCAACATTTTCTGAACCCACGGTATGTTTTAGAAATGACATTCGAGCTGCCTTTCTTGTAGAATATTGTCTTCTTCCCAGAGTATCCTGGCCATTTATCTCTTAGAAATCTCATAACTGGGATAAAACCATGTGAAGATATTTTAATAAAGGCGATCAAGGAAAGTGACCCCATTGTCTTGGTTCAGAAGGAGAAGAGAAGGAGGCACCGTTTTCTTCCCACAGGCAGATAAACTGCTGCTGCTAGGGAGACTCCAGATCACATTTCTCTGACTGTCATGAGTAGAATTTGCAAGCCCTTCTCCCTGCAAGTACTTACCCTTGCAAGTGGCTGATAGAGGAGACAGAGGATGACAAACGTGGCTAGAACATTCTGCATCCTATACTTTGCTAATCTAACCATACTTCAGCCAGAATGTTCTTGGATCCCCCGTACTTTGGAGGTGGAAAGGGAGGAGGGAAGGAGTACTTGAGCCCGACATCCTGGGACACACAATCTGGCTTCATCCCCAGAGGTCATTTGTCCTTGTGTCAGTACTTTTCTCAAGAAATGTAAGTGCTTTTGTGAAAAGCTGCTATAAAAAGGCATACAGGTCTGTGTGTTTTCAGGCTAAGGCTGGACATACTAAGGCCACTAAGTGCCTCATGGACCGGAAGACTGTTCAGTATAGCACAGAGAAGCCAGGGACTTGGCTTCCAACAAGACTCCTGAAATTGAGAACACATCTCTCTTTCCTCCCATTGCATAAATGGGACTCCAAAATGCTTCTCAATTAACAGGTGTCTTTGGCTTTGTGACAGCAGTATTTCATGGGGAAGAATCCCATCATGTCATGTATCCATTTGGATCTTTCCAATGAATCAATTGTGCAAATTCCTGCTTTGCTGGAGAAATAAATACTTCTGCAAAACATTTACCTGACCTAATAGTCTAATCTTAGGCCAACAAAGCAGCAACACCTGCTAAACAGAAAACCCTTGATAATTCGGGATTAAATAACATTAATATTATTTTTTGTAGGTCAGTAGGATTGTCCAGAGGACCAGTGATAACAAGGATTTAGGAGGGTGGGTAGATTGCAGAAGATAACACTATAATAATATTCTGTGTTTATATCGGGCAAAGGGGACAGTATACACAGAAATGAAAAGTTTGCACTTGCAACAAGAGCAAAATTCAGAATGGAAAATATTAATAGCTTGTATTCGTAGAGCGCAGGTAGCTTATGAGGCACCTTTGTACACAACAATTCGTGTGGTTGTGCTTCCTGCCTGGTAAGATTCCTGGGTGGGTGTTATTAACTTCCCCTCACAGATGAGAAAACGAAGACTCGGAAAGGTTAAGTGACTCAGCTAGTACGCAGAAGAACTGGGTTTAAAGTCTAGGTGTTCTTATTCCTACTCCAATATTATTTTTGCTACATTTTTAATAACAAAGAAGATCTAGAATGGGTAGGTGTTGCTTTATGAGTCTCTGGTTAAGACTTTAAAATAAAATCTGTATCACAGAATGAAGCATTGAATCTGTCTACAGGAACATTGCTCCAAAGGACCTTTTCCTTTAAAGATCTCTGGAATGTTATCTTGCTCCAAGAAGGAACATCTTTGGTGTGCATATATGAAAAAAAAAAAAAAAAAAAAAAAAAAGAAAAGAAAAGAAAAAAGTCAAGGCCCAGGGCAAGGTCAGGTAGCTGGATTGAGGGGGAAGGTGCTTTTGAAAATATTCTCCCTGAGTTCCCCAATTGGAGATTCATTGTGAGGTTGCCCTTCTCAGCCAGAAGGGTCTGTGGAGTGCAAGGTTGTGGGGACTTCTAAGAATGTGGTTTTTGAGTCAAAATAAAAACTTTTTCTTACATTCTGACTCACCGGGGATTAGAAAATAGTAGATGGATTAGACAAAAATGCTTCAGTTAAGAATTTAATCCTGTTAGGCAATAGTAAGTCACTTTTCTTAATGGCCCTCTTGCCAAAAAGTAAAAGAAAAAAAAAAAAAGGCGCATCCACAGTTTGTAAAGATATAATTGTCTCTGCAGAGCTGCTTGCCTAAGGCCCCTTGAATGCTGTGGTTTTCTCCTGTTTGCAGGACTTTCTTTTCTGAAGAGAATGATGGATTTTACATGGGGGTGTGAGCTGTGCCATCAGCAAAGGCTTTCCCAGCTGGGCTGACCCGGTTGTGTGAAGTCCAATGATGGGGCTGGAATCGCTGGTAGGAGCAGTGAGTGTGGGAGTCTGGCTTCCATTCTTGTTGTCAGAGTTCAATTATGAGGGGGACAAGAGGGAAAATGAAACCAAATGCTTAAACTGCTTTTGACTTTGTAGATTTGAAAGCCGATTAAAACTCTTCCAGTCTCCCTCCTGTTTCTATTGTTACAAGACTCTTCTTAAAGGGTAAGCGTTAAGCTTACCCTTTAAGCTTAAGATCTACTTTGTTCTGACATTCGCGTTGTTGCTGTATTTAAAATATCCCTTAGTGGGGGAGTCTGGGTGGAGTGGGGCGAGGGACAGATAAATGATTGGCAGGAAGGGTCAGAGGAACAAGTGTTACTTGAGTGACTTTTTACAGCAGAGAAACCCCAGAAATTTATATAGAAATCATCATTATGTGGATAGAACCCTCGTATTGCTGGTAGGGCCTGACACAGCAAGAGTTAGAGGACAGATTTCAGAGAAAAACCAATCCAACTTTAGAATCCAAGGAACTGCTAGAGACCAGTGGTTGAATCTCCTGTTATCTACTGAGCCTGATGTCGAATCCTGAAGAGCTGCATGAAGTATTAGATACAGTGACTTTTTCCAAGTGTCCAGAAGCTAGTTGGGATGACAAGACATTAATGGTTCCACATCTGCTGGCTATAAAGACCAAGGCCATATTTAATATCAGATTATAAAGACAGTTGGAAGTTCATAACCGACCATACTGTGTCAAAATATGTTTGTTTTTTGTCAAATTGTCCTATTATATTGGGCAAGAGATTGTGAGAGGTTCTCCCTTTGATTTACTATGATGGGAAAAATATATCATGACTATTACTCGGTCAGCAATAGATGTGTGTGTGCTGGGGGGGACATAAGGTGAGCCCGGGATGGTGTTAGACATTATAAGGCTAAAAACAGGAAGAAACTCATATTTACTGAACTGGTTTCACCTGCTGGACAATAACAAGATTTATAAAGAATATTCATAGATTAGGGTAAAAATAATATTTCCTTCTCATTGACACCCTACATGCAACACTGGATCTTCATCTGCCCTAATTTTGTAGGAAATCCAGTGTTTCCTTCATCAGTCATTCAGCAAATGTTTTTGCATGTCTTCTGAATCAGGCGTTCTGGAACCCCCCACCCAGGATATCCAAGGATTACCAGGGATCCACCATCCTGGTCATGTTCTCTGCTTGCTCAGAGAGCAAGCACTCAGATACCTCTTGAGGTGGGTGGACTCCACAGCTGTGAGGTGGAGACGTGTTGGTACCATTACTGCTGCTGTTGTCCTGGGCACTGTGTGCCCACATCCGGGAAGTCTCCACGTCATCCTGATGCTGGAATCCATGGCTCTTCCCACAAAGTGAGTGGGACATGGATCCTTCTGAGTCATCCTTGGTTAAATGGGTAAGGGAATAGGGAGAAAGCCCAGGGACAGCTCACTTGGATGCCCAAAATGTTCAGATGCCTGTCATAGTGGTATTCTTTCAGCACCACAGACTTTATCATTCATTTATTTGTTCATTTACTCTCATATTTATGAAGCTCCATGCCAGAAATGATTCTGGGCAGTGGAGACACAAGTGAACAAGATAGACCTGGTCTCTGCCTTTAGGAAATTTCATTCTAGTGGAAGGAGATAGAAAGCAAATGAGAAAAAGCAGTGGCTGATATGTCTAAGTACTATGGAGGAAAACAGGCAGGGAAGAGGGTAGACTGGCTGAAAGTGTGTGTGTGTGTGGGGGGGGTGAGGTTGCTATTTTAAATAGGTCAGGAAAGACCTCACTGACAAGCTGACATTTGACCAAGAGTTAAAGGATGTGAGGGAGAGAGCTGATCACTGTCTGGGGAAAACACTTCCAGGCAGGAGGAATCACACGGACAAAAGCATCTTGGTGGGAGCATACATGGCAGCCAGCAATCAGAGCTTAGGGAGTGCAGAGAAGTGGAGTAGGGGACATGATTGGTGTGGGTGTGTGCGAGTGTATGTGTCTGTGTGGGGGGAATTGATCAGAGGCCCTGCACACCTTGTAAGTACTTGGTGTCTATTCTGAATGAGATGGGAAGCCACTGGAGGGTTTTGAACAGATGAACGACATGACCAATCTATTATAGAAAAACCACTCTGGCTGCCAAACTAAGAAAAAACTGCAAGAGGACAAGGTTGGAGATGGGGAGTATATTAGTCTATTTCTGTTGCTTATAACAGAATGCCTGAAACTGGGTAATTTATAAAGAAATAGTATTTATCTCTTACAGTTTCAGAGGCTAGGAAGTCCAGAGTCCAGGCAACACATCTGGTGAGGGCATTGTTTGGTGGTGGCTTTACAGCAATGCAGGGAATCCCATGGCTGATATGGCAGGAGCAAAAGAGAGAGCTTCTCACATGTTCTCCTATTAAAGCCATCAGAATCACACCCATGACCGCCATTAAACCATCAATGGATTAATCCATTCATGAGGGTACAGTCCTCACAATCTAATCACCTCTTCAAAGCCTCACCTTTCAGTTACCAAAATAGGATTTCCTACTCTCTTAACACTGTGACAGTGGGGATTAAATTTGCAACTCATGAACTTTTGGCAGACACACTTAACCCATAGCAAGGATATTGATTAGGAAGCTGTTATAATAGTCCAGGTGGCAGATGAAGAGGCTTGGACCTGTGTGGCTAAGTATCAGGAAGGTGGTGAGAAGTGGTTGGATTCTGACATATTCTTGAGGTAGAGAAGAAAGGATTTACTGACAGATTGGATGCGGGTGTTAAAGAAAGAAAGAAGTGGAGGAAAGCTGGGCTGACCATCCCATTAAATGGAGTCCCAAGAGAGCCATTCCCCAGGACAACAAGCGTTTCTGCTGGTGAGCTCAAGTGGCAACAGTATCATGGTGCCCAGGAATAAGGGAGGGCCACCTCTTTGTAACTATTGGCTTCTCTCAAGGGAGCTGAGACAGGCTGGGTGCCATTTCTATAACTATTATACCTATCCATCTTCTCTATCTATCCAATAATTTAATTGTTGAGTATATAATTCATTCACACCCAACAGATATACAAAAAAGGGTGTTTTTTCCTTATGACCAACTCTTTATGTATTTATTAGCTCTACAGTTTTTTCCTTTTAAATGTATTTCTGCTTTTATCTTTACTATTTCTTCAGTCTGCTTTTTCCTGATTTAGATTCTTTATTTATTTCAATTCTTCTTGTCAGTATTTAAGGCTATACATTTTCCTCTGAGCACTGCTTTGGATGTGCTTTGCGTATATTGTATGGTTTTATGAAAGCTCTTTAGATTCATCCACAAGACCTCTTTTCCAGGCATAAGTCTGTCACCAGTGTGGCTGGGCCAGATAAATTTAAGTACTGAGCCAGGGTAGATGCTTAACATTGTTCCTCAGCACTTAACCAGTAGGAGGCTGACCTCAGGAAGAATTCTCTCAGGGACCTTATTGTCCTGTACTCTCATGTTATCAGGTCTTGATTGGTGCTTTCATCCCATTACACATATTTTAATGATTTTGAATAGCAAAGGGAAAAGATCCCTTTCCCCCCAAGGGTCTCCCTGTTTCTATGTAAATTCATGGGACAAATACATAGATGGTCAGAAGAGTTCTGCCTGATTCCACCAACACTCACGGTCCAAATGCCAATAGGTTGGAGGCATGGCTGTTATGACTCTCTCCCCACCCAGCCAGTACCCATGTGTCCTTTTGCACTTATATTATTTCATTTAAGCTCCATGACAATTTTGTGAGGTAGTCATTTTTTATACCCATTTTCACATACAGACACAGCTTAGGGGAAGGTAAAATACCTTCCATAAGTGGCAGAAATGGGATTTAAACTCAGATCTGTCTTTGAATCTAGACTTTTTCCACTTTATCATGTTCCCTACCCAAAAGTTTCAGTATTCGTGTTTCAATGGTACAGTTGCATCATAAAGTGCTGCATCTTTTATAAACTATGATAAAAGATCATCAAAGTTTAGCCTTTTAAGCACCAACAGTTTGAAAAACATTTTAGATATAAATATTTCTAGAATGTGCTATAAAGTCTTCTACCTTCTTAAACAGAGCACACTGAACAGATTTTAAACTTTGCTTGATGATTCACATCATCTTTATGAGCATCCATTATTATGTAATGCTATAATATAGGGAGTTTAAGTATCTTGCCCAAGGCTAGACAGCTGTTAAGTGGGGAAGCCATTCAAAGCAGGCAGTCTGGCTCTAGAGACTATGTTCTTAGCCACTGTGCCATAATGCCTCACCAAGGGCTCAAAAGAGTCAGAGATCTCCGTGGGCTGGAAATGACTTCTCCTAGTAGTGTTGGTTGCTCTGGTAAAGATCAGAGAGGCAGGATCTGAAGGTGGCAACAAGCAGAGCAGAGGGGGAAATGAGGGTCCACTTTGCTGATATTCCAGACCAGAGAAATGCCAGGTCGTAGTTGAAGACCAGGAAGAAACAGATCAGAGTTAGAGGTGTGTTCTATTAAAAAAAAAAAAAGGTGAATATCAAGGAATCTATGAACAGAAGCCTAAGATAAAAGTCATATGTCAGAGCTTCTGTGGGGAAGGGGCTGATGAATAGCACTTTCCTGTTGAGTTCTGAAAAAACTGAAAGACCTAGAGTAGTAGCAGATGGGGCCACAATATTCCTTTATTATGGTTGAAGGCTAAGTTAGAAGCTCTAGCTCATTGTGAAAACCAAATGGACCTGCACAGTAATTCCAGAATTCAGCATTACTTACCTCATATTCATGTGGGCATTGGATCTGCTAAGACTTACAACATGGAGAGACAGATGTGTCCTGGTGCCCGCAGTAAGTTCACTCCCAAGAGAGAGAAGGGTGGAGCTCAGCCTAGAGTGCCTTGTATATTCTTCTCAGCAAAGTCTCTCCACCTTCGCTTGGACAGAGTGAGTAAGAGGTGGACAGAGGCCAGAAATTACACTAATGGTAGTCCTTTCACATGGAAAGAAATATCAAAAGTCCTCCTAACATCACAGTGAATAGATTTTAATTATGCATCCTGCAAAACTTTTCAGTGATACCGTGTTCAACTAGAACAGATAATACTTGTCAACCTTATCCTGATAGTAGTTGTCAGGAAATGCAAGTGGAGGAGGTAGGAATTAAACTGGGATTTCAAAGATGGGTTGGATTTAAATAAGTATAGAGGGCAAGAATGTTATTCCAGACAGGAGGAAATGATTCAAGCCAAGAAATATTCACTCTATATTTAGGGGACAAATATGTGAGTGGACTAGTTTGAAGAGGTTTTGAAAAGGTAAGTTTGTGCAAACCGTGCCTGCCAAAGAAATTGAAGGTTTCCAGAGATCCCATGTGGAATTAGAGTCGCATGACTGAGCTTCCTGTCTATGGAAAAAACAAACAAACAAAAACCCATGTATAAATGTTCTATACCTCTATGCTAGTTATTTGCCTGTTTGCTGTCAGATCCATTCTCTACCCTTCCCTTGTCTGTATTGCATTTTCCAGGATTCCTCAACTGGCTTCTGGCTGGGTTTGGTCAATGGGAGGCACTGGCATGAGATAGGATGGTAATTGGTAAGAAGCATCCAGGGTGCTTTTTGTCATCTCTCTCTGCCTGAACTGACATCTCCAGTAGTAACTGTGTCTCTTCTTGGTTCCTGCTCCTGAAAGATGTTCCTGTTGTGGAGCCAGCTTCTGCTGGATTGTCCCAGATGATGGCTATCAGAGAATGAACAGTACTAATGCCATTGATGGAATTTGGATGTGCTGTCCCCTCCAAAACTCATGTGGAAATTTCATCCCCAATGTGGCAGTGCTGGAAACTGATTGAGTCACGGGGGCGGATCCCTCATGAATCGAGTAATGCTCTCCCTGGGGGAGGGGGAAGAAATGAGTGAGTTCTCGCTCTATTTGTTCCCGAGAGAGTCCGTTGTTTAAAGGACCCCGGCACTTCGTCTCCCTCTCTCTCTTGCTTCCTCTCACCATGTGATCTGCTCGTACCCACCTGCAGCCTGCCACTTTCTGCCATGAGTAGAAGCAGCCTGAGGCCCATGCCAGATGCAACTGTCCCAGAGTCGTAAGCCAAATAAACCTCTTTTCTTTATAAATTACCCAGTCTCAGGTATTCTCTTATAGCAACACAAAATGGACTAAAATGGAAAATTGGTACCAAGGAGTGGGGTGTTGCTAAACAGATACCTGAAAATGTGGATGCAGCTTTGGTACTGGGTAGTGGGCAAAGGTTGGAGGAGTCTGGAGGATTCAGAAGAGAAAAAAACCAGGGAAAGTTTGGAATGTCTTAGAGACTTATGTGGTGGTGAGCAGAATGCTGATAGAAATGCGGACAGTAAAGGCCACGCGGATGATGAAGTCTCAGATAGAAATGAGGAACTTATCAGTAACTGGACAAAAGATCACCCTTGCTACACCATAGCAAGGAACCTGGCTGCATTGTGTCCATGCCCTTGGACTTTGTGGAAGTTGGAACTTAAGAGTTGTGAACCAGAACATTTGGCCAAAGAAATTTCTAAGCAGTGAAGCATTAAGGAAGCTGCATGTTTGATTTTAAGAGCCTACTCTGAGTTATGGTGGCAAAATCATGTTGTGAAGCTAGAATTTAAAAGTGAAGCAAAGCGTAAAGGTTTGGAAAATTTGCAGCCTGTCCATGTTGTAGAAAAGCAGAGAGCATGCAATGGTGCAGCCCAGTGACCATTAGCTAAGAAGATTAGTACAAAGGAAAGGAACTACCAAGAGAAGGAGAAAAAGGCCCTGAAGGCATTGCAGAAGCCTCTGGGGCCAACCCTTCCATTTCAGGTCCAAAGGCCTAGGGAGACAGAGTGGTCTTGGGGAACAGGCCCAAGGCACCCTCCATGGGCTCATTGTTCAGGGCCACCTCGAGAAGCTGCTTCCAGCACCAGCACCCCAACTGTTTTGGCTGCTCCAGCTGTGGCTGGGCCCATAGCTTTGGAAAATACAAGCTGGAAGTCTTGGCGGCATCCACATGGTGTTAGGTCTGCAGGCTCACATAATGCCAGAGCTGGGAAGGCTTGGGAGCCACCACCCAGATTTCAAAGTTTGTATAGAAAAGCCCGGGGGCCCAGGAAGAGACCTGTCACAGGGGTGGAGACACTGCAGAGGCCATCTACTAGAGCAATGCTGAGCAGGAAAGTGGGGTCAGAGCCCCCATAGAGAGCCCTCACCAAGGAAATGTCTAGTAAAGCCAATGCAGCGGGGCTGCTGCCAGGACCCCAGAACTCCAGGGCCACTGGCAACATGCAATGCAGGCCTGGAAAAGCTGCAGGCACCAGCACAGCTCACTGGGCTGCACCTGGCAGAGCTGTGGAAGCGAGGCTGCCTGATGCTTTGGGAGCCCAGATGCCCCAGTGTGCCCAGAATGCAGGAGTTGGAGTCAAAGAAGATTATTTTGGAGCTTTAAGATTTAATGTATGTCCTGCTGGGTTTCAGACTTGCTTGGGACCTGTTTCTTCTTTCTTCTGGCCTATTCCTCCCTTTTGGAATGGAAATGTATACCCAATGTCTGTTCCACCATTGTATCTTGGCAGTAGGTAAATTTGGTTTTGACTTTTACAGGTTCACAGCTGGAAGGACTTTTGCTTTTGGTCTCAGAGGAGACTTTGGATTTTGGACTTTTAAGTTGGTGCTGGAACAAGCTAAGACTTTTGGGACTGTTGGGATAGAATGACTGTATTTTGTATGTGAGAGTGACATGAGTTTTGGGAGGCCAGGGGCGGAATGATGGAGTTTAGATGTGTTGTCCCCTCCAAAACTCATGTGGAAATTTCATACCCAATGTGGCAGTGCTGGAAACTGATTGAGTCATCGGGTGGATCCCTCATGAATCGATTAATGCTCTCCCTGGGGTAGGGGGGATTAATGAGTGAGTTCTCGCTCTATTAGTTCCTGTGAGAGCTTGTTGTTTAAAGGACCCTGACACCTCCTCTCTCTCTCTCTCTCTTGCTTCCTCTCATCATGTGATCTGCTCATACCCACCTGCAGCCTGTCACTTTCTGCCATGAGTAGAAGCAGCCTGAGGCCCGTGCCAGATGCAACTTTCCCAGAGTCGTAAGCCAAATAAACCTCTTTTCTTTATGAATTACCCAGTCTCAGGTATTCTCTTATAGCAACACAAAACGGACTTAAAAAGAGCCATCTTGTGTCCTGCCTGCCATGTTGACTCCTGTTTAACCTCATTCCTTTATTTCACTGAACAGTTATAGATTAACCTTAGGGAAAGCATAACAAGAGCATAGGGATTAGGGACTAGGTGACTTATCGCAACTCCTGGCATCACCTAGTCTACACACAAGCATCACAAGCTCTCTGCTTCATAGATTATAGGAAACTTATTTTTCCTAAACTATTTCTTTGAAGCTATGCTATATAAGCCTTACCCACAGGTCCAAGAGAGAGAGAGAGAGAGAGAGAGAGAATTCTCATCTGCTATAGATGTCCAATTCTTCACTGCATGTGACTTTCCTGTATGTAAGTAACTCCTGTAATAAATATCTTTGCATCCTATATGGACTTGCCTGCTTCCTTCTTTGGTCTCAAAGTATCTTCTCAGTTTGGAGGACATTATACTTTAACTCCCTCCTCACACAGTGACCTCTACTAACTCTGCCTCCTTCGTGCTAATCCCTAAATTGCCTTGCTGTCTTCTGAATCCTCAGATCCTCAGACACTTGTGTGACTACTTCCCTGTATTAATTTCCCTCTGTTTGAAATACCTAGAATAGTTTTTCATTTTCTTGGCTGAACACTGACCAATCCACCACTCTCCTTCCCCTCAAATTCAAAAAGATTTACATCCCAAACATTGCTCCCCAATGCAGGGTTTCCAAGTTGGATCCCAGGCTGAGGAAGAACAAGTCAATATTTGCTCCTTAGAATGATTACTTTGGTAACATGTGGAGAAGGATAGTAGAAGCTGAGACTAGGGAGACCTTGTTTGGAGACAATTGCAATAGTCCAGGAGAGAGATGATGAGAGTTCAAAGTCCAGTGGTTTTAATGCAGATGTAGAGGGGGGAATGGACATGAGAGATGCGAAAGAGTTAAAAGTCCCAGGACCAGGACTCTGACTGGGTGTGAGTAAATTAGGAAGATGGAAGAGACAGGAATAATTGCCCAGTTTCTTCAGGGTGACTGAATGGAACTTGTGCTTTCATCTGAGCTTAAGGACACAGGAAGAGGGGCAGATCTGGATGGCTGGGAAGAAAATGAGCTCATTTTGGTGACATGTTGAATTGAGTGGCATATTGTTCTGGTACTCAGGAGAGGGCAGGAGTGAGACAGTTTAAGTCATCAGCATAGATGATGAGGAAAGCCAAGGGTGTAGGTAAAATCTCTCAGAGATGTAAATAGGAAAGTGCTAATAGCAGAGCATGAAAGAGCATCCACATGGAAAGGGAAGGCAGAGGACTGAGTCAGAACAGCCAAGAAACACAGAGGAGAATCAGAAGAGACTGACATCATGGGAGCCAAAGAAGAGCAAGCTTCAAGAAGAGAACAGTCGCTACTGTCAAGTGGTGCCTGGTGGCCAAGAAGGACCAGTCAATGGAATTGGCAATAAGGAGGGGGAGTACAAATGTAAGTAAGTGGCAGATATGGGAGCTGAAGCTTGTGCTGAATATATTTGCCAATCACATATCTGATAAGAGGTTAATATGCACAATATATAAGCAACTCATACAACTCAATAGCAAAAAAACATCATCTTTTTGGCATAAGGATTATTTTGAACTGGTTATTTTGAGAAACTGCAGAGTCAGGAGATGCCCTCAAAAATTGCCCTTTTGTAAGAGAAATTTATACCTATAATAAAGTCTTATATAGGTTGTGATAGAGACATAATATACATAAGTGAAAAAAGCAACTTTCTCAATTGCCAAATGATATACAGGTAATATCCTACCATGATGAGAAATACTATTACAAACATGTATTATGTGAAAATCTCTAAGTTCCAAATTATATCCTTTTTTAATAACAGTCCCATTAAAGCAAAATAACAGACAGTTTCTCTTTCTCTCTCTGTAATGAGGATTTAATTAGTGGTATAGCTGTATACGACATACCATGAGTGTGTTGCTATTGAAGGGAGGTAGAAAAGTGGTGTGATCACAGGGATCCAAAGTAGGTAGAGTTCATTAGGGGAAGTCCTGAGGGCAAAATGAGTGGGCAAGCTTGGATCCAGCAGAGGGGGCATAGCTGGAGAAGGGCAAGGAAGGAAGGCTGAGATGGAAAGCCTTGACTGTAACTCCCAGGGGACTCTCAAATAAAGGTTAATAAATGTAGAAATGGAAAGGGAAAGACTGAGGATTTGAGATGATGGCAGGAAGGAGTTGTGCTTTGTTGTTCAGGCAAATGATGTAATGAAATTAGCATTTGAGAAAGATTAATCAGGTTTATATTTCTATCATTTAAAACATGCAAAGGTTGAGAAATCACTGTAGTATTTGCTCATTATCACATTGGGAATAAGCTGAAATTTATGAAATGCGCATGGCTCCTCTTATTAAGGACAAGAACTTGAGTGCATTGTGTACTCTACAAGGTCATAAAGTGGAAAAGAAAAATCACATAATAAAACAGAGCAAACAGGTGCTCTTCTATTAGTAATCAAATATGTGATACCACTCCATACCCACCAGAATGGCTCAAATTAAAAAGCCTGGCAACACCAAATGCTGGCAAGGATGTGGAGAAACTAAAATTCTCATCAATGCTGGTTGAAGCATCAATTGGCAGGATCACCTAGAAAAATTGTTTGGCATTATCTATTAAAGTTGAATATACGTATATCCTACCACCTAGCACTTCTATTACTACGTATATAGTGAATATAAGTATGTGCACAGGTGTCCCAATATGTACAAATATTCTCACAGCATCATTACTCATAATTACCTCAAATTGGAAATAGTCAAATTGCTCATCAACAATAGAATTGATAAATAAATTATAATATATTCATACAATGGAATATCCTACAGCAATGAAAATAAAATCAAATTTGGCTATGTGCAAAAATATGAATGAATTTCACAAATAATGTAAAAAAAAAGGGAAGGCAAAAAAGAATATATACTGATTATTTCATGGGAAATGGTAGGGTAGGGTGCTCAAAAAATCAATTCTCTCCAATGAAACAATACTTAAGCTGGCAAAAACTGACAGAATCAACTTTTTTGGAACTGTGGAATCTAATAAGAAATTTACAGCAACTAGGAGAGTGCTTAATGAAGAAAAAGGCAGCTGAATTTTGGTAAAAAACAATGTGTTGTTTCTACTTGTCTGCCTAACATCCCCCATTTCCCAGCATGGTAGTATCTGTGGGAACAGTGACCAGTGTTTCTGGTGGTTTCCTGGTGCCAGGGGCCTAATGCAGACCTTGTTCTTAAAACACTGTGTTTGTGTTTTGACCTGTCTGGCAGTTGCCTGAGTGACTGAGGCTGCCTTTTTTTTTTTTTTTGGCCACCACAGGCTGGAGTGATTTTCTGGGTAGTGGCAGAATTTTTTGAAAGGTTTAAAGACATACACTATCTGTAGCCATCTAGGGCAAGAGACAGTGGATGCATAAAGCTTCAGATATACCCAAAAATCTGAAAAGGAAGAGGCTGAGGAGGAAGTTTCTTGGGGGAATAAGTGATTGAAAGGGCTTTCACATGTAATTGGGAAGCTGGAGTGGAATGTGTATGCATAGGGCTAGGCACATGTTCAGCAAATACAAGAGAGGACCCTAAGCTTGCACCTATGTAGGATCTGTAGGCTCCATATAAGCAGGAGGTGAAGACTAAGGAAGGGTTGTAGGTGGTTTGGTTTAGTGAAGAGGGAATGCACTAGCTCAGAGACAGGTTACAAAGATCAGGGAAATATGTTTACCTTTTGGCTCCTAGTGTTTAAGGAAATTTCTATTGTGCCAATCGTTGACTGCTGAGATAATGGAACAGAGACTGTAGTGATGACACATGACAAAGAATACAATCTCTACAAAAAGACTTTGGAAAAGTCACTAAACAAATGGATTACTGCAGCCACTGGCAAACAACAATAGAAAATCCCAAGGAGAAGGGAACTGTGATTTCCAGAGTTATCACATTTTAGCATTCCTAGTTTTCAACAAAAATTATAAAGAAACAGGAGAATATATCACATTCACAGGAACAAAAGAATTGGCAGAAACTGTCACAGAGGAAGCCTAGATGTTGGACTTACTAGACAAAGACTATAAATAAACTGTCTTAAATATACTCAAATTGCTAAAGGAAACCATAGACAAAGAACTAATGAAAACCAGGAGAATTATGTATTAACAAATACAGAGTATCAATAAAGATAGAAATTATAAAACAGAACCAAAAAACAATTCTGAAGCTGAAAAGTACAGTAGCTGAAATGAAGAATTTACTACAGTGGTTCAACAGCAGAAGGGAGTTCTAGGACACCAGCAAGTATACCAACACATGCATTTTGAAATTCCTAGGAGGAAGAGATGGGGAAAGAATATTTGAAAAAATTATGGCCTCAAACTTCACAAATTTGATTGAAAACAAAACAAAACAAGCAAACAAACAAAAAAACAACCCCCAAACCCTACATACCCTAGGAGCTCAATGAACTCCAAGTAGGATAAACTCACAGAGATCTACAACAAGATACATTATAATCAAACTGTTGAATGCCAAAGACAAAGAGATAACCTTTAAAGAAGCAAGAGAGAAGAAACTTGTTACATACAGGGGATTCTCAATAAGATTAACATCCAATTTCTCATCAGAAACCATGGAAGCTAGAAGGCAGTGGGATGACATGTTGAAATGCTGAAAGAAAAAAACCTGTCAACCAAGAATTCTATATCCAGCAATTCTTTAAAAGTGAAAAAGAAATTAAGACGTTCCCAGATAAAAGCAGAGAGATTTTGTTGCTAGCAGACCTGTCCTATAAGAAAAGGTATAAGGAGTTCTTCAGACTGAAATGAGTGTCTCAAAGTGATATGAAGAAACGAAGAACTCTGGACAAAAAGGCCGTTGCATATTGCTGAAAGGACCACTTCATCAAGAAGATATAACAATTATAACCATATCAACACAAAACAACAGAGCCCCCAAATATATGAATATGAAGGAAACATTGACAGAATTGATAGGAGAAATAGACAGTTTTTAATAATTGTTGGAGACTTCAATATCTAACTTGCAATAATGGATAGACTATCTAGACAGAACATCAATAAGGAAATAGAGTATTTCAATAACACTATGTACCAACTAGACCTAACAGATATATCCAGAATACTCCACCCAACAACAGGAAAATACACATTCTTATCAAGTGCACATGAAACATTCTCCAAGATAGATCATAAGTTAAGACACAAAAAAGTCTCTGTAAATTTAAAGAGGTGGAAATCATGCAAAGTATCTTCTCCAACTACAACAAAATGAAGCTAGAAATCAGTAATAGAAAGAAACTAAAAAATTTGCAGATATACGGGAATTAAATGACACACTCTTAAGGAACCAGTGAGTCAAAACAGAAATCGCAATGGAAATCAGAGAACACCTTTAGGTAAGTGAAACAAAAGCACAACATACCAAAAACTTACGAGATGCAATAAAAGCTGTGCACAAATGGAAATTTATAGCTGTAAACACCTATATTAAGAAGGAAGAAAGATCTCAAATCAATAACCTAACTTTACACCTCAAGGAACTAGAAGAAGAAGAGCAAATGAAACCCAAAGCTAACAAAAGGAATGAAACAATAAAGATTAGAGAAGAGATAAATAAAATAAAGAATAGAAAAACAATAGAATCAATTAATCCAAAAGTTGTCTAACTTTCAAAAGATTAATAAAATTGAAAAGCTTTAGTTAGACTAAGAAAAAAATAAAGAAGATGCAAATAACTAAAATCAGAAGTGAAAGAGAAACATTATTATTGACCTTACAGAAATAAAAAAGGAATATAAGAGAATACTATGAAAAATTGTATGCCAACAGATGAGATACCAGGATAAGGTGGACAAATTCCTAGGAACAGAAAATTACCAAAACTGACTCAAGAAGAGAGAGAAAAACTGAACTGAACTATAACAAGTGAAGACATTGAAACAGTAATCACAAACCTCCCAACATAAAAAAGTGCACAACCAGATAGTTTCACTGGTGAATTCCACCAAACATTTAAAGAAGAGTTGACACCAAACCATGCCAAAAAATTGAAGAGGAGAGAACATTTCCAAACTCATTCTATGATGCCAGCATTACACTGATACCAAAGTCAGAGAAAAACATCACAAAAGAAGAAAACTACAGGTCAAGATCAATATCCCTTATGTATGTAGATGCAAAGATCCTCAACTAAACATTAACAAATCAAATTCAACAGCATGTTAAAAAGGATTATTCACTGTGAGCAAGTGGGACTTATCTCAGGAATGCAAGGTTGGTTCAACACCAGAAAATCAATCAATGTAATATATCACATTAATAAAATGAAGGAAACACTCACACATGCACACACACACACAATTATCTCAATTGATGCAGAAATCATTTGACAAAATCTGACACCCTTCCATGATAAAAACACTCAGAAACCTAGGTATAGAAGGGAACTTCCTCAACAGGATAAAGGGCATTTATGAAAAGCCTAGTTAACACCCTACTCATTGTAAAATACTGAAAGCTTTTCCTGTAACATGAGAAGCAAGAGAAGAATGCCTACTTTGACCTCTGTGATTCAACATTGCACTGGAAATTCTGGCCAGAGAAATTAGGCAAGAAAAAAGAAATAAAGGCATCCAATTCATAAAGGAAGAAGTAAAACTATCTTCATTTGCAGATTACATAATCTTATGTATAATAGATTCCAAAGAATCTACAAAATAACTACTAGAACTTATAAATAAATTCAACAAAGTCACAGAGTACAAGATAACACACAAGAATCAGTTGTGTTTCTATACACCAGCAATGAGCAATCCAAAAAGGAAAGTAAGAAAACAACACCATTATAATATTAACCAAAAGAATCAATTATTTAGAAATAATTTTATCCAGGAGGTTAAAAACATGTACATTGAAAAGTACAAAGCATTGCTGAAAAAATTAAAGACATAGAATAAACGGTAAGACATATTTATGGATTAGAAGACTTAATATTGTTAAAATGGCAATACTGTCCAAAGCAACCTAAAGATTCAATTCAATCCATATCAAAATTCCAATAGCTTTTTTTTCTTTTAAAGAAATAGAAAAGCCAATTCTTAAATTGATATGGAATTGTAAGGAGCCCTGAAGAGTCAAAACAACCTTGAAACAGAACAAATCTGAAGGACTCACACTTCCCTATTTCAAAACATGTTATGAAGGTATAGTAATCAAAACAGTGCAGTACTGGCGTAAGGACACACAAATGGCCATTGAGCACATGAAAAGATGCTCAATATCACTAGTCATTAGAAAATGCAAATCAAACGCACAGTGAGATACAACCTCAAACCCACTAGGATGTCTATAATCAAAAAAATAAAAAATAGGTGTTTGCAAGGATGTGGCACAATTGGAACACTTCTACATTGCTGTTGGGAATGTAAAATGGTTCCACCACTATGAAAAACAATTTGATGGTTTTTCAAAAAGCTAAACAGAATTACTGTACAACCCAGGAATTCCAGTACTAAGTATATACTCAAAGGAATTGACAGCAGGGACCTGAACAAATATTTGTACACATATATTCATGGCAGCATTATTCACAACAGCCAAAAAGTGGAAAAACCCAAATGTCCATCAATAGATGGATGGGTAAACAAAATTTGGCATGTAAATACAATGAAATATAATTTAGCCGTAAAAAGGAATAAAGTAGTAACACATGCTACAACACAGATGAATCTCACAAACCTTATCTCAAGTGAAATAAGTCAGACACAAGAAGTTGCATATTTAATGATTCTGTTTATATGAAATATCTAGAATAAGTAAATCTATAGGATTGCCAGGGGTGGAGGGAAGGAGAGAAGAGAGGGTAACTACTTCATGGGTATGGATTTTGTAATCAGTTAAAAAGTGTCTTTCAGATGCCTATGTTATTTGGAAGGAACTCTTTTCTTCTTACCCTGTATCTTCTCCTCACATACACATTCTGAGAGACTATGGGTCACTCCCAGAGTAATGTGGCTCTCTCCTTTTGCCCCGCAAGCTCGCGAATTCGGCCTCAGAATATGGGCTTTTAAACTGCTAATGTTCTATCTGTTGACCTGGATGGTGCTTACATGGGTTTGTTCATTTTTGATACTTTGGTGAGCTGCATGCACTTAGGGGTTATGCACTTTTCTGTGTGTGTGTGTGTGTGTGTTAGCCTTCAATATATAAGTGTATTCTAAAAAACAGAAACAGTAAAACAAAAACAAGCTTACGATCTTCTGAAAACCTCAGCAACCCGACTCCTAATCTATTGCTTGTTTCTTTATGCCTCAAGTTTCAAGGTGATTTCTTATAAACATTTAAGAAAATACAACACAATACATGTTGAAAAAACAACAAATGCAACACAATACAGCTTTATCTTTGGTTGACGTCATTTTCTTCCTTGCCCATCCTGTGGATTTTTCTCCTGTTTGGTTAATGGGTGCTACATTGATTTTTAGCATGATTAATTAAAGCATTCAAACGATATTTATTTACCACCTACTTTTGTTCCAGGCATTTAAATGGGACCAGAGAGTCAAAGAATGTTAAAATTCTTATTCTCAAGAATTGTATGGTATTATGATTCGTTTAGCATTAATGCTTGTTTGAAGTGAGGAAGAAAAACATTTGAAGATACTACTTGTCCTAAAATGTTTGCCTCATGATAGGCAAGTTATATTTCTCTTCTGTTTGTCTATCTTGAGAGTCCTGCCTTTGATTAGGACAAGGCCATTGTTTCTAGACATGTGCAGGGAGTAAGGGGAAGGAGTAGAAGTTAGAAGGAAAACTGAGCTACCTCTAGTTTGCATTTATTAGAGCACATGGCAGGGATTCCTGCTTTGTCTTGAGAAGATGAGGTGAGCCATGGGCATTTCTAAGCAGGGAAAGAGCAGAAGGAAATGTGTAGGCAGGACAGCTCCAGAGCTGCCAGGGAATGATGGATGTAGCAAATCTGATTTAAGAGCTTAGTCCAGGACCAAGACACCGATAGCAGCTCTGAGTGAACCCCTGACAAGTTTGAAGTTTACAAGGGAGAAAGCAAAAAAGGGAGAGGAGGAACTGGATCAAAAAAATCAGGAAGAGAAGAAAGAGAGAAAAAGTACAGTACAGTTTTTACCTGTCTATGCCATAGGCTTTCCTTATTTGCAGTACTGAGCTGAACTTGTAGTTGCTGCAAATTTGCTACCAGGTGAGAGTTTAGACTGGGTCTGTTCCAGGCCATGGAAATAGTACAAGGAGTTAATTTCAAGGAATCTGATTGCCACAAATTGATGTTTTGGTTTCTTGATGACTGAAATCTGTTGAAGAATTGGGGCTTTCCATTTGGGTGGGATCATTTGAATTATGAATTGTTATGTTGGGTGGATTCATTTTTAGTTTTCTGCTGTAGGGAAACACAGGTATAGCCATATCAATACCAAGAGACCAAAGACCTCCAGGAACACACCTTCAGTTGAGCAAACTGGTTTTATTGACTCACTGCAACAAGGAAGTAGGAACACTCAATGGGGAACCATACAGTGTCTCTGCCGGAGGGTGTCAGAAAGGACTTACAGGATTTGCACTGCTTTAAGTGGTTTGGGAAAGGACTCAAGGAAGTGGGACTTTGGTCTGACCTGGATGCTGTCAGGAAGTGAAATTATTTCTATAATTGGGGATATTAATAAACATTAAATAGAAAGCTGGAGGAAAGAAGCCATGCTAGAACCTTGATTGCTAAAGAAGTAGCACTCATTCATATTACTTAGAATGGGGGAAGATTGGTATTTTGTGGCTCAGAAAATGTTCATATTTTGTCTGTGTTCATACCTGATATGGAGTGGTCTTATTTTTGTCTTGATCCTTCATGGTCACAAAGTGGCCTTGTCTGATACTGATGCTTTGTGAAATTGCTTATGTTCAACAGGACAACACCAAGACCTAATTGTGAATACTAGAGCAGTTTTTAGCAACACCAAGTCCAGCTGATTGTACCAGGCCGGCTCCTAGACATCAGGACTGCTTTTGTCTTTCTCAGCTAGCAGACTATAGCTATGAACAGAACCTCTCAAATCAGGTTAGTTAGGACGAGTTTATTATTTGGCACAATACACAAACATTCCAAAATTACAGTGGCTTAAACAATAAAGATGTTTTTCTCTCTTTTGCATATAAAATAATTCTGGAGATAGGTCTTCCATAGCTAGAAAGGTAGCTCTCTGGTCACCGAGACCCAGGCTCCTCCTCTCTCAGTGCTCTGTCTTCCTCAGCTTTTGTTGCTTAGACTCATGGTCCAAGATGGCTGCTCAAGTTCCAGCCATCAACTGAAGTTCTATTCAGAAAGAGGAAGGAAAGAAGGTGCTCTGGCTCCCTTTTTAGGAGACCACTCAACACTTCTACTCATTTCATTTGCCATCACTTGATTATAGAGCAAAAATGTTTGTGAAGTGCAATCATTTAAGCAGCAATAGGTTCACTCAAAAAACGGGCATTCTTTTATTAAAGGAAAGGTAATAAATGGCTATTGGTGGGCCGCAAGTGTCTGGAGTTAGGATAATACAACTGTCACATTGAGTTCTTTGAAAGGCAGTTCTATTGGCTATTGCTGCATGCAAATATTCCTCCCTTCGGTGAAACAGTAGAGGCTACTTATGTTAAGGGGATGCCTCCTTTTTGGTCTTTCTTTTGTAACAATCTCAAGAGTTTGAGTTTCCAGAGTGAACTCTCTTTTCAGTCTTTTGAAGCTCTTTGTAGCTTGATTGAAAAGAACTCTGTGATTCAGTTGGCCATGTTGCTAGGCTGCCTGACAATTTACCTCTAGCAGCAGAGAAGGAACAGTAGTGCTGCTGGAAATACTTAACTTAAAAATGGGTAAAATCATTCTTGCAAATTTATTTTTAAGAATAACTAAATTTCTTTGCTTAGAAGAGCTATAAAATAACTGTGTTCCTGTCTTTTTTAAAAGAAGGTAATAAATAAGGTGAATAAAATTGTAAACAAAAAGTCCGTGTTGGCACTATAACTACATGCAGACATCTGGGCGGGAAATGTGAGAAAATTGTAAAGAATTTGGAAAGGTTCAAAGGCTCGGGTTATTAAAGTTTTAATAATCTTCTTTTCTGCAGGGCTAACCCCCTGCTATTCTTTCAATGTGGTAGAAAAACAAAATATGGACAAAATTGCAGTTAATTAGAGCTGAATCTTCTTTGAAAACCTATAGAAATCATTTGGGATTTTTATAGAGGCTAGGAGTTGGGTGCCAAGGGTCTGAAAAGGTACAACTTCATTTTCATTTAAGGAATATGGAAGATTTTTGCTAGATTTTAATAAAATACTTTTTTATTTTTAAAAAATCTGTTAGTTAATTCATATGGTTTATTATAAAACACTATTTTGCAAGAATTACCTTTGAAAATAATCACACTTAGCAGTTTAACTTTCTCTCATTGGTCAATCAGAGCAAAACAAAGTTGCCCGTAGCAATATGCTGATGAAAAAATGAAATGTCTTTAGTCTATTACTGAATTTTTTGATTAAAGGAATAGCAGTCCCTCATACTTGGAATATGGTGAATACTGTAAAAATGATTTCTCATCTGAGTAAAATATGATTTATTCTTGCCATAGACTTGCAATGTCAGTGTTGCTATTTTTCTGTTTGAAATTAATTTTCTTTTAAAGGCATCTTAAAAGTATATAGTATGCCAAAATTCAGCATGTATTTTACTATATAATGTTTAAGACTATACTTAGTGTATAAAATTTTTATGATAGGTATGTACATATATATTTGAAAATATGCATAGATGAAGTCACGTGTGTATTTAAAATATGCAGACACAAAGAATACTTTAAATTGTGTCGTATCAAGGATGGTGAAAGGATTTTACACAGTAGACTCTGGCCATGAGCAGAGAAATATGATTTGCGAGGGATGATTTTCAGAGTTGTTTTAATAGGCTAAGTGGTTCCAAATGCAAGTCCATATCAGAGACTCCCAGGCTCTTTGTGAGACTAATTGACTTTGCTGTAGAGTTTTGGCAAAGCTCTTATTATTTTTACTGCATTTTCCTTTTTAATAATGTAAAATTGAACTAACTTCTAAAATTCAAGTTCCCCTTTATGAGTTTGTTATATGAGTTTGTTAGCCCTTCCTTCACCAAATTAATGACTGACTAGGCAAAACGACCAGAATGCTTACTGCTCTGGGCATTTGTTAATTGGTTGTTCGTTGGACTACGTATGAGGGAAAATTATTGCTACTATAAAGCAAAGAGTGTAAAGGAAAAGTAGTGATATAAATATGGAACTGGAATAGGCAGGGAAAGGTAGTGATGTAAAAGTTCTGTTTTTCTTCTAGATGGGTCCCCTAGGATGACTGCAAATACTGAAAATAAAATGCAGCAGACCAGATCGTAACAGAAATTCGTTTTGGTAACTCTTGGAAAAGAAGATTCATTGTTTGGGTTTGCTTTTAAAGCCCTTATGATGAATTTCTTTTGTTTTTTAAAGAAAATATGGGCTTATAGAGCACATAATAGGTATTTAAGTCTATTCCACCTTGAAAATTGCTGCAAAAGTAGTTTGATCCTCTGGACTGAGAATGATTAGAAAGAAGTAAAAATCCAAAGACTGGAATTTCTGACCCTTCAAGAATGTGAGGTGTATGTTAATTCCACTTCTCGAGGCCTGACATTCCTTGGAAATTTCCCTTGGAATATCCTGGCGAAAAACCTCAGATGTACAGAGTGCCTAGTTCATTCCTGTTGTTTACTTCTGTCCCCATCGAGGGCTCTCTGCTAATTCTCCTCATAAATGCCAATTAGACACTGCTTTAACTCATGTTTTAAGCAAGGGAAGGAATCCAGGGTCTGGCTCATATTGCAGAGGTTTCCAACAGTATCAGGTAATTCACTGTGAGTTGGGCTCCATTCAGAATGGTAACCGAGACCTGAAAGGCTGCACGACTCATTACCAATTACCAATTCCCTGGGCCATCCGGTTCCCTGGCAGAGAGGCTTCCGATGAATTTGCGTTGCAAATTGAAAACATGCTGTCAACAGCCAACAAGTCCAAAAGATGTTTACCTTAATTTTTCCAAGGCAGGTTTTTACATGTGGATGTTTTTGCTTAAGGAGCAGCATTCTAGATTCCCTCCTGTTTCTGGGATTGGTGTTGTTGTGATAAAGAAGTTGACACCATCCCATGATGGAGAGAAAAAATGAAGGGGCTACGTGAAGACTTGATAGGCTTGTGGCCCATGTTGTGCCCCTGCCTTTTCAGTGGAGCCTGAGAAGTAACTTTGCATTAGACACCGGTTGGCAGTTGTCATGGCTGACACAGAGTCATTCAATTTTCCTAAGGGTATAAACACCTGGAATATCACCCTGTTGCAGGGCTCCTTTTGCAGATATGTAAACTGAGGTCTGGATTGGTTATGTCCCTTCCCCAAGGACATCTGGGTAGTTAGCATCATGGATGAGTCTAGAAATTAGGGTTTCCTGGAAGCCCCAAGCTTTCTTATAGGTTATGGCCTCAGGCTAAATAGTTAATGATTGATGTGTATAAAATAATTAGACAGAAATTAATTCATAAGTTTCTATCAAAACTGAGAACATTAGGACATAAGGCTCAAAGGAACAATATTTAAACCTTTGAATCTTGTTTGCCAGGTGATATCCATCCACTTTCTAAAAGTACTATTGGAAGTAGCCCATCTAGTTTGGCTTGAGTGAAGGTATATTTTAATCTTGAGTTAAAGTAATGTCCTAATGCCCATGCTCAATGGGAGGTCCATTTGGGGTTGGGCTGTAGAAATATGGATATCAGAGGCAGTCTGAGCAAAACCCTGGGGATGTATATTGGGGAGGTTCTACTCTTCCTTTGATGGCTTGTTTCAAATTCTGAGTCTTCCCTTCACCCACAAATTAGAGTTGAATGTATTTACTTAGATTATGTGTTATCAAATCACAAGGTCTACTCAGAGATTAGACAAGCATTTTGAGCAAGTCTGAAAATGAAATTTAACCCATCATGAAGTTGGGGTGAAAAAACACTAATTTTTTCATGGTTGCTTAGGGTAAGGAAACCTGGCTTTGGTCAGGGCAGAAAGTAGGATTCTCATTCCATGTAGGCTTGTTACAGGGCACACTCAGCTCCTGGCTGAGGCTCCCCCAAATTGATATTGAACTCACAGATCCAGCTGCCTGCCCCAGACAAAAATCAAAGAAACAAAAGTCATGTTGGTGAAAATGGAAGTGAGCTTTTATTCGGGTGTATCAGTGACCTGAGGGGAGATGTTAGGCTGACCCATCTCTCCAGTAAACCTGAGGGAGAACGGCCAGACTAAAGCCATCTCCAAGACTCAGGTTTACTGAGGGGGTTTTTAAAGAGGGGGATGAGGGAATGGAATGTGGGAAATGAAAAGCAGGAGGGAGGGGGATGTGAGCGGCTACGACTTCATGCAAGGTCGCAGGTGCAAGGTCTCACCAAGACTCTGGTTTCTGCTCCCATCTTCACTGTTATCTCAGGGTCTGTGTAGTACGTGCAAGTCAGCAGCTTCAGGCTGGCTGGAAAACAACTTTACATTCATGTAAATAAGGTCATCTTGTCCCATAAGTAAAGTACAAAATATCAAGTAACCATGGGAAAAGAGGGAACTCAGAGAAAGACATGCCAAGAAAAAAACTGTCCCCTTTAAAAATTTTTTAGGGCCCATGTGGTTTTAGGTCCCAACATGGCTTCAGTCCTGCCCACTCCAATGGACTCATTTCACAGAGGGATTTCCAGAGTCTGTAACCCAAGGGAGTTTTGCTAAATGGGTCTCTCAGCCGAGTACGTAAGTGATGAAACTCAACACTCTGAGATTCTGTGAAGTCTGCAAAAAATAAGCGACACAGAGAAAGTTCCCAAGACACGGGAAATGAAAAAGTTCAAAAGTTTAGATCTGACTAGAGACAGACTCCCAGAAGTAATGCAATGAGAGAGCAGAGAAAGGACTTTGGGGAAAAAGTGAGAGGCATAAATTGGCCGGGCTGGGGTTGGGGGTTTCACTGGTTCCATCAGGGTGGAACGTATTTGTCACCCTTTCTGGTGCTACCTTCAGGCTCCCTAGGAGCTCCATCTGGTTGGGTATGTCTTATGGAACAAAGAGGACCTGTGTATAGCTGTTTCATGTTCACTTTGTGACTCAAGCAAATTGCTTAAAACTTTTGGTAACTTGCTTTTTTCCTGTTTATGGAAAGCAGTAAAATCCTCCTAATCACTGGGCAAGTATACTCAACAGGTTTCCCACAGAAGGTAATTGAGAAGCAGAGAAAGCAGATCTTGGGTACTGAAGTTGTCTTAGTCCCTGTGGGCTGCTGTAACAAACTGCCACAAACTGGGTGGTTTGTAAATAACCAAAATTTACTTCTCACAGTTCTGGAGACTGGGAAGTCCTAGATCAAAGAGCCCGAGGATCTGCTGTCTGGTGAGGGCCCACTTTCTGGTTTATAGATGGCCATCTTCTTGCTGAGCCCTCATCTGGTAGATGGGATGAGGGAGCTCTCTGGGGTCCCTTTTATAAGGGCACTGATCCCATTCAGGAGGGCTCCACTCTCATGACTCAGTCACTTCCCAAAGGTCCCACCTCCAAATACCATCACATTGGGGGTCAACTTTCAACATAGGAATTTTGGGGGAATGCAAACATTCAGTCTATGGTAGGAGTCAAACAGATGTGGAACCATCAGAAAGAAATCATTTATCTGCTGCTTACTATTAGCATTCATTTTTCAGATTTAAAAAAATCAAGGTTTTTGTCAGAAAAAAAGAATCAAAATAGAGCCGAAAAATGTTTATCCAAGAAATCAGCATGAGACGAGAGAGAGAGAGAGACCTTAGTACTATTATCAAAGAACTGATTTCTTTTCTTATAGGAAAGCAACCTAAAACACTTACTGGAGGCCACAAAATTGCATGAGTTAAAAATGTGCTGACTTCTAGCTGATGTTTAATCCTTACCAAGTTTGCATACCATAAAATTTGACCTGGGTCACTGGATGAAGTGTGTCTCTTAGGAAAGAGGAATTCACTAGTTCTACCTGCGAGAGGATATTTGTTATCTAGAGCAAACACTAAAGGAAAGTGTGTCACCTTGGAAAACTTGAGTCTGGGTTTGACTTTTATTTCACTTAGTCAACTACAACATATCAGTATTACGTGGCTCAAGATGAACTATGATTGGAAAACTTGGAAAATTTTTCCTTTTGGAAACTGATGAATTAGAAAGTCAGGATGTAGGCATTGGCTAGAGTTGAGTTCAGGGCTTCAAGAATTCTACATCTTAGCTTTCATCAGCCAGTTGTGCTTTGAGTCTGGGCCATAGGCCTTGGGCATGTTATTACTGGGGTGCTACTGGGATCATGTCAAAAGATGTTAGAAGGAGTAAGTGTCAGATCCAGGGATAAGCCATTCAGAAAGTGACCTTCTCAGAAGGGTCAATAGGAAGGAGAAAATGGGAAGCAGAGTTATGCAAGGATGCCTTGAACAAGGGAGTGAGAACAGAGTCCAGTGAACACCAAGAGAAAGTGTACATTGTATGCCTCCAAGGTAACTAATACTTTGTTCTGACTGAGCTTGCCTCTCTTGTGTGTATACTTGGCCTAAATCTAGCAGCTAACGTTCTCTGAAGTTACCTAGTGGTGAACCTGTCAACAAAACCTACACTCAGCAGTCAATTTCCGTATTAGTCTGTTTCTGTTCTTATAACAAAATACCTGGAACTGGGTAATTTGCAAAGAAAACAGAATTTATTGCTTACTGTTTTGGAAGCTGAGAAGTCCAAAGTTCAGAGAACACATCTGGTGAGAGCTTTGTCCTGGTGGTGACTACAGAGACTCAGGGTATCCCATGGCATATATGGTAGAGCACAGAGAGAGAGAGAGATAGCTCCTCATGCTTTCCCCTTTTAAAGTCCTCAGAACCATGCCCATGACCACCGTTAAACTATCAACTTATTAATCCATTCACTAGGGCACGGTCCTCACAATCAAATCACCTCTTCGAGGCCCCACCTTTCAATTACCATCATAGGATTTCCCACCTCTTAACACTGTCACATGGGGACACAATTCAATCCATAATAATTTCCTACCAATCTAATTACAAATTATTATAAATTTTATGGAAATGAGATATATAAGACATCTTTTGGAGTCTGCAGCTGCTTTATTTCAATTTTTGAGAATATTTACACTGGTAGTTACCATCTTAAATGGCCTTTGGAAGGTTCTGAATCAAAGTCCAGGGTAAAGCTGTCTTCAAGGCAAAGCTTTGACTTGTATTCTAAGAAGTTCTTCATTTCTATTGAGCCACAAGAATGGTGGCTCATGGGGGCTTTACTGAACATTTATCTCTAGCCTCTTCTAAAAAGCATTCAAAGTGGTAGTAACATGACATAAAAGGGGTCACCTTGAGGACTGCTACAGTTTTCTGAGGACATAGGAAATGGTGATGTATGGAGGTAAAAAGGAGCACTGAAAACAAAGAAGACTCCAACCTCCTTCCTCATGTCTTGGCTATGTCTGTTGCAGAGCTGCTGGCACACTTTGTTTTTGGGACAAAGGATAGCACTGTTTAATTCTCCTGTCCATGCCAGACTCCAAAGGCAATAATTACATTCTGCCTCCTGAAATTCCCTTTGCAATTTCTTGTGAGTGAAGTGCTCATAACTACCCAGTATGTTGCTGTGCATAGGGAAACAGCCGCCATGTTTTCTCCCTAGCTAGTATGTGTTTTAAGCCTGGCCAGTGCGTGTGCTGCACAGTTTGATTTGGTCCCAGCATATAAATCAGACTGGGGCCTCTTGCTGTAAAATGCATTGAGCAGGGCATCAAACACCAGCCCACTGAAGCATCTGGTTGTCTTTGACTGTCCCCTGTACACAACCTGAAGAGCACAGTCAATTGACTAGTCCTGCTTTTTCTTTTCTTTTTTTTAAAGAGGAAGTAAAACTATTTTAGACCATTTTTTTTTGGACTGGTAAATATAATATAAAATAATGGTTTTGTGTTCAGGTGAAAAATAGGGTTCAAATATAATGTGTTGATCCCACTAAAATCATTAAAACTAATTGGAATTTGATGTGCCAGTCCCAAAATAACTCAGGTTGGTTCCCTGACATATAATTATACTTTTCCAAATAGCACCAATAGCAATGTTATTGTAAATGGGGTAAAAATATTTCTTTTATTTTTCTTTAAATTCCTGGAACTGATCTTCATAATAGAAGGAAGATTAATCAAGCTTATTAAAATGAAATCCAGGTGAAAATGTTAATATTCTTTGGAGGATAATTTTTAGACAAATAGATACAAAAATGATAATTCCAATTCCCCAAATGAACTAGCAAAACCTGAATATAATGTTGGTTTTAATAATGGTATTGCAAGCTGTTTATAACCTTAATTGTAGTAGGGAATGAAACAGTAGCCATGGAGTGGTGTATTTAAAATCCATCAAGAGGTTTCATCAGGAGAGCAGAATCAAAGAAAGGAGGGAATCATTGACCAGAGAAGTGACTGAAGTGGTTTAATAATTACGTTATTTCAAGGGGAAAAAAAGGATCTGCCTAAAGTGGAAGGGGAAGAGAAGGACTGATAAATAGAACTTATTTCTATACTAGGTTGTCAGCTGGTGGGACTAGCCGTGGGAATGGTCTATTAACTAATTGATCTGCTAGATTCAGTAGAGAACTCCAGCTGGAGATCAAAGAAAATTCTCTGCTACAAAGGCCAGTGGCAACCTTGGACCAGATGTTTTTCTTCCAGCTCTGTCATGCTTGACAACTGTACAGTATGGCTGAATCTGGCCACAGGTCTTGCCCATCCAACCACTGATATGAAAAGCAAGGGGTGTGTGTGTACATGCATATGCGTGCTTGTACACACACATCCTTGAATAAGAAAGAGACAAGAGCAGCTTCAAAGTCAAGAGGGTTCAGAGTATAAGCTTAGTTTGGGAGCTAGGAAATTGTCTTTCTCTCTATTTGCAAAGTGAAGGAGACCAAAGAATGTGCCAACTGCCAACTTTTATAAAAGTTCTTATACCTTAATTGCTCTATAATTGCCATTTATAATAATGTATACTAATGCATTATAATACATATCTGTTACAATAAAATGGAGGATATATATATCTTTTTATTTTATCATCACACAATGTAAACATTTTGGGGGGACTTTTACCACTTTCTCCCTAACCTCCTCCCCCTCCCTCTTTCCCACCTCTGGTGGCCTCAGTTCTGTTCTCTCCTTTTGAAAGTTCAAGGAATTATTGTGATTCTTTCTTTCTTTCCTTCCTTCCTTCCTTCCTTCCTTCCTTCCTTCCTTCCTTCCTTCCTTCCTTCCTTCCTTCCTTCCTTCCTTCCTTTCTTTCTTTCTTTCTTTCTTTCTTTCTCTTTCTTTCTTTCTTAGCTCCCACTTACGAGTGAGGACATGCAATATTTCTCTTTCTGTGCCTGGCTTATTTCACTTAACATAATTTTCTCTAAATTCATTCATGTTGTTATAAAGCTATAAATGACAGAATTTCATTCTTTTTTATGGCAGAGTATTATTCCTTTATACACACACGCACACACACACGCACACACACACGCGCGCGCGCGCACACACACACACACACACACACACACACACACACACACACTACAATTTCCTTATTCAGTTGTCCATCAATGGACATTTATGTTGGTTCAAACTCTTAGCCGCAATAAACATGGGAGTGTAGGTATCCCTGCGTGATGGTTTCTATTCCTTTGGGTATTCGCCCAGCAGCAGAACTGCTGGATCATATTGCAGTTCTATCTGTAGTTGCTTGAGGAACCTCGATGTTGTTTAAAATGGAGGATATTTTGAATAATAGATGACATTATAAAGATTCAACTACTAGTGTTATCTTATCTTTTAAAAATATGTACTTAAAATAATAGTGAGAGTTAAAAATTCCAACATTATTTTTCTTTTAGTCACTCTAGAAATGTTTGTTTACATGTATTACCCACTTTTATTCTTTCCAGTTCTATGTGTTCTCATTCTGGTTTTTGCACGTCTGGATAAAATATTATTTATGATGAGGCAAAATATTTAGTTGAGAAATTTCTTTGAAATATGTGTAGATTCAATACTTCTTTTCTATGAACTTTCAAAATTCCTACAGTATTAGACATTTTGAAAAATGAGATGTCTAAAATAACCTTGATGTGGTTAGTTTGATTTGGTCTATGGTCTTTCTTAAAATACTGTACTGGTTTCTCTGTTGATCACAAATATTCCCCAAAGATCACTAACTTATCCGATCAGCGTATTGGGATTCAGAGATGGTTAGAATGACTCCTAATTGATGTCATGTAACGAAAGTCCCCATAAAAGAAAAATTTTCCTAAAATGTTTGGCTGTTTGCACTTTCATGGTACTTGAAATTCTCAGATGATACCTTACTTTTTTTTAAGCTAGACTTTTGTTTTTATTAAAATTTAACTTCCAACATTTCTTATTATTTTCGTGTGTCTCTGCGTGTATGTATTTAAAGAAGTATTTAATAGTTGATATGGTTATCATACATGTGTTTATCAGAAAATTTCCTGAAAATATAATCTGATAGGGTATAAGGAGGAAAAGGTAAAGAAGGCTCCTCAAAAAGACAAATTCTATATGCTATAAACTTTGCTGAGTGCCTTCTCATATAAGATGGCAGACTGAGCATATGTATCAACCTTCACTCTTTCTCAAGGACCCCTTGAGATGACTGAAATGATTCATTGTGCACTGTCTGTTAGCCTATCTATAAATCTATCTGTGAAACCACAACAGTACTGGACATCAGTAAAGGAATCACAAAGTGCTGGTGGACAGAAAGCAGATGGACTTATATGAAAAGCAAACAAAAGTAAAAACAGAGATGAGGATTCCAGAGATAAGGGAGGGCTGGAAAAACTCCAAGCTTGGAGTCATCAAACACAAAAGACAAGAATGGGTCAGGGGGCACTCCTCAGAGTGTTTATGTAAAGTTCTGAATTCAAGACTTTGAGACATCCTCCCTCAACTAGAGTTTTCCCTTCTCCTGTCTTCCTTATCTACTCCATTGAGCAATTTCAAAGCAAACATGGGCAATTATGGCAATTGGATAAGAACGAATAATTTCTAAAGATTCCTAACACGTAAGAGTAAGGCAGTGTAGGTGCTAGGCCTAAAGAAAAAAGCTGGAGGTAACCCTGGGCCTGCAGAGCAAATGCTGGGATAAGGCAGCTTTGCTCAGGTGTGAACTACACCAAGGTTCTTCATGTCCTAAGCAATCTTGGGGGTCTCTAGATTGCCTGCTGTGTACAATTTGGGAGACTGACTCTCAACACTCCCACTCACTTACCCAGTGTCTGCACGGGACTCCCTCACTCAAGGAAGAGTCTGAGAAAGGTACGTTACCTGTGCTGATCAGCTTTGTCCTTCTGTCAGTCATAGGTATCACACTAGATATTTGATGATGCCAGTTTCATAAAAGAGGAGGATTGACATGAACAAATAGAATAAATGATCCTGAAGAAAACAGATATAACTAAGAAAATTTAAAAGAACTTAAAAATATTCTTTTTAGAATTCTCACAATAATTCAAGATGATATTATATCCTTAAAATAAGGACAAGTTGTTATGACATAAGAGCAGAGAACAAGAAGAGCTCCTGATAATTAAGATATGGTTGTTAAAACAAGAAATTCAACAGCTGAATTGAAAACTGTGTTGGATATGACCAAAGGAAAAATCATGGAAAAAAAATAAAGAGTATTTTCTAGTATGTAAAGCAAAAAGACAAAAAAGATGAATGAGAGAAAAGTTAAATTTAGAGGATAGGACCAGAATTCCAATATCCATCTAATAGGGCAATTAAAGGAAACAGAGGAAAAAAGGGATAACATAAATAAATGGTAGAGAAAAATTGTCTGATGTAAAGGAAGACATAAATCTTTAACTGGAAAATTCCCACCACCAAATACTAGAAAAGGTAAATTAAAAAAACCAAAACCAAAACCCAAACGTGGTGATACTGGATAGTGCAAGGATAGAGAAATTTTTTAAAAAGTTTCCAGATAGAAAAAAGCAAGCTTGTCATAGATGCTTAATAATCACAATTGAACTGACATCAGCAACACAGGATGATGGGACTGAGCTCTCCAAGTTCTCATCAGCAAGAAAACAATGAAGCAGACCTTTAATCTTCTGACATACAATGATATTAAATAAAGGTAGGCAAACTTGTTCTGTAAGGGGTAAGACAGGAAATATTTCAGGTTTTGTGAGTCACGTGGTCTCATTTGCTACTACTCGGCTCTGCCATCCCAGCATGAAAGCAACCATAGACAATACATAAATGAATGAGAGTGTCTCATTCCAACAAAACTTTATTGACAAAAACAAGTGGTGGGCTGGATTTGACCATAGTTTACCAATTCCTGCTTTTGAGCATAGAATTCTGTATCCAGGCAAACCATCCATCCAGGAGGAGGGTAAAATAAAATGTTCTTAGGCAAGCAAAAACTCAGAAAGTTCAACAACATGCACCCCATATGAAAAAATAATATTTGCATTAGTCTGTTTTGTGTTGCTATAACAGAATAACCCGAGACTGGGTAATTTATGAAGAACAGAGGTTGGAGAGGCCCAAGATCCATGGAGACCACGTGCCTTGCAGTGCCAGCCCATGAACCAGCAGATAGGATTCACCGCTGCCACCTGACTCCATCCCCAGCCTGGCCAAGTGCACGCTGACCAGAGAGGCACCTCTTTGGAGAGGCCCAAGACCCAAGGCAACCATGCACCCAAGGCACCAGTAGGCAACTGAGCAGACACTGAGGCAGCTGTGCCAAATTCACAGCCCCAGCAGCATCCTAGCCAGACAAAAGTGTTGAACCATTGGACCATGAAATCCCCTGCCACAAGGACTAAACATCAAAGGAAAGATAACAGAAACATGAAAAAATCATGAAAAATCAAGAATGTACACCACCAAAGGGTAATAACTCTCAAGCTCTAGATCCTATAGAACAAGAAGCCCTTGAAATGTCGGACAAGGAATTTCGAGTGATAATTCTAAGGAAACTAAATGAGATAGAAGAAAATTCAGCTAGACAACATGATGAAACGAGGAAAAGCATGCAGGACCTGAAAGAAGAAATGTACAAGGAAATCAATGCCCTGAAAAAGAAAGTAGCAGAGCTTGCTGAGCTGAAGAATTCATTCAATGAAATAAAAACACAACAGAGAGTTTAATCAGCAGGCTTGCAGAAGCAGAAGAGAGAACTTCTGACCTTGAAGATGGCTGTCTGAAATAACACAGGCAGAAAAAAAAAAAGAAAGAAAAAAGAATTAAAAACATTGAAGAAAATCTAAGAGAGATATCAGACAACCTTAAGTGCTCAAATATCCAAGTCATGGGTATTCCAGAAGGGGAGGAAAAAGGAGATTGCATTGAAAACACATTCAACAAAATAGTGGCAGAAAACTTCCCAGGTATAGGAAAATACATGGATCTTCAGATTCAGGAAGCTTAAAGATCCCCAAATGTATTCAACCCAAAAAGGTCTTCTCCAAGACATGTCATAGTCAAATTGGCAAAACTCAAAGACAAAGAGAGAATCTTTAAAGCTGCAAGAGGGAAGTGTCAAATCACCTATAAGGGAGCCCCAATCAGACTAACATCAGACTTTTCATCACAACCCTAAAAGCCAGAAAGGAATGGGTTGATATATTCAAAATACTAAAAGACAGAGATTGCTAGCCAAGAATACGCTAGTCTGCAAGGCTATCCTTCCGAAATGAAGGGGAAATAGTATATTTCTCAGACCAAAAAAAAAAAAAAAAAAACTGCAGGAGTTCACTACCACACGACCAACCTTACAAGAAATTCTCAAGGGAGGACTGGGTTTGGTACCCAAAAAATAACTACTACTGCCATAAAAACTCAAGAAAAATCAAAACCCACTAGTAAAATAAAAATGCCAACAATGAAGAGAAAAACAAAGTTTATCTACAACCCAAGGAACCAACAAATACAGAAGACAAGCAGTAAATCAGAAAGAAGGGAACAAAAGACACTTAAGACATCCAAACAAAAATCAATAAAATGCTAGGAGTAAATCAACACTTTTCAATAACAACTCTTAATGTAAAAGGATTATATTCCACAATCAAAAAACACAGACGGGCTGATTGGATTAAAAAGGAGGATGCAACTATATGCTGCCTTCAAGAGACCCACCTTACCTATAAAGACTCACATAGACTAAGAGTGAAAGGATGGAAAAAGATTTATCATGCAAACAGAAATGAAAAATGAGCTGGAGTAGCTATTCTTATATCTGATAAAAGAGATTTTAAACTAAAAACCATAAAAAGAGATAATGAGGGCCACTACATACTGATTAAAGTATTCATCCATCAAGAAGACATAACAATCATGGGCTGAGCCTGTGGCGCACTCGGTAGAGTGCTGCGCTGGGAGCGCGGCACCGCTCCTGCCGCGGGTTCGGATCCTATATAGGAATGACCCGTGCACTCACTGGCTGAGTGCCGGTCACGAAAAAACGACCAAAAAAAAAAAATTAAAAAAAAAAATAAATAAATAAGAAGACATAACAATCATAAATATATACGCACCTAATGTTGGAGCAGACAGATTTATAAAGCAAACACTATTAGACCTAAAGAAGGAAATAGACACTAATATCCTAATAGCAGGGGACCCAACCACCCCACTATCAATATTGGACAGATCATCTAGGCAAAGAATCAGCAGAGAAACACAGATCTAAACAACACTCTAGACCAATTGGACTTGGCAGATATCTACATAGCATTCCATCCAACAACCTCAGAATATTCATTCTTCTCATCAGCACATGGATCATTCTCCAGGATAGATCACATGTTAGGTCACAAATCAAGTCTCAACAAATTTAAAAAAATTGGAATTATCCCATGTATTTTTTCAGACCATAATGGGTTAAAATTAGAAATCAATAACAAACGAAATTCTGGAAACTATACAAACACATGAAAATTAAACAGCATTCTACTTAATGACATATGGGTCCAAGAAGAAATCAAGCAGGAAATCAAAAAATTTATTGAGACTAATGAAAACAATGATACAGCCTACCAAAACCTATGGGATACTGCAAAAGCAGTATTAAGGGGGAAATTTATCGCATTAAATGCTTACTTCAGAAGAATGGAAAGATGGCAAGTGAACAACCTAATACTCCACCTTAAAGAACTAGAAAAACAAGAACAATCCAAACCTAAAGTTAGGAGACGGAAAGAAATCATTAAGATCAGAGCAGAACTTAATGAAATCGAAACCCAAAAAACGATACAAAAGATCAATGAATCAAAAAGTTGGTTTTTTGAAAAGATAAATAAAATTGACAAACCATTAGCAAGGCTAACTAAAAAAAGAAGAGAGAAGACCCAAATAACAAAAATTAGAAATGAAAAAAGTAATATCTGAACTGATATGTCTGAAATACAAGGAACCATTCAAGACTACTATAAACAACTATATGCCAACAAATTTGAAAATCTGGAGGAAATGGATAAATTTCTGGACACACACAAGCTACCAAAACTGAGCCAAGAAGATGGAGAAAATCTGAACAGACCAATAACAATAAAAGAGATTGAAGCTATTATCAGAAGGCTCCCAACAAAGAAAAGCCCAGGACCAGATGGATTCATAGCAGAATTCTACCAAATATTCAAGGACGAATTGACACCAGTTCTCTACAAACTATTCCAAAAGATTGAAACAGAGGCAATTCTCCCAAACTCATTCTATGAAGCAAACATCACCCCGATACCAAAACCAGGTAAAGATACAACTAAAAAAGAAAACTACAGGCCAATACCTTTGAAGAATATAGATGCAAAAGTCCTCAATAAAATACTAGCTAACAGAATACAGTAATACATACACAAAATTACACACCATGATCAAGTGGGATTCATCCCAGGGATGCAAGGTTGGTTCAACATATGAAAATCGATAAATGTGATACACCATATCAATAAAATCAAACACAAGGACCGTATGATCATCTCTATAGATGCCTAAAAAGCATTTGATAAAATTCAACACTCATTCATGGTAAAGACTCTCTATAAGTTAGGTATAGGTGGAAAGTATCTCAACATAATTAAAGCCATATATGATGAACCCACTGCCAATATCATCTTGAATGGAGAAAAGCTGAAAGCTTTTCCTTTAATAACAGGAACTAGACAAGGAAGCCCACTCTCACCACTCCTATTCAACATAGTGTTGGAAGAACTAGCCAGAGCAATCGGAGAAGAGAAGCAAATAAAGGGTATCCAGATAGGAAAAGATGAAGTCAAACTATCCTTGTTTACAGATTACATGATCCTATATGTCAAACAGCCTAAAGCCTCTACAAAAAAACTCTTGGAGTGGATAAAGGATTTCAGCAAAATAGCAGGATATAAAATCAACACACAAAAATCAGTAGCATTTCTATTCTTCAATAGTGAATATACAGAAAGAGAAATCAAGAAAGCTTGCCCATTTGCAATAGACACCAAAAAAATAAAATACTTAGGAATAGAGTTAACCAAGGATGTAAAAAATCTCTATAATGAGAACTACAAACCATTGCTGAGAGAAATTAAAGAGGACACAAGAAGATGGAAAGATATCCCATGCTCTTGGATTGGAAGAACCAACATTGTGAAAAAGTCCATACTACCGAAAGTGATATACAAATTCAATGCAATCCCCATCAAAATTCCAATGACATTTTTCTCAGAAATGGAAAAAACTATCGAGACATTTATATGGAATAACATCAGACCACACATAACCAAAGCAATTCTGAGCAAAAAGAAAATAAAGCCGGAGGCATAACACTACCTGACTTTAAACTATACTACAAAGCTATAATAACCAAAACAGCATGCTACTAGCATAAAAACAGACACACTGATCAAGTGAATAGAATAAAGAATCCAGAAATCAACCCATACACCTACAGCCATCTGATCTTTGACAAAGGCACGAAGCTTATACATTGGGGAAGAGACTGCCTCTTCAGCAAATGTTGCTGGGATAACTGGATATACATATGCAGGAAAATGAAACTAGACCCATACCTATCACCAGATACTAAAATCAACTCAAAATGGATTAAAGAATTAAATATACGCACTGAAACAACAAAACTTCTTAAAGAAAACATAGGAGAAACACTTCAGGAAGTAGGACTGGGCACAGACTTCATGAATATGACCCCAAAAGCACAGGCAACTGAAGGAAAAATAAACAAATGGGATTATATCAAACTAAAAAGCTTTTGTGCAGCAAAAGAAACAATTAACAGAGTGAAAAGACAACCAACAGAGTGGGAGAAAATATTTGCAAAATATACATCTGACAAAGGATTAATATCCAGAATATACAAGGAACTCAAACAACTTTACAACAAAAAAATAAGTAACCCAACTAAAAAATGGGCAAAAGAGCTAAGTAGGCATTTTTCAAAGGAAGATTTATGAATAGCCAACAGACACTTGAAAAAATCCTCGACATCACTCAGCATTCAGAAAATGCAAATCAAAACCACACTGAGTTACCATCTCACCCTTTTTAGGATGGCTAAAATCCAAAAGATTGTGAATGATAAATGGTGAGGAGGTTGCGGAGAAAAAGGAACTCTCATACATTGTTGGTGGGACTGCAAAATGGTGCAGCCTCTATGGAAAATGGTATGGAGGTTCCTCAAACAATTGCAGATGGATCTACCATATGACCCAGCTATCCCACTGCTGAGAATATACCCAGAGGAATGGAAATCACCAAGTCGAAGGTATACCTGTTCCCCAATGTTCATTGCAGCACTCTTTATAATAGCTAAGAGTTGGAACCAGCCCAAATGTCCATCATCCGATGAGTGGATACGGAAAATGTGGATACACATTGGAATACTACTCTGCTATAAATACGAATGAAATACTGCCATTTGCAACAACATGGATGGACCTTGAGAGAATTATATTAAGTGAAACGAGTCAGGCACAGAAAGAAATATCACATGTTCTCACTTATTTGTGGGAGCTAAAAATAAATAAATAAATACACAAAACTCCGGGGAGGAGGGGGCAGGGAAGAAGACACAACAATTACAATACCTTGAAGTTGATAGACAAGTGAACAGAAAGGAGGTTATTGGGAGGGAGTGGGGAGAGGGGGGAGGGAGGGGGGAGAGGGAGGAGGGAGGAAGGTTTCGGTAACTGGCCACAATAGTCAACCACATCGTATATTGACACAATAAAAACAGCAAAAAAAAGAGCAGACGTTTATTTATCTCATGATTCTGGGTCAGCTGCATCTGGCACAGGCCTCAGGCTGCTTCTACTCATGGTGGAAAGTGACAGGCAGCCGACAGGTACAAGCAAATCACATGGCGAGAGGAAGCAAGAGAGAGAGAGAGGGGAGGTGACAGGGTCTTTTAAAGAACCAGCTCTTGCAGGAACTAATAGAGCGAGAAATCACTCATTACTCCCCCTCCCCCAGGGAGAGCATTAATCCATTCATGAAGGATCCGCCCCCATGACTCAATCAGCTTCCAGCACTGCCACATTGGAGATCAAATTTCCACATGAGTTCTCGGAGGACAATACAACCAAACTCCATCAATACTCAAGAAGAAAATTAGGCAAAACAGAAAAGAAATAAATAAGGATGGCATGAAGCAGAGGAAACAATGGCAGCTGAGTATGACCTAGAAGTCTGGAATATTCTTTTTAAAGGGGCAGTGGTTATGACATAGAAATGATGACTTTTCCTTCCCTGTGGGCTCAATCATATTTGATTCTGCATGAAATAATATTTATATAATCATAACATTGTAGACATTGTATTATGAGATTAAAATTTTAGAATCAGTGGACAAACAATGATGACAATGTCATAATCATGAAACCATGTAAATACATAAACCTTGACAATTTAAAAATAATATGATTAACACGATTGGATGATTGAGGCAGAAGGGGAGGCGGGAAGTAACACAGGTGCACAAAAATTTCTTTCTTTGATAAAGAAAGAGTAGAATCAAGAAATACAAGAAAGCATATATGGCTTAATGTCGTGATGGCCATTGTCAGAAGAGATGAAAAAGCAGCGACTGTCCCATCTAATGAGTGAAAGTGAGGGTGGGCATAGGGAAGACGGGAGACTTGAAATTTTAGTTCTTTCTTTACAGTTTGAATTTCCTATCACGTACAAGTATTACCTTCATTTACAAAAATAAATGTAAAAATATTCTATGGAAAATTTATTTGGGGCTTGGGGCTTTATTACATGGAATTAAATCTCAAAGACTATTAAATTTTTAAAAAGTTTTAATCTCTGTCATCTGTAGTAAAGTCAATTTGTCAAAAAACATTTTTACATTTTTTCATCTGGGCAAGTTAATTTAAAAGAAAGTTGAGAAAATTAAAAAATTTTTTTTTTCTGAACCACCCCAAACTTCATTAACTTACACTTTCGTGCTGAGGATATTACCTATTTTTAATGAGGTAAAATTTGCTCTAGTGACTCTTGGGGCACCTGTTATGTAAGAACTAGAGGTGTGGCAAACTACAGTTTGAGGGTCGGTTGTCTAATTTGTAAATAAAGTTTTATTGGAACACTGTCATGTCCATTTGTTTATATATTTTCTATATCTGCTTTTGTATTTAACTCACAATTCCAAAATATTTACTGTCTGGCCCTTTAAGAGAAAGTTTGCTGACCCCTGTAGTCCTGTGTCAGAATCCCTTGAAGACCTTGTTAAACCAGGGATCGCTGGGCCCCAGCCCCAGGGCATCCGATTCAGTAAGTCTGGGGTGAGACTGAAGAATTGGCATTCTTAAGAAGCTCCCAGGTGCTGCTAATGCTGCTGGTCTAGGGACCACACTTTGAGTAGTGAGTGGTAGGCAAACTTGGATTTGAATTTTGTCTTTACTGACTGCAGGCAGCCTGAGCTGTGGCAAGTTACTTAATTTTTACGCCTCTCAGTTTGTTCATCTGTGACATGAGGGTTATCATAGTTCCTGTCTTCTTGAATTATGGTGAGGATTTGATGAGATAATGCATGGAATGCACTTTGCACAGTACCCAGTACACAGTAAGTAGCCGATTAAATGTTTGCTCTAATTATGATAAAACCACACCTTGCTAAGGGCCCATGAGGTATGAGAGACTGAGATAAAATGCCAGCTGCTGGGTAAAATGGGATGTGAATCATTTGCCTAAGTTTCTAGATCTCATTCTTTGCATAAAAATTTCCATAAATGTTGGACCAGCTGAAAAAAATAAATGACTGGTTTTAAATCATGTTCCTGGGTATGAAATCCAAATTGAAAAGGATCATAAGGGGAAGGTTACAGAAGTACTTTTATGTTTATTGCTCTCTCATTTGCAGTAGTTTCAAGTTTAAAAAGAAATGTGCAATTTTCCACATATGACATCTGGGTTTGTCTCTCTTTTAAGGCCTATACCTGTCATCATTCAACAAAGTTTCACTGTGCATTACTTACCTTTGCACAGAGGGCACTGATATTCATTGAGAGGGGTGAATAGGCACACATATATGAAAGTGGTGGAAAATGAACATTTTTGCCTTCAAGAAATTTATAATCTAATTTCAGATAAAAGAGACCCTCTTGAAATAGTAGCATGAAATGCCAGACAGGGTGTTGCTAGGAGGTGTTGGTACCACGTACTATCAGATGATGCACAAAGATCTGAAGAGTCAGGAATCACTTGAAGATCCAGCAGGATCGCCTGGGAGTGGATGGGAAATCCTGCTCCCCCCAACCCCCACCTTCCCCCACATAGTAGGAGAAATGGCTTCAAAAAGGTACGAAGTTGAGGAAATGAACACAGTATGGTTTAAATTTAACTAGAGGTTGAGAAAGTAAGTCACTGCTGAAAAATGATACAGGCAAGAAAATAGCTCTTAGGAGAACATACTGCACTTATCAAGCATGCATGTCATGACCCTTTTTTTTTGGAAGTGGCACTGAAAATGCCAACAAAGTTTAAAGTTCACTAATTGTGACTGACAGGGGGTCTGGCTCAAAAAAATGAAAGGAAATCCTGCTGACTTTGAAAATGGAGCCAACAGATTCAATGCACCTGAACGGGGACAGGACAGGAATTTTCCTCATCTTTTCCTCTCTGGGCAGAAAGGCTGAGACAGACCATGTTTGTGGCCAGGGAGTGAGATGTGCAGGGAAACTTGGCTTTGGGTCCTGAATGTTTAAGAGGGCAGTTAGTTATTCATCACCCAGGCTGCAGTTAAAGAGGACTTTCTCTAAAGTTCGGCAGGGGTGTGAGAAGATCATTCTGGTAGGGCCATCTACCTCCTTGTGACTGGGTGCACAGTGGAGAAAACTGTTCTCAGGACCATGGGGCAGGGGGTTTCTGCCCATCTGAAAGCTGGAACTTGGTGTTGAGTCCAAGCACATTCACCCACGAAAGCATTGGGAGCTGTCTTTTTGATGTGGTGCGAGACCCCACCACACCTAATCTCTGCCTGTAACAGAATCACAATCACGTCATGTGATAATCCTGGGTGACTGATTGTGACCATATTAAAAGAGAAAGGAGACTACCTCCTGCTGATTAGAGGGATGGTAGCCATGGCTTAGTCATGGCAAAGACAGGCATGGTTGAGTCTGCCACTCATTTATTTCCTTCTGGTTTTTAAATTGCCAGAAGAGGAGATTGATGGAAAAGGTCTGTGACTTTTTGTCCTCCCTGGGAGATAATCTGGTCCACAGTCCTCCCTCCACAGCACCGCACTCCTGCTTAATTGCCTTAAGCAGCCAGACAGGATTACTGGAGACCTTGTTGCTCGGAGCCGCCTTTCCTTATAAAAGAAACTACTGGACAGTTTGGGTTCATTTTGTTCTCCCTGTGTTATGTAAATTAACTTTGATTGTAGACATTTTTGTAGATGGAGCACTAAGATGATTTAGAATAAAAACCACAAAAGGGCTTCAATGTCAACTGCTCAATTGTATGTAACTGTCACGCACAGTGACTGGTGAGTCTCACCGGTTCCCAGCCAGGTCTGGATGGATGGTCCTTCCCTGACCCTGGAATTGGCTGTCTTCCCTGCTGCGCAGCCAACGCTATTGCCCATCCTTTGAAACCTGTGCTGCTGTTAGTTATTCTCGTTGACATCTCTACCAACAGAATGGACAACCAGGGCTGTCTATGTATTCATGTATTTACCAAAGATCGTTAACCACCTTTGAACCTCATTTAGATTGTTTGTGTCTCACTCAGGTTAAGTTCCTCGGAGACAGACCCAGGACCTTAGTAAATGTTTATCAATGAGCATACTAGAGAAAACTAATCTGTGCTATTCTTAAAGGCAGCCTTGCATGACTTGGGAATTACATGTGTGTATGTATGTGTACACACGCACACACACATATGGGATGTGTGTGTAGATTTGCATATATATATATAAAATATCATTTCTGTCATTAAATAAGTATATGACCTTCAATAAGTTAATAAACCTCCTGAAGCCTTTAGTTTTCTAATCATGATGCAGAGGTGAATTAGCTGATTTTTCTTAGACTACAAAATCACCTTATGATATCATACTGTCTTTGCGTATTTCAGAATTTTTTAAAAAACACAACTTCAAATTTATATTTATTTCACATTCCAGTATCTAAATCATTTTTTTAAAAAAAAAATGGTTCTTTTCCATCTTGAATTTGCAGGGATTCTTTTCTTTCTGTAAATGCAGCCCTTTGTATTCAAAGAGAACTCAGCTAAAACAGAACAGAAACCCTGGTGTCCTCTTTAGCAGGGAGGGTTGACTGGGGAGTTTCACTGACCCTTACAGACTTCAACCCGGAAAAGAGGGGCTGCCCCAAAGAGGACACTTTCTACGAGAAGGCGAAGGCCACTGGCTGCAGGCACTGTTGTATTCCTGGTTTCCACTGCTCAGTGCTTCTCTACCTCAAGGAAAAGGTTTTGTGTAAAGTGACAGTGACAGGCTGAAACGTTGAGGTGACTTTTCTGGGGCATGCTCAACAAATAGTCCCCAAAGATGCTTCTTTATGATTGAAGTAAAAACAAGACAAAACAAAATTTTTAGCCACTGTACTCTTGAACCTTCACGTGAATGAAGTTGGGCAAGACACAAAGGAAAGCGATAGATGTTAAAAATGCTATTTTGGGAAGTCTGACATTATGTATTCAACTTTGATCCCTCAGTTTCACTTTTTCCTCCAAACGTTTTTACACGTATGTACACAGATTAATGTACAGGAACATTCCTCGTGGCATTATTTGTAGTGGCAAAACTCAGAAAACAAACTGTTTATAAATTGTGGTTTATTTATACAAATGAGCACTATGTGGACAATAAAAGCAACAAGAACATGTCTCTATGTACTGTTCTGGAATAATCTATAGGTGTATGAGGGCTTCAAAAAGTTCATAGAAAGATTTGTATTCTCTTTTAATTCTATTTTTTCCATGAACTTTTAAAAGTCCCCTTGTATTTGTTTCCTATTGCTGTAGTCACAACCGACCACAATGTAGTGACTTAAAACAATACACTTCTATTATCTTAACAGTTCTGGAGGTCAGAAGTTCTAAAATCATTTCACAGATTCACTCAAGTCAAGGTGTTGGCAGGGCTGGTTCCATCTGTGGATTTAGGGAACATTCCATTTCCTTGCCATTTCCAGCTTCTGGAGGTTGCCTGCTTATAGCTCTTTCCCCCATCTTCAAAGCCAGCAGCATAGCATTTCCAAATCTTCAACTCTGACTTTGGCCTCTGTCATCAAATCTCATTGCCTGCCTCCCTCTTATAAGGATCCTTGTGATTACACTGAGCCACCTGCATAATCCAGGATAATGCAGGACAATCTCTCCTTCTCAAGATCCTTCACTCAGTCACCTCTGCAAACTCTCTTTGCCATGTAAGGTTTACAGGTTTTGGGAATTAGGATGTGTACATCTTTGGGGGGCCATTATTCAAGTCTACCACACTAGAATATACTTTTAGGCTAACACAGCAAGATGTATAATGGTGTGCATAGAATGCTACTATTTGTGTAAAAAAAAGGGGGAGATAGATCTCTAATCTGTGTTCTTATACGTAGTATAATATCTCTGGAAAGATACAAAGGAATCTGGTAACAGTGATTTGGAGTTGCATTGGGAACGTGAATGGGAAGGCAATTTATTATTTGTGACTTTATACTTTTAAAATAGAGTAAACATCTACTATAGAAAAGTTAAGCCACAGGACCAACCTCTTTCTTACCAAACCTTCACAAGAGCTTTGAATGGCAGATCCTTGCCTATGATGCTGAAAAAAGAAAACATAAGAGAATAGTAGATAAACCAGGTTTAATAATAATCCCCAAACTAGCTTCTTAGTGCCAGGTGGCTGAAATTGTCTTGCCCTTCATAGCCGGGCCCACGTGTGAGATTCTGACTACACATCCTCTGTCTTAGCCCTAGGTTCTCTTCAGAAGGGCTTTTGGTGAAGACTCGCCAGAAGGCAAAGAAAACCATCTCCCGAGCTCTGAGACAGCACTGCTTTTTGAAATTCTCTGAGAAGACATAGGCAGGAAATTTTCTTCTGTTGTTCCATTTTAAAATCTATTTCTCATAGAATAATAGAATTTCAGAGCTAAGAGGGTTTAAAATCCATTGGGTTCAAATTTTTCTTAAAGATGAGGAAAAAGATTGATATAGATGAAATGAACTCACTTTGGTAATAAATGCAACAAATGAAATACAATAAATATTCATTAATAATATTTATTTCTAATTTATTAGTAATTATTTTGTTTATTATTGCATACTGACAATATGCCCAGCTTCGTGCTAGGCTATAAGTATGATACAACATTGTGGACTTCTCCCAGGGGACTTCTGGTTGAGCTGTCATTCAGAGAAAGAGTTACAAATGCTGTTGAGAGGGGTGGACAAAATGTCCTGGTCCGAGACGCTGTATCCTTGAGTAAATAAATGGCAAGTCTTGCACAGTGTGCAGTCTGTGAGCTGAGGCTTGACGGAAGAGTTAGCATCAGTGAGGAGCCAGGCATTCCAGGATAAGGGATCAGAACAGCATGCAGATGCTTGGCATATTTCGGGGGTCACAAATGGTTCTGTAACTGCAGAGAGTAAAGAGCCAGGAGGAGCCAGGTGGATAGGAAGTTGAGAGGCATGCTGGCGAGAGCATGAAAGATCTTTTATATCACATTAGGTTTAGATGTTTTGTTCTCTCCCTGACTCATAGGGGCTGACCAACTTTCTGCAAAAGGCTAGATCGTAAATATTTCAGGCTTTGCAGGTGACATGGATCTTTGTCATATATTCCTTTTTTATTTGTATTTTAACTTTTTTATAACTCTTTAAACATGTAAAAACCATTCTTAGCTTGCACACAGGTCATAGTTTTCTGATAGACAATGGGAAGAGTTTGGAGATTTTTAAGTAGGAAATGACATGATTGGAGTTGAGTGTTGGAAAGATTGCTCTGGTGGCAGGCAGAGTGGCAGAGAGATTGGGGTGAAGGGAGAGTTAAGTGGAAGGGGAGACATAGAAGACGACCTCTAAGGAGTCTGTTGTGATAGTGCAGGGAGAAATAATAAGGGCCGGGACCAGGGTAGTGGCAGTGATATAACTTCTTGAGAGCTGGACTGAACCATGCTGCAGTGGATTGAATTGTGTCCCCTGAAGTGTAATGTTTTGGAGGCTTTGTCCCCACTCCGACAATGTTAACAGGATGGGAAATCCTATTACGGTAATTGAAAGGTGGGGTCTTGAAAAGGTGGTTGAGGTGGTGATTTAATGGTGGTCGTGGGTGTAGTTCTGAGGGCTTTAAAAGGAGAGCATGTGAGAGTCTCTCTTTCTCTGCTCCTCCATTTTCTGCCATGTGAGACCCCTGCATTGCTGTAAAGCCACCACCAAAGAAGACCCTCACCAGATGTGTTCCCTGGACTTCGGACTTTCCAGCCTCAGAACTGTAAGTAATCAATTTCATTTTCTTACAAATCACCCAGTTCCGAGTATTTTGTTATAAGCAACAGAAATGGACTAATACACACGCATGCAGGAATGAATGAGCATGCTTCTACTTACATAATGTGGTCACCTTTCTCTCTGTCTTCATATCACCTCCATGGGACATTCTTCTTGTCCATTTGGGGTGGGGTGACAAGTGATGGAAGGTGCCATTACTTGAGACCCACCCAACCCTCGACCGGGTATGGCTTCCCCCTGGTGAACAGCCCAAGTCCTCTGAGCAGGACCTCCCCTTCCCATGGGCTTAACCTGCCTGGCTTCTCCCTGTGGCTGGTGGCAGCTGCCAGGGTGAGGCCCAGCATCCTGGGATATGCTAACTCTCCTTTCCTTGGGGATCAAAGAATCTTATTTTCTCTTTAAAATAAGCATTTCCACAGACGATCTGACTGCATCTGCCAGCTACTGGTCCGGGTACTTTTTCTAACTTTGTTCTAATGGCCCAGAGTGCTGGGCAGCTCAAGTGTTCCACTTTTCACTCCATTTCTTTTGTTTACAACCAAGAACAGTTTCCTGTTTCAGGTGTAAAAGATAGGGCAAGAGAAAAGGCACTCCAGGTAGGGTTTAAGTCATTTCTTATCCTTCTGGCTCAGCACTGATTACATCGTCCCTTCTTGTGGGAAAAGGGCTGCCTCCCAACAGACCATGTGTGTACATCTTCTTGAATGTTTTTTGTCACTTAGATTTCTTATGCTTTTTATGGACCCGGCTCCCTTTTATCCCAGGCCCCATCTCCCTTCCCTTATCTGTGAGTCCCTTTCTCTGTTAGCGCCTCTTTTCATCTTTTCAGGGTTATCTTTCTCCCCCCAGGACATGAATACTTTTTTCAAGTTTTTCTTGCAGTTCCCAGGGTAGAATTCGTGCTCTTTTTCCTTTGGTTTCTCTTGCAAATACTTTCTTGCAATTTCTCGAGTTACTTCTTCAATAGTGGGTTGCCCTTTTTGATTAGTGCCTGCTTCCAAATACTTCAAATACATATGACAACAGACTCAGTTTTCTACTTTCCTCTCCTACTGTTTTACTTGATAAAGCGTTGTTAGTTTGGGGATGTAATGGCTTCAGCTGTGCTTGGGAGTGGTGCAGGTCCCATTATATTGTATCTGGTCCTTGTATATATAACTTTGCTTGGGGGTCGTGATTACCCTCATTTATATAATACTCAGCAATGTTTTGCACAGAATATTTTCTCCCTGTACCATAGCTGCTATAGTCAGTGGCTCTGTTGTCTGGGCTTTTCTTTATTTTCTTTATTGGTTGTGTACTTTGTTATCACTTGTATTATCTGTTGATCATTTCTGAATGTACCCAAACATGAGTCAGCTACCTACATTTGGACCTTAAACTCTTTACCTGAGACAGTATGTCTGTGGTGGTAGACCTCTTGGGTTATCCAGGTAAGATCCATATTAGAACATTTTGTTTTATTGTCTTTATGGGTAGCAGCAGCAAGAATGGTCCTTGTGGGGCAGGGATGGTAATAATGGTGATGATCATAACAATTTTCAGCTGACATCTATCCAGTGTTTACCATATGCTAGATACTGTGCTAAGCTCTTTACTCCCATGACTTCATGTAGTCCTCATAGCAGCCCTGAGAGTTATAGACTTTCATCATGTCATTTTACAAATAAAGAAACAGACTTTGGAGGGTTGAATGAATTTACCCAAGACTGGACGATGGCGCCAGATTCAACCAGACTTTATCAGACCATGTGTCGTCAATTTGGGTCATCACATATATAGATGCCTTTTATTTAGGCATCACTGAAGGATTTGTCAAGGCATGTGAATATTAGTTACAATGTTTGGATATCTTCCATTCAGTAATTTCCACCCCTCACCACTTCCAAGGACTGTAGTTCAGGATTTTCACTCTTTCTGGGATTAAGCTTCACTTAAGGTAAGGAGATAATATAATCCGCAAAATGGAGCTTATGTTCAACCAGCAGTTGGGGCCAACGTCTCCATTAGAAGGCACAGTGCCCAGGGCCCACAATACACTTTAGTGACCCACAATCATGTTTTAATTTTTTTTTTTAAACCAGAAGAGAAAAATGAATTTTTAGATCAAAGAAAATGTTTTAATATGTAATACTAATATATTTGTCCTTATACCAATGCAGTTGTAAATCATAATTTTTAATAGTTTTTATAAAAGAAGAGGCCCGTGGAGGCAAAAATACCCAGGACCTGTGGAAGTCAGATATGGCCCTGCCAGCAATGACCTGCTGTAGGAGCCCGACGCAGGGCTCTGAGCCTCTTGATTTCACGTCCACTCTCAGTCCCCTCCTCACGCAGAGTGTGAAGGCTCTGGGGTCAGACTGTCTGACTGGGGCACTGAAATTGAGTGTTTCTTATCTCCTCGGAGCCTCAGTTTCCTTGCTAATAAGAAGAAATTTGTCAATGTGGGGATTGAACGAGATCATGGAGGTGGGATTGTTAAAACAGAGCAAGGGCTCAGGAAGTGTTCTTCCACCCTCACTGCACCTGCCTCAGTTTCCCGCTCTGTCCCCCAGTTACAGAGGTGGCTGTAGCAGTATGTGAAATTTAGAACACATGAAAAAGTAGTGTGTAAAAAAGGAAGGGGGAGGATGAAAAACCTAACATGACAGTATTAGAGCCACCCAAATAAAAGTATGCTTTATTTTCAGATAATATTGAACTCATGCCCATGATGATTTTTCCTGTAATCTTTTGGAGGCAGTGTGGAGTAGCGGTTTGAGATGATGTAAGCGGGGTCTAGAATCAGACTGCCTGGGTTTGAATTTTGATCCAATCACTTACTAGCTGTGGGACCTTGGGAAGTGAGCGGACCTCTCTGGGCTTTAGTATTCTCATGTGTGTGGTGGGAGTATTCACTGTCACTGCCCTTACTGAGTTGTTTTGAGGATTAAATGAGTTAAAGCACTTAGAGTTTCTAGAAGAGAGCCCAGCATGTGGTGAGAGCTCAATAAATGTTAGTTTTATTGTTGCTATTAGTATAACCCCCCAAGGACATGGGCTGTTTTCAGAGATTTAGACTCTCATAACATTTCCCTCTGTATTTCTCTATGGATTCTTTGCTTTTTACACCTGGTCCTTCACCCATTACATTTGAGACACCGGCTTTTGCCTACCAGATCTGCACCCGTGCCCTCTCTGAGAGCTCATTTTAAGTAACCCCCTCTTGGAGGACTGGAGTCTGGAGATGAGTGTGCCGAGGCTGTGGGCCACTATCACCAACCTAACGGAGAAAGATGAGAGCGCACTGAAGTTCCACCAGAGGACACCTTGTTAGAGAGCCCACCATATATGTATTGACCATCCAAACCTTTTACCATTATGATTTTTTAAATCCTTAGTGCCTTTTATCCAGTAGAATGTCAACATAACACCCAAGGCCATCGCCCTGCCCTGGCTGTGAGTCACAGTCACAGAATGAGATTCTGGCTGACACAAGCAATAGGGGGTTTAATGTAGGATAGGGTCCTGGTAAGTGGAGGAGTAGGAAACAGCATGGCACAGAGGTCAAGGATCCGAGGGATTTGCTCCTTGGAAATAATCCGGATTCACAGGTGCCCCAAAGGACCAAGAAGCAGGAAGATGTGTAGCTTATCTTACAACCAGCACAGCCTGGCCAGACTTTGCCCTGTTCCCCACTGTCCCTGCTGCAATGACCTGGCGGCATTCCTCCAGCCTTGCTCATGATTCAGACTCAGGAGCGCGTGGCCCGTTGGCTGAGCTTGGGTGTGGCCGGTCTCCTGTCTCGACAGGTGTGGTGGAGAAAGTAAAATCAATGGCCTCCAGCTCTCGGCTTCCAAAATGGGAGGCCACACACACGGCTCTCTGTCCCCAGTCTGTGCACCCTGAAAAGGGGGAATGGATCCTCAGGTCCTCCAAAGACAAAGAGTCCCTATAGTCTGCAATGCCATTTTGCTGCGGCACATTGAAACCAAAGGTACTGGTTTTCTTCTACTTATTTAATCTATGGGACAGAGGGCTTTTGTATCTCCTAGTTGTTGTTCCTTCCCCCTCTTCTTTAGGTTCTGGTGATAATGGGAAGGGTCGTGTGTCCCATTTCAGGCCTTCAGGACATGACACTTTCAAACCCCTTCCGACACATGAAGATTGACCCCAGATCTAAAAGGGCTTCTGAGAATTGCCCATAAGCGTGCAGGTTCCCAATCCTTTGCTCAGTAATCCTCACACTAAAGAAGCATATCCATTATATGGAACACAAATGCCTTCACCGAAGATCACCACCCCTTGCTCGAACCTTTCAAAATCTCTGTACATGACACATTTTCTGGTTGCTTCAGGTGGAGACTGGAATTAAGGGACAGCTGTGGCTTGTCTAAGAAGAGAATAGAGGAGATTCTTTCTCCAGGGGTGGAGCTGGGTCAGCAGGAGAAAACTGCATGAGGACCTGCCTCTCCTGCTGGACAGCCCCTAAAGCAAGCCCAGATTGTGGTGGGCTTGGGGAGTGCGGGGTGCATCTAGGAAGTGCAGCTCAGGTTCTCTCTGAATCTTTTTGTTGCTGCTGAAAAAAAAAAAAAAAAAAAAAAAAAAAAGATCTGGAGCCTGCTGATTAGGCAGTTGTTGTTTTGGGGGCTATTTTACTTTTCCAGGAAAGAGCTCCAGGCTAAGGAGAAAGTGTGAATACTGGCTTTGTTTGGATATGGTAATTTTCAGTGAAAATCACCTTAGTCCTAGTCTTCGCACCCATGGTTGCTTCTGCTCCAGAGAAACCACTGCCTACATTTAAGGTATTTCTCAGAACAACTGAGAACCTGGCCTGGGTCGGCCAGACCCAGAGCAATCCTGGTCACCAGCACGGCAATGTAAGAAACAGCTCTGTGAGCTCCAGGTTAGAAGATCAAGCAAAATGTATTCTTGAGGTTTGTAACTTCACAGTTCTTTGAAATGATACCAGGATTTTCCTGAGGTTAAAATTTTAAATCCACTTTTTTACAGAACAATATAAGTTTTGAGCAGAAGGGGGATTTTAAAGACCATCAAATCTAATGTTCATTTCATAGATGTGGAAATACTCATAGAAACTTAGAAGGATTAAATTTCTTGTTCAAGATTGCACATTTAATGATTCCCAGAGCAGGACCTGAAACCTAGATCCCCTCACTCCCAACCTTGTATTTTTTACACAAAAGCCTCAGTATAATGACATCTAGATTGCTCCCTCTCTGTTTATTGGATAATTCTTTTGTCTCTAAACTTTTTTTCCCATGTACTTCCTATGTGCCTATTGCTGTTCCAGACTTCAGATAGCCCATTCTCTTTGAGATGTCACATCTTTTATTAGCTCTATTTAGTGGCCTCTCTGATTTTATAGATAAATTGAAACACTAGAACCATTGTCTTTCCTAACTAGAACTTTTTAAAATGAAAAAAAGATGATTCAAAAAAAAAAAAAAAAGTTTAGGTTTTTAGTTTTAGTCCTGTTAGAAACTGTGGATACTTTGAGATGCACTTCCAGGGGAGTTTCTTTCCCCGTTTATTGAGATATGTAAGGTCTTTCTTTTAAAAATAAAATATGTTGGGTGCAAGGTGGCACTTGAGCTGTCACGGTCTTTCCTGTATACTAAGTGTCACACTGTCTCAAGGAATTCATGACATGGATCAGGTCCAGGCTGCCAACTGGTCACTCCTTTGTCCTGAAGCTTCTCCCAACTACCTGTTTATTTGCAGGGGCTACGCCAGACCATAAGATTCTGTCAGCCTTATGCTGGTCAAATCTTCTGTTCTGAGTTTAGGGAAACAGATAGAAGGCAGAGGACATCATGTCCTAGACTGAGGCAATAATTTGGGTGGTGTCACAGACAGAAGATTATATTTTACTAACAGTTAAAGGTGATGGGTAGGGGTAGCTGATTACTTAAAATCATGTAGACTTGGCTTAAAGACCTTCTTGTCTGGTTGCTGTATCCTAAAGCATTTGATTGTGGAGCTGATCAGGGACTTGGGTTTGCTGGGGTTGGCTCTTGGATGCAGAGGTGTATGAGAAACTAGCTGAAAGCCTAATGAATGGATTTCAGGTTATTTCCAGGAATACATATTCAATATGCCACTTTTTGTTGAAAAATGAATAAATATAGCATGTGGGGATGAATGAAGCACTTAGCAGAGCATTTCCCCATTGGCAGAGAGGTTGTAGCGTATGTGTGCTTGGAACCGTTGGGAAATAAGAAAACAAGGAACACTTTGTTAAGAATGAAACACTGGGATGCTTTCTGTGTATCACACAAACCTTAGCATCATCACTCTGAATTCAACACATAGATCATTTCATTTCCAGGATTTTTTTTTTTTTAAAACTAGGCATAGCCATTTGACTTGATTTTAGACCTCAATTTCATGGCCAAAGCATACATCCTGGAGGAATAGTTACCCTTTCATTACTTAAAACAACGACAACAACATATACCGGCTAAATCTTGTATTTATAACGTGACATTTCCACATCTGCCTTGTAAATTTCTTTCTTAGTCAAGTGGTCATAAAAAAAGAGGAAGATGAAAACAAATGAAAAGAAATGGGAGTAATTTAAGTAAAGAATAACTTCCTTTTTATTAGGTTTAACTTGAAACCAGGTATCATATTTATATAAATACTGTGGAAAATATTTAACCTATTCATAAAGGTTAAGTAACTAACTGATAAGCTTTATAGGGAAAGTATGCTTAAATGCTCCCATTAAACTCAAACCGTGCCAGGCAATTTTTCAAAATTTCAAATACATACCATTAGGAAACTGAAAAGAAGTCTGAGAAAAGGATTTCTGGTGAACAAATACAGTTGCTCATTGTAGAAATCGTTGCTACTTTATATATCAGAGGGTGCAGAGTGAGTCAAAAAGTCAAAATAGCAGGACTTAGATGAAAGTCTTAATGATACAATTTAGTCTTCAGTAAAGGCTAAGATAAATTCCTTTGGCAGCTGGCTGGAGGAAATCAAAGGGGCGAGAGGTTTTAGCCGGGGCTCTTTCTCTATAAATAATACATGAAATGATTAGAGTAGAAGGTTGAGAGGTCTGGGGACGCACACAGAACTTCTGGGAAACTGGAAAAACTGTTTATAAGAATAAAGATTAGGTAATGACACATTTGTAGATTTCCTCTTTGAATAGGATGAAATAGAATATATCCTCCAAACCAGGACACTCTGAGAGTGACAGTTGACAGTTGTAACAACTATGCCAGGGTGACAGGCATAACCCAGGACTATCAGGGGAAATCCAGAACATGTGGCCACCCTTTCTTCGAACCTTTTTTAAATAGCTAACACTTTAAATATACAAAGAATTATATAGGCCAGCATCGTTGTTGTTGGTTCTTTTGGGAGGGCTGAGAGATCTTATGTATATTTTTAAGGATTTGTGCTATTTCTTCACGATAGAGAAAAAAATGCTCATAAAACAATAAGGCAATAAAAAAATTGTAATTAAAAAGCGAAAATTTTATCCAGATTCACTAAGAAGTTAAAAATCACATACAACCCCATTGCCAGAGATAACCTTTTGTTATCTACCAGTTAAAAATTTTCCTTTCTTATTAGACGTATGTGTGAATATGTAGTTTTATATCAACAGGATCCTACTATACAGGTTGTTTAAGCCTGCTTTTGGTCACTTAAATTTTGTCATTACTGTGAATATCTTTCCATTCAATGAATATGTTATCATTTTTAGTGGCTGCATAGTATTCCATTAATTCAAAAATTACTATAATGTATTTAACAAATCCCCGATTTATGGACATTTGTTTGCAATGAAATATAAACAACACTACATTAAATATGTGAAGCATTTTTAAAAATATTCATTTGATTACTTCCATAGAATTTATTCCTAGAAGTGAAATTGCTGGATTGCAGAGCAGTTTAAATTTAAATATGCATATTTAAGTATTCATATATGTTGCATATAAGTATTTATGTTAATATCTAAATATAAATTATTTGTATATGTAAATATTTAAAATGCCAGTGTGATGGTTAGTTTTATGTGTCATCTTGACTGGGTTAAAGGATACCCAGATAGTGGTAAAACATTACTTCTGGGTTTGCTTCAGGTCTATATCCCCAGGACACATCTGCACCTACAGTCTTTTGTTACCAATTAGGATGTTAGTTGGCTCATAACATCCTGAAGCCAGAGTTTGATTTTCTCCAACTCCCATAGAAGTCTTTATTATTTCACTTGCTAGACTATTACTTATTCATCTCTGTCTCCCTACCTCCTGACGCGTAATCAGGTACACATAATAGGTACTTGACAAACAAAGGATGAAATTGTTTTTCTCATTTCCTGTCTCTCTCCTTCCCAGTGAAACTTCTATGTTGTTATCATAATGATCTCATTAAAACACAAATATGATTATGTTACTCTCTTTGTAAGAATTGTTGCTGGTGCCCCATTGCCCATACCAGGGTTTCTCAGTGTCACTACTGTTGACATTTGGCCCAGAAAATTCTTTGCTGTGGGAGGCTGTTCAGTGCATTGTAGGATGTTTGGCAACATTCTTAGCCTCTGCCTACAGACATCGGTAGTCCTTTCTTCCCCACCCCACCTGAGTTATGACAATCAAATATGTCAAATAAGACATTGACAAATGTTCTCTGGGGGACAAAATCCCATAAGGTTGAGAACCACTGCTATAGGAAAAAGTCGAAACTTAGTATCATGTCGTTCATGATCTGGCCCTAGGCTCCCTCTCCAGCCTCATCTGTGGCCATGTGCCTTAGTGCCGGTGTGTCCTCCCACGTACTACTAGGTAGACCAGCTGCTACAATAAATGGACAAAGTCGTGTGGGCTCGGACACAACTGAAATTTATTTTTGTTCACCTAACAGTACTGTGTGGTTGAACATGTTGGTGAAGAGCCTTCTTGTCTGCCGTCTTTCAGGAGTCGAGACTGGGAGAGACATTGTCATCTTTAGTGCATGGCTTCCGCGATGGCGCTGGGAGGTCACCTGCATTCTGCCTGATGGAAGGAGAAAAGACCATTGAGGAGTACATGAGAGAGATTTTTATGGCCAGGACTGAAAATGACACACATCCCCTCTACTCTCGTTCTATTAGCTAGAACTCAGTCACATGGCCACACTTCATTGCAGGGAAGGCTGGGAAACATAGTTTAGCTGCAAGCTTAGAGAAAAGAGCAGAACATGGATTTTCATGATCAGCTGGCACCCTCTGCCACAATCAACCTGTCAGTTCAGCAAAATTCTGCTTATACTTTTAGGCCCAGCTCAAATGTCACTCCTAGAATTATAAATTCTAATCTCCCCATTTTGACCTCTTTTACTTACTTTGTTTATACTAGTGCATATTATGAAAGGATTACTTATGGCCTAAAAATCATTTTTTCCTCATTAATAGCTAGGATAGTTCCTGGTAGGTGGTGGGTATATATTAGTTTTTTTTTTTAAAAAAAGAATAGATAATATTGAATTATATATTATTTCACGGGAATGCCTCAAGGACTCACTGAGTTAGGTTTTATTTTTTTTTTATTTTTTTTTTTATTGCCTCTTGTCTAGGAATCTGCACTAATGCAAAGGTGAGACAAAATTATTTGCAATTTCTTGCAGGACATCACCTGAGGCCTAGAAAAAATAGAATAAAGGTCTTCTCTTATAGATCTCTTCTCCCAATCATTCTAAGCCTCAGGCACTCAAGCACCAGAACCCCTGGTCTATCCACAGATTTGCTTTCCACAGGATTCCCTCCACCCTCCACTCTACCTCTCAGCCCAATTCCCTGTGGGCTCAATGAGTTAATCCTTCCACAGGAGCTTTGCATTTAAAAAGGGGTGATCATTAATCCTGAGGAATCATTGGCTGGTTAGTTAGTTATACTGAGACCTAGGGGTCTTGATTCTGAAAAGGGCTACCATGTTGTAGTTTGTTTTTATGTTTTAAATCTATGTTTACAATTTAGCATTTTCCCAGGAAACAAAAGTGATAATCAGATAGAGAAAATGTCTGCCAGGTATAAATTCTATAAAAATTGTTTTTAGATGGGAATTTTGTATGTTAGAAATGAACAATCTTCTTTGGAACTCTGGCTATATAATTGCCAAGGTAAACAGGAGTAAAGCCAGGAGGTGCCTTTGATGCCTGGTGTTCTTATGAATGAAAATGGGGTAAGAGTGATAGCAATTCTGCAGCTAATGTGCAGGGGATTTGAGCACCCATTTAAAGCTGTAATCAGGCTAGAATTTCCTTTTTGAGGCCAGGCAGACTCTTGCAAAACATGAACACAACAGACATGTTTCTGGTCATTTTTCTGAAATCCACCAGAGGGTTCCACTGAATTTTCTGACAAACAGCCTATGTATTGCATCTACAAGACAAGGGAGCAATTATATAAAATGTCTTTTTCTCCCCTAGTTGCTTTGACAGTTCTAACCCTCACTTTCTGCTCTGCTCGGATCGACATCTGAGAAGAGAGACCACAACTGCATACCATTTTATAGATGGGCCTGATTAAAACCAGTTCTTCCTATAGGTCACATCATGTATGAGACACACAGTTTATGTCAAGAGACCCAGCTACTAGCAGAAAAGGTTTTGATGCTCTGGCTAGTAGAAATTAGTAACTGGATCCTCGGCCTGTTTTATGCCAACTTTATAATTATGCTGTTTCAGTGGTAAACCAGACCTTTGAGCCAAGGGTAATTTAGAAATTCTAGATCTGTATTCTTTTCCCTCCCTTCCTTTAATGTTCATTTTTGCTGACTCTCCATCTTCTTTCAAACATGTAATTTTCCTCCGTTCCCTCCTCACCCTGACTCCTTGTTTCTGTGACCTGTCACAAAAGGACAAATACATCTTGTTCCCTTCATCCTGGGGCATCGGGGACAATAGTCAAGGCTGTGTGTGCAGATTAATTCTGGAACGTGGTGTTGCTCTGCAGGACGTCACCCACGTGGACTCATTGGTTTGCCTGTGGGACTGGAGGTTGAACATGTGGCTTGTATTGAGCTCAGGCTGCCTATGTATCTACGAGTTAGCCTCTCTTTTCTAAGACTAGAACCACACTGGAGATTACTTTCTCCAACTCTTGCGCTCTTCCTGATCCTGTAACCTTTCTGTACTCAGAGTTCTTTTGATAGAGAAAGATTTATCAAACATTAAAAACTAAAACTCGGGCTTCCCTGGTGAAAGTTTTCTAGTCTCTCTTGAGTTTTGCAACACGTTCCCCCTTCCCCGTTATCTTCTATTACCGCCTCTGCTCTTTTTTCTTGTGCAATTGTTTTCCTCCCCTTTAAGCTATATTTGGGGATGGCAAAAAAAAAAAAAAAGACCTCCTAAGTATACCTTGAAATCCTAAATTTTCATTTCAGCTGAAACTCGTCCAAACCCTATGCATTTCAGCTGAATACTCCTCTAGCTGGTCTCACTCTTTCAAAGACCCTTTCTTATATCTGACCAAATTTCTGTAGGATATGGCTGGAATTTCACTGATTCCTTTAAGATCATTAAAGGGATCACTGTCACCAGATTCCATATTGTCCTTTCACACAGCACACTAGCCATGATGATTTCATGCTTCTAAACCTCACAGCATTTCTCCTCCAGAATTGTTCCTGCCTCTTTAACTTTCTCACATCTCCTTTGCTATTTCCCAGGTAGACTCTGTCTGGTGAGTTACTCCGTTTATCTTGTGAATCTCTGTTTCCCTCCCTCTCATAAACGCTAATCCCCTGCTGGGGATTCAAGCCAGAGGGTAGCTGCCACACTGCTGCAGTGGGATGAAGGAACAGCCAAAGTTTCCCCTGGAGACAGCTGTTTTGCATTGCAGGAGTCTCAACATTGTGGCTTTGTTGATTGTCTTTTCACCTCTAGGTTTGGTCTTATTCATAGCTAAAACATAACCAGCCATTTCACTAAGCCCTTCAGGGACACTGCTCTAGCCCTGTCAGCTGCGAGCCCTCTGTGTGAGCATCCTGCCAGGCAGAGCCATTGGAGTCCCCGTAAGCCACACACCCCCTCAACCCAGGGGAGAAATTAAGGCAATTTCGCTAAGGCCTTCTGGTGAGGAAAATTGGTTGATCAGGTTATTCTTAAATGCCTTTTCAAATCTTCTCATTATTTGTGAGAAGAGAGTTAGCCCTGCAGCTTGTCAGAGTCTGGTCCCTTGTCTGCAGATAAAGCCAAATCCACAGGAATCCTGTGAATGGCGAGGTTTGGAGGCTATACCTTGGAAATAAACCACACGACCTAACTCAGCAGGGCTGCCCCTTGGTGCAGAATGCAACCACTTCTTGACTGTTTTAAGTGAAAACATCCCAGAATGGGAAAGCATATTCTGCGAGTGGAATGCTTTGTAGTTACTGGTACTTGGGGAACGGCAGGACGTGTTAATAAATGAGAGTGCTACTTAAAAGTCTACTCTTTTCTGCTCCCACGCTACATCTCCTCGGGGAGTCCAATGATAAAGGTCATTAATATTTTTCTGGTAAGTAACTGAATCAATGGCAAGCTTTGCTATCTGTATTGTGTTTGCCAAATTAGGTTGTACACTTATGAACTCTTTAATAATCACATTTTCCAAAGAGCCATTTGCATATATACATATATATTTATAGGCCTATGTGTATGTCACACATATATCATATATATGAGAAATCTCCTTGTATATTTCCACTTGCCTGCATATTTAACCTGGCTCTGCAAATACCTGGGTAAAGGTGGACATGTCCCTGAATGTCCCTGAGTCTCTGTGTGCCCATCTGTGAAATGAAGGAGTTGGACTAGCTGGGGTGCTTGGTGGGAGGTGTTTCAGCTGCCCCCCTGACCACTGTATTCCATCCCCTCCTCCAACACGGTTCCAGGCATGTGGTTGGCTCTCAGAGCAAAGCAGCGTGCTAGTGCATAATACAAATCACATGATCTCAAAGGTTATGCTGAGTGCCAACATTCTGGGTTTCTATTGCTTTTTAGACAGTTCCGTCAGGATACAGTGGGAGGAGGAACATGATCATCAAAACAGCATGCATGACTGTTCTGAGAGATACAGCATTGTGACTAGCAACTCACCTGGCTTTATAAACGAGACCTGCTCAGAGGAACTTTCTCTCTTCCGTGGAGACCCTAATTGGCCCGCTAGGTTAAAGGCAACCACAGCCTTAATCCAGCTTAACTTCAGCAAGGCTTTTGACTCAGTCTCGGGCAACATACTTATCAATAAACCTTGGTCAAGGCCCTTTTGCCTCACACCCAGATTGCTAATTTACCCCTGTTCTAATACATCTTGTACATGGCTGACAGTTTAAATCTCTTAAATGTCACTCTCTTCTTTAAAAATCAGGAATGGCCCGTGATGGCCTTGCTGATGATTTTTAAAGCCTCCAGTTTGGCATTCAGGCATCACTGGGTTTTCTGCCACCTTTTCCTTCCAATTTTATTTCTGGGAGTCTCCGACAGACCCATCTCTTACATGAGAAGAGTCCAGTCACTTCTTTACTCCCATGGCACCTCCACACCTCTCTACAATGTTCATGTCCAGAGCTGCTGTGTGGCAAACCTGGAATACTTTCTGATACACTCAGCCAGTGATCCCCCAGCCCCCATCCTGATCCTTCCTTTAAAGCCCAGATGAAGACCTGCCTCCTCCATTACTGTTTCCTGGGGACACTCCTTCCTCTGATGTTCCAGGTCACTATAGCCTGTATGACACTATCTTGTCCTTGTTCCTACGGGGCCACTTCATCGAGCTCCTGGAGGAATCTGATGAAACCTGGATGGTGTCTGCGGATCCCAAGGCAGTGATTAAAGGCTGGAAACCAAGACGGCTGGGAAAGTTTAGAGGAAGTGGATTTGAAGGAGACCAAGTAGAAGGTAATTTCATGAGAATCTAACTATATGATTTGGTATCAAGTCTGCATTTCCACTGACAGCGGATGTAGGAAAACAGAAATGGTTTTCCAAGTGAGGTGGTAAAACTTTCTTTACTGTGCAGTATCTTTAAGGTTGTTTAGGCTGTCATTTGTCTTTGATGGTTTAGAAGCACTGACCAAAGACAGGAATTTGAAGAAATGTCCCCTCACCCCCAACATAGTCCCAGTTAGTCCAAACATTTAATGCTTTTAAAATCACACAGACAGATATTTGGCTTGGTAAAGTGAAAATTAAGCTAAAAAATAAATTGTAAACATACCGGTATTTAGAAATTGATTTCATAATCCCATGAAAATTTTTCTGTGTTTCTCTTAATCAAGCTAGAAATGACAGCAACATTAAAACTTGCTCATTGAATAGATCTTACATGAATAAATGGTTGCTATGGGTTGAATTGTATCCCCCAAAGTCCATGTATTAGAATCTTAACCCCCAATGTGACAGTGTTAAGAGGGTGGGAAATCCTATGATGGTAATGGAAAGTTGACACCTTGAAGAGGTGATTAGATTGTGAGGACTGTGCCCTAGTGATTGAATTAATCCATTGATGGTTTAAATGGTGGTCATGGGTGTGGTTCTGATGGTTTTAAAAAGCGAGCGTGTGAGGAGCTCTCTTTCTGATTCTGCCATTTTGCCATGTGATTCCCTGTGTTGCTGTAGTTTCCACCAAGAACAAGGCCTTTACCAGATGTGTTCCTTGGACTCTGGACTTTTCAGCCTATGAAACTATAAGAAATAAATCTTATTTCTTTGTAAATTACCCAGTTTCAGGTCTTTCTGTTATAAGCAACTGAAATGGGCTAATACAATGGTTATTTATGGGATTTGTTAGAAAAGCAGATAATTGATATGGAAATACTCTGATGAAGTTAAGAAGTCCCAAACGAGAGAGACTTTTATTATTAGAAGGCACCTTTTTTGACTTGATTTTTCTCTAACGTAACCATCAGGTTAATGACAGTCAGTCTTCCTAACTAGAGGGTAGGTTTGGCTTGAATAGGGGATTAACAATTGCCCTCCCTCTACTTGTCTTAAGTCAAAACTTATCAGACTAAATCTCTGATCTCTGGCAGGGGCCTTCTTAACTCATCTTTTACTGGATTCTTGAGTAAAGTTTTTCTTCATCTCAGTTACTTTGCCTCCTTTTTATAGGGAGCTCTACTCTGAGATCAAAGACAACCTATAGCAATTTACAAGAAACAAAGGAAGTGGGAGAGGAATGCTAAGCTACTTTAAGGGGTGTTCCTAAAATCATGAGTGTATTTGGAATAGCTGGTGTCTGCTGTGTCCGTGAGAGCTGGGTCAAGGTACAGCTCCTGGTTGTGGGGAGAGGGACATGTGAACTTACTGTCTGGAGCACTGGTCTTCATTCATTCAGTGGCTCCCAATGCTGAATGAGCCTCAGGTTCGCCTGGGTTCCTTTTGAACAACGCAGATGTCTGGGCCCTACTTAGTGATTCAACAGGTACCCATTGATTCCTGAGCTTTCATATTTCAAAGCCTTACTGGTGTCTTGAAGCTCAAATGGCATCGAGGACCATTGATCTATGCTCCTGATGTGAAGCAATTTCCTGAATTTGATCCTCTTCCCTACAAATATGCTTACATTTTTTCAAAGGGCTCTAAAACAAGAATTTGGTTAATCCTGACTCTAGTGTATTCACTGGTGAAGAACCAAAGGAAAATTTACAAAAATAAGGTTTCAGAAGTAACCCTACATAAATTGAATTATTTTGAAAAAGATTCTTCCTTCTTGTACAGTTTTCAGAGGGACTTTGAAACACACACACACACACACACTGTCAGGGAGATGAGTAAACAGGAAAGAAAAGATTGACTTTTATTGCTTGATGGTTTAAGTGAAAAAAAGGCTTTTTTTCTTTTTATGTTGACTCCCTTTTCTTCCCCTTAGAACTGTATCAAGCTATTTTTAGGAGGGATGGGTGGCTGGTTTGCGGAGGTGGGGGGGGTGGGGGGGGTGGGGGGGTGGGGGGGTGGGGGGGTGGGGGGGTGGGGGGGTTGGGGGGGGTGGGGGGGTGGGGGGGTGGGGGGGGTGGTGGGGGGGTGGGGGGGGGGGGGGGTGGGGGGGGTGGGGGGGGTGGGGGGGGTGGGGGGTGGGGGGGGGTGGGGGGGTGGGGGGGGTGATGAAAAGCATGACATCATCATGCTATTTGGGTACAGCAGGAGGAATATGCTAGGTTAGGTGGGCCCAGGCTTGGTTCTGTGTACTTAGGAGCTGAATTGCGTCTTCTTCTAATTTGGCTTCACTCAGGGCTGCAGCTCTTCATGGGAGACGGGAAGGATAATATTTATTCAAAGCTAATTTGTAAACTTCGTTTCAGTCGAAGGTCTGAAATCTAAACTGCTATTCTGCTCTTAAAAGTGGCAAGTCAGAGACTCTGGCTTCTCCCCGAGAATTTCAAAAGCGATCAGTTTTGCAGGCTTCTTCCCCCACCTCCCCCTACCCCACCCCAACTGCTTGCTCTATTTTAGGTCAATGGAGGGCTATCAGTTTGGAAAGCAAATCCTTAACCTGAACTTTTTGTGGCTGATAAGGGCTCTGAGGATAGAAAAGAGGTAACTTGCTCATTTACGTAGACTTTGCAGTGGACTCTTTTCCCCCATATGTGTTATTGTCTGAGACTCCTGTTCATCCCTGCTCTAGGGTTTTGAAATGTTCCCCTCAAATGTTAATATGTTTATAACATTTCTCAAATGGAACTCCACACTTCTAATAAACATCCAGCTTTCATCCCTGGAGACAAAAAGCTCACCTTTGCGTGTGTCATGTAAAAGGAAGTGATGATGTCTGCCATATTTTCTAAACTCACTCACTCTCGTTTTACTGTTAAAAAGCAGTGTTTTACTCCAATGCTCCTAACCTATTTCTGGGTCTCTGATAAATGGTTATTTTTTAGCAGGCTGGAGATAAGCCTGGGTCAAGGAAACAGCTTGTGCTCGTCTCTTTGAGTCTTGCATGTCCTTGCCATATCATTTCATTATTTCCTTTCCTGTTATCTGCAAACATTCCCTCAAAGCAGAGCTTGACAAGAACAGGAAGGTTGGCAAGAGTCTGGCAAGGAGGTTGTTTTTCTTTGCTTTCTAAAATGGACACTTTCCTCTCCCCACCCCCACCCCCCTTTCTCCTTTATTACCCACTCCCAGGTCCCTCGCCAAAGCCGCTGGAAAAAAAGTTAACTCCTTTCCCCCTTTCAAGAAGGGTCTCTAAGAGGTTTCTAATCAGCTCACTGTCAGCCTGTTTCCTCTGATCAGCTTAAAAAGGTCCACTTGAAGTTCACAACTGCCAAGCTGAGTGTTCAGACTGAAAGCCTGGGAGCATTTGAGAAGCGTTTGTGAACTTCCACTAAGATTACCCGGCAGGCAGGCTGAAATCTCAGGGAGAGTGCCTGTTCAACAAACTCTTTCTTCTTGATTAAATTAGTGTTTCCCACCAACAGGATGAGGAATTCCCATTTCCACAAGCTGATTTCATTTCTCTTTCTACCTTCCCCCCTCCCTCCATTAAAATGTAAACTTGATTCCTGGGTCCTTGCTGGAGTCTGGCTTTTGGGGCTGAAGCTCCCTGTAAGCCTGTCATAAACATCTAGGTACAAATGAACCTTTTAACATCTCATGGATAGTTTTCTGTCTAACTTTATACACGGGGGTTGGGGGAAAGTAAGATAAGTTATCTCTGGCCAGTGCAGATGGGCAGGGGCAGGAAATATCTGCACTGTAGCTGTTGAGGTTCTTGTCTGAGGTTTTCCTGCTCTGTCTTCAGAAAAGAACGGCTTTGTTAACCATTAGCCACTGACAAGAGTATGTCCATTTCAGCAAAATTAATAAGAGATAGCATTTTTCTTCCTTCTAAATGGCCCATGTCAGTAATTAACATCGCCTTTCATTACTCAACTTGAAAGCGCCTTCTAGGGCTCCCCTGACCTTGCCCTGGCTTTGTTAAACTGTGGCCTCAGCCTGTGAGAGACCTAAATGCAGAAAAAGCACCCGGAGACCCTTACCCAGATGCCTTGAAAGAATCATTCCACAAATATTTATTGAGTGCCTACCGTGTGGGGCTACCAAATTGAGCCAGACATAAACCCTGCTGGAAAGGAAACTGGGAGAAAAGATAAAAGGGGTTTGTTTAAAATAGCCCTATGATAACAGAAAATGATGGTTTTCTCCCCAGTGTCGTGGAGGAGCAGGGCGAAGTGATTAGGCTGAGGTGCAAGTTTTATGGAGGAGGGGACAGTTTGGGGGGACATTCAAGTGTTGGAATTCAGAGCAAGAAAGGGATATAAAAGTTCAAATGAGCTTTTTTTACTGTTGAGAAAAAGGGAGAAAGGGCACTTTCACAGAGAATATATAAGTTTAAGGGTCAAGAGAGAATTTTTCGCTTTTGGTGGGTCATTTGCCTGCACACCTAGCAAATGAGAAGTTAGCTATTGCAATTTTAAATTCTGTGGTGGCACTAGATTCCAGCTAAGCCAACTCTCTCCAAAAGTGCTTGAAATCTTTTTCTGTTATTTTTTTTTCCCCTCAGGTTTATGCCCCAAGAAAATTCTTGGTCACAGAAGTAGAAATGTCACTTTAGGGTGAGTTAAGGTAGATTCCACATTTTGGGGGTCTTTAACCACAAACTTCACGTTTAAAATAGCCAGCAGGAAAAGCTCAAATGTCCAGGAAGAGGGGATGGGTTGAAAAAAATTATGGTTTAGCCTAAGATGGGATCTAATTGCAACCATGATGGTGAACATTTGTAATGGCTTGTGAAAAAACAACAACAAAAAACATGCTCTCATTTTTGTAAAGAATATGAATATATATAGATTGAAAAGAACTGACTAAGTGACTAAACACTAAAATGCTAATAGCGGTGATTGGTGGGTGCTGGAAAAACAAATGATTTGAATGTTTCTTCCCTGTGATTTTCAGGATTTTTCAATGTACACTTGTAACTTTTGCAGTCAGGTAAAATGCTATGGAAAACAATGATACTGAAGGAAAAAGGGACTTCTTTATCGAGGTGAAAGTTTAAATATAGATGATTATGAAAATGACTGGGAGGACATTTTCCCTTCTCATGCCATGTTGGATGTCATTTATTTTTAAAAAAGAAAAAACCCACACTGCCCCATAGTCAGAGTCAAACACAGGAGTCTGTTTTGAGTGACAATGACTGTCAGTCGATAAACTTGATGGGAGACTTCCCTTTTAGCAATTTTGAGTAGAAACTTGTCAGTTGATTCTCTCAGAAATTCTTGTAGTGAAAGAATCATTGCTCTCCCTGTCTCTGATGGGATGTAGCTCTAGTAGGTTCCGGGTTCTGAATTATTCAAGGGTCAAAAATCTGTTGCAAAGGTTGTCTTGATCACTGCTTTTTTTTTTTTTTTTTTTTTGGTAAATCCTTTGTTGTACTTTTGCTCAAGCCTAATGACATAACCGTTAAAGGCCAGTTATTCATCTAGTGGTGGCCTTCACAAATGAACGACAATAAACCTCTTTATGTTTACTCTATTATTTTGTAGTTTTCTTTTACTCATATTACATAAATCAGATAAGCTTATTTATTTTACAGCTGGTGGTGAGTGTGCAAACTTGCTCAAATTGTGGTGCAGTTGCCTGCAGGTCACGAGCAGAGGAAATAGCTTCTGCTTTCATTCAAATCCTATCCCCGATCATTTGCAATAGAAAAGCCAATTTGGGTGGGGGGCAGGGAGGACCTGAAGAAAAGAAGAGAAACGGAAAAAATGCAAACCTGTAGTTTAGGTTAAAATTGGTTCCCAGCTCCTTTTGGCCTTTTGTGTCATTTACGCCTGATATGAAGATCCTCTAAATTACAGCAACAACAGTCCCTCCCCCAGACTTGGATTGTTTTTTTTGACGTCTGAGTCACACAAAGTTGTGGGGCAGAAACATAAACAGAATAAGAAGAGCTGTTGCATGTCCATGACCATGCAACTTTTCAAAAACTGTTTTCGGCCTTGAAAGAAGGTTTCTTTCTTTTTCTGCTTACCAACACTCAGAAAACTAAAAAAAGAAACTTAGGAAAATGCTCCTGTCTTTACAATGACCAAGGATTCAAGGCCTGTCTGTCCTTTGCAGTTGGACAAGAACTTAGCTGCTGGCTGGGAAGTCAGAGGGGTCCTGGGAAGAGGCAGGGACCTGGGAAGAGGCAGGGACCTGGGAAGAGGCAGGGCCCAAGAACAGCCAGGCTGGAGTCAGGACTGAATAGCTCGGTCTCTTGTGAACACAGGTTTGGGGTGGGGGGAAGCGGGGAACAGACCTGGTTAACTTCGTCCTTGGGAGTCATGGGAATTTGAAGAAAGAATCCCCTTCAGATCTGTTTTGTACTGACTCGTGTCACAGATCACTTAGAAATATTTTCTCCTCCTTCCTTGCCTAGCTCCCCAGGGGTCCAAGCAACCTATAGGAAATACAAATCAAAAACATAAACATAGAGCAAGAACCTAATCAGGTAGGTGAGGAGAGAAGAGTACACATAAGTTTGCTGTGGTTGACTAAGCAAGTTAGTGCTGAACTTTATGGCAGCAAATGCAAAAAAAGGGGGGGGAGGGGGGAATGGGGTGGGGATGGGGAGGAAGGATGCACCCAGTTGAGTATTTTTTGTTGTTCTGAGTGAGGAAAATCACATGACCACAGAGAAAACAAAGCCTTTCCTAGCACTCCTGACAGAGACATTTCTCTTATGGGACTTTGTACGGAGGATACTAGAAATGTGGGTGAAAATGTACTCAAGAAGTGTTTCTAAGTACTCTGCTTTTCCTTTAAACTACTTGGCTTATCTATCCACCCAACCTTGGTTATTAAAATTTATTGCTTGATATTTCATCCTATAGCTTCTTGTGTAGAGATTAACAATACAAAATTAATAATTGGTTTGTATACCTGCAGAAGACAATAGAATTGCAGTGTTCTGCATAGTAACCATGATAACAAATACTTGCTGAATGGATGGATGAAAAATTAGTAATCCAATGTACTATCAATAAACAATTAGAAAATGCCATGAAACTATTTTAATTACAGTAGTAAAAAAATCTAGAAATAAACTAGTAATATATAAAGAAACCCATAACATTTTATTGGAGAGAAAAAAAAACCTTGAATAAGCAGACACATACCATGTTGTTGAATAGTAAGACTCAAAATTCTGAAGGTGTCTGTTCTTCCCTAAATAATTTATTAATTCAATGCAAGCCCAAGAAGAATTACAGGGGGATATTTTATAAAACTTGACAAGTTGATCTGCATTTTATATAGAGTAGAAAGTGCACAGATTAATCAAAAGATTATTGGAAATGAGTTAACAATGATAGGAGATTTATTCTTACTTTTTATCAAAACATTTTAAAATGGTAGTAACTAAAACAGTATGTTGTTAAAAGAGGAAAAGAGAAATAGATTAATAGAGCAAGAGAGTCTATAAACTCCATGTATGTATGCATAGGAATTTAGTACATAACATCGGTAACACTTCAAATTATAAAGAAGTGATGACCTACTCAAAGAATAGTGTTGATTTATAATACCAAAAAAAGAAAATCTCATAATAAATATAAAACATACTTCTTATGTATTAAAGAGCTAAATCTAGAAAAAAAAATATAAAGGTATTACAAAATAGCAAAAACTATATTTGTAAGTTTTAGATGAGTAATGTTTTTTGAGATACAAAACACAGAAACTATAAAAGATAAAGTTTTTTTAAAGCTACATTAAAAAACCTTAAGCTGTAATACAGCAAAATAGATAAAATATGATCAACAGTCTGGGGTAAAATATTTGTCAGCTATACAATAGATAAAGATTATTACCCATAATATATAAAGAGCTCATATAGATAAATAAAAAAAAAATAGATGGACAAAAGTCTAACAGTCAAGTGATGACTAAAATAAAAGTAACCAATCTACATATGAAAATACTCTTAATCTCATTTCTAAATAGTGAACAAAGATCAAAGTAACACTGATAGATTATTTTTCACCCATTAGATTGGCAGCTTAAAAAAATTCTGTCCTATTTGACGATGAGGGAGTATAAAGTGGTATAGTCTTTTGGAGGTCAATTTGGCAGTGTATATCAAAAGTAAAAATGTCTATTTTCTTTGAACATCACTCCCACTTCTGTGTTTCCGTCTGAGAATTCTTTGCACGTATACAAATGTATACAGGTATAAAGAGGCATAGATAAGGATTTTCAGTGCAACATTGTTTATAATACCAAAAAAACTAGAAAAATATTAAATGTCCACAGTTAGGGAAATAAATTGTGATATATTCAATGCTACATAACAATATGCAGCAGAAAAAATAAGGTAGACCTATTGTACTGACATGGAAAGATTTATTTTTTTTTTGTCTTTTTCGTGACCGGCACTCAGCCAGTGAGTGCACCGGCCATTCCTATATAGGATCCGAACCCGCGGCGGGAGCGTCGCCGCGCTGCTAGCGCAGCACGCTACCGAGTGCGCCACGGGCTCAGCCCTGGAAAGATTTATAATACATATTTTTATGTGAAAAAGTATGCGCAGAACGATATCTACAGTTTAATGTCATTTATATGCCTCGTGTGTGTGCCTGTATGTGTGTGTGTCAATGTGTATGTATGAATGCACATGTACAGGTGCATAGAAAAGTCTAGAAATTACACACCAAACTGTACGGGGGAGGTGTCGCGATTGGGGGAGAGGGGAGGAGCCAAAGGTGGCTCTTTTTTGTATTCAATGTACTTCTGTGTTGCATAAGCGTTTAAAAGAATATATTCATTCTTAGTTTAGTAATGAAACATTGTTTTTAAAAGTTAGCATATCAAGAGCTGGTGCATTTTTCATGAGGAAGACATTTTAGCCAAATTTAAGTAATATGAAAAGCCTCAGGAATTCATCATCATTAGAGTAAGTAGAATCCTCTTTGCCTTTCTTCTGGAAGGATTTATTTTCTTAAATATCACAAACTCTGATCGTCCTTTTCTTCCCTTCCCATCCTAGGGCCCTCTTCTTCCCTAATAAGGGTAAGGAAGTTTCCTGGGGGAGGGATTAGCAGTCCCCGAAGCAGCAGAGGCTCAGGGCAGTGAGAATAGTTTCCAGTCCTCTGTCCAGAACTCCCATTTACCTAGTGGATTTACATCCTCACTACCCAAGGTGATATTTTAAAACTTTACACTTTTTCCTCTAGTCTGCTCTCTTGGGTCTCTGGGTGATGTAATTGTACAAGGTCAGCAAGGAAAAGGATTTGGGTAACACACCAGGACAGTTAGTTGCTGCATGATTGAAAGCTGGCTAGCTGAATTTCATTCTCCTTCAAAGGTAATGACCACATTTCCTTAAAAGAAAAAAAAAAAGGGTAAAAAGTTACATTTGGTGGCCTCGTGTGTAAATCAATATCTGGCAAACCTCCCCTTCCCCAAAATGTGTAATACTCACAAAATGAGAAACATTTGTAGGCCTCTTGGGTATCTTTGTTTGAATGACCCTCCTTTTTTCCTCCTGATCTGTACTCTCCATGCAGTATATCAAAACCTGGAGGTTTTATCCCCCCTTTAGGACATTCATTCGTGCTTCTGTCATTGCATGCAAACCCTGCGTCTGTGTGCTTAGCAGAAGACAGAATTTAGTGTCTGAGAAATGGCCCTGAGCAAGAGAGTGCCTAAACAAACTCTCATCTCCTCTGCCAGCTCAAGGAGTGTTTCTCTTACAGTTTACACAGAGTCATTAAAAAACAAAGAATTCGCTGATCTGATATTCAATAAAGGCACACTTGATTTACTTCCTGTGAAATTACTTACCCAATATCCTTTCAAATGAATTTTTAAATGAACACTTTTGGTGCAGTCGAGGTGTGTGTGTGTGTGTGTGTGTGTGTGTGTGTTAGACAAACTTCCTTTAAATATTGAAATGTCTTTTATACTTTTAGAGGATTTGTGTACAAATACGTTAGGATACCAATTGCGTATCATAGAGAAAACCATCTTCATTACATTAAAATAAAGACGCATGCAGCAGATATCTCTAACTATTTTGCCTGACTCAGATTATTCCTTTTTAAGACTTACTATGACTCTTGCATTTTATTCTTGCAATTCTGGTACATTGGTCAGTTAAAGGCCTGCAATCAATACCACTCCCACCATATTTGGGCTTGAAACCTAAGTGGGCTAGATAAAAACCATTTTCAGAGATTGATATGAATGCAGAGAGGGAATGGTCTCTCCATGAGAGATATAAATCCAGAGTTGTCGGGGGTCATCTTTCTTACCACATGGGTAGAGTCTGCCTGAGAACAATGTCAACACAGAGGAATGTAGAACCAAAAGATGGATGGATGGATGGATGGATGGATGGATGGATGGATGGATGGACGGACGAACAGATACCTGGTGATGTAATATCAGCCTGGAACCAATCTATACCTCTCTGACTTCTCAACTTTAAGAGGCATACATTTCCTTTTATGCTTGAGCTAGTTTGAGTCAGATTTCTGTTGTTTTCAACTTAAAATACTCTGACGAATGCAGACTATTTTGTATATTTATTGTTCATTCTGTTGATAGGTGGGGGGTGTTCATTCTGTTTCAAAGCTGATTCACACACAGTAGACACATAGCTTATAGGAAAGAAAGCAATTGCTTAGAATATGATAAACCTACAATCAAGGGGCACAATCATGTTTTTTGGCTCCATCCTAGCACACAGATTAATTCCAAGGAAGAGAACCCCACTCAAATAAACTTAAGGAAAAAGGCTTCATTGATGGGCTGCAGGGGGATATTTCAGCACCTGATTTTAAGAAGTAGAGTGGGACCTCATAGGGTATTAACATAATGGGAAGAGGATGCTGATTTGGAGGAAAGAAATACTGAAGACAGGTGGGACTGGAGCTTCTGGGTTTCGGTGTGATGTAATGGAATGAAGGATCTTTTATAAACTGGTAGGTAGAACAGAGAACAGAGTAATGTGAAGAAAGAAGAGTTGAACAGTGACTTGAAAGGAAACTGGGAGGATAATGGATTAGTAATGCTAATTGGAAAGTTGAAAAGTAGTTTTTATTTATTAGGGGAGATGTCTTGGAGAGGAGTTGTCAGGTGCTTTAAGTGCCAGCCCTGCTTTCCAAGTATCAAGTGATTACCCAGGATTCAGTGACTGAACCACAGGATCTAAATGAGGGAGACCCATCAGGTCAAAAATCCTGCCCAACAGATGGCTCTTTACCAGATGGGGGCAAACTGACCTCTGGCCTCTTGGGCCAGGAACATGAAGTGAGGTGAGTCAAGAGCACAGGCTGTGTCTGCACACCATCAAGCCAGCACTGTTTCAGCTCTCCCTGAGGCCTGATATGCACCGCCAACTTGTCATTCACTTGTCTCTACTGCTGCTGAGACTGCTTCAAATCAAGCCCCATCAGTAAAGACTATCTGTGTGTCTCATCTGTGCAGTATGAAAGAGCCTAATTGTGACAGTTTGTAGACACTGCAAAGTATGGATTAGGAAGGGAGAGACCAGAGATGAACAACTGGAGAAATAGGAACATAGGATGTCCTTTGAATGTAGATGGAAATTGTCGCCACGTGAGTGAACACTTCTGCTGTCTGAAAGAAGGGAAGTCAGATGACTGAGTGAGAGTGTTGCGGTCAAGTTGAAAGAGCACTGGAATGGGATCCCAGAGGACCTAAGCTTTACTGCTGATAAGTTGTGTAGCCTCCTGCGCGGCCCCACTTTCAATTCAGTTCTAAATTTGTGAAGTCTTTTTTCTATGAACAAGACTGTTTTGTCAGGCTCTGGAGGCTACAAAATGAGTCAGGCAATGTCTCCCCAGGCTCAACAGAGTGGAGAGGCTGGGGCTTCGAAGACAAGTACACAACCCATCCGACCTTAAGTACTGTGGTACTGAGATGCTCCATGTGGGTGGAGATTAAGTGCTACGGAATGGCAATGATGACTGTTGGATCTTGGTCTCTCCAGCTCCATGTGAATTTGCAGGTTCTGCTCTTTCTGCCTGAAGCAAGCAAGGAAGGAAGCTTCATCTGCTTCCTGACACAGCTGGGGTTGGCAGCCGATGAGGCAGGGGCTCCACGAGCTCTCCATTCCAGGTCTGGGACTGTGAGATGTGATCCGTGTCCCTTTGCATGCACCAACAGAGCTGATGAAAGATGCATGGGTGCAGAGAGTTGTAGAGGGGAAAGGAGAGGGTGTGGGGTAGTGGCGATGTCCCTTTCCGCTGTCGCTGGTCTTAATCAATGAAAGGAAGCCAAGCCACAACAATGGAATCCTCCCTCAGCTTAATGTATTAAAATGTTTTACAACTGCCCTTTGCCCTCTCCTCTTCCAGTCTCCCTGTTACCTCCTTATCTATTCTTTCCAGGACTTAGAAAGCGAGAAAAACAAACCTCAAAGGTATAGGGTTTCTTTCCCCTTCCTCCCCTGGCCAGCCGGGAGCACATTTCTTATCATGCTAGCTCTGTTAAGGTTTCCCTGCATCTGCCTTGAGTTTTCTTTCTGTTTCTCCCTCCTTCCCTCCCTCTCTCTGTCTCTGACTCCCTCTACTTTTCTCTGCTTTCTCTCCACCATTAGTCTCTGTCTATCTTCATTTTCTCCCCACTTCCCCAAAAGTCTGTGACAAGATGACACGGGATCTGAAAATCCAGGTTATTTTCTCTCTGAAATTTGCAGACAACAAATAAATTTGATGCAAGAGAAATGAAATGTTTTCATGTCATTTTAATTGCTATATTCCTCTGCATCTTCTCAAACACACATTTTCCAGAGTGAGAAAATGTTTAATTCTAAGTTTGTTTTGATTTTCAACCATGGACAGCAAACATAATGTTCTTTTTCCTGTGGAGTCACTGACAGCTTCATTGGTTTTCAACCTGTCCAAGTGCTTTTTCTTAAATAAGAGCACTAAGGTTTTTCCTTTAAAATCACCATTTTTCAAACGAGGGAGAGATTGCTTCTTTGACGGAGCAGAGTAATAGAATAGACTCTCTTATCTTGATTCCACTTTTCTAAGTTACAACATCGTGGTTTTTGTTTGAGGACGAAAAAAGAAAATCGGTGGGAACATATCTTCTTTCTTCAGCCAAGAGCTATTTTGACTGAGTGTCTATTCAGGCAGTCAGGTGGGTCTATTCCTTCATCCATTCATTCACTGTTTCAACAATAATTTCTTCAGTGATGAACTCAGGGCAGTCATGGGATACAGAGACACCATCCACTCTCATGGAGTGCCTCCTCGTCAGGGAGACAAATACTCAAAAAACAAATAGATGAGTGTGAAGATTTCACATGTGTCAGGTAGGCAGTAGAAGAGAATGACACAATCCAATTTGATGGGATGGGCTGAAGGCTGCTTTGTGGAGGGAACAACTAGTCCCTTAACCCCGAGAGGTGGAGGAGGACACCGTCTATGTATTATTTGAGTGAGAGATGGATAGTAGACAAAACCAGGAGTCCTTAGGCAAAAAGTTCCAAAGGGAGTTAAAATGGATTTCACCCCAATTACTCTGCTTTACCAAATGCCCTTCTTCCTCTTTTCTTTTCCACCCTCCTCCTCTTCTTCCTCTTTACTTTCTGTGTCACATTCTTCCTACTAATTGCTCAGTGTCCTCTTTCTCTCTCATTAAATCTTGAGTCTGACCCAACCTGGAAGAACTCAGTACCAGAAGAAGAAGCAGCGTGAGGGCCGTGGGGAGCCTCCCTTCCCTGCGCTCAGCTCCAGCAGCAGTTCTCGAGCATCCCTGTGCTTCTGAATCACCGCAGGGTTTGTTAAAGCACAGATTGCTGGCCCCACTCACAGAGTTTCTGATTTGAAAGGTGTAGGCAGGGCCGGGGATTTGGTACTGCTCCTGAGTTCCAGTGCTGCCACTGCTGGTCCAGAAGCACACTTGGAGAACTGGCGTTGGATGCCCCAGTGGCTCAGCCAGCAGGTGAGGCTGCTGTTCCCTGGTGCGGGAGGGGTCACCTGCGTGTCTGCTGCCACCTGGTCAACTGTCTCACTGCTGGGGACTTCACAGGTTCTGTTAGGAGGATCTCAGGAGGATCCTCCTGGTCTTTATTTTGACCTTAGGTCCAATACTTTTCCCCTGTCAAACCGATCTCTTCTACTTCTTTTTCCTCCCAGAAATCCCTCCAGGTACATGTTTAGCACTCTTGCCTGTTTTTAAAGCTCTTGGGATTTGTTGTTGTTATTTTCAGTGTGGCTTTTGGAGAGAGGAGAGGCAAATAGGTGGGCACTATCTACCATTTTGAAGTGGAAGTTTGCATGCTACTTTGAGACTTTGGATAAGTAAAGTGAAGGCACTAGGAAATATGAATAAAAATTAATTCCTTCTAAAAAAAAGGCGTGTTCTCCTAGTGCTTTTATGAAATTTCTTCTACGGTCAGTCAGAAACTGGTAAATTTAGTGACTGTATTTTTCTCAGAATCCTCTGAATTTACTTTTTAAATCCTTTGGGAGAAGGAGGAGATTACAGGGGAAAGGCAAAAAGTGGGAAAAAGTGAAGATGCTTTAGTTTATGATTCTTTGTAACCGAGTAACCTGTTTTATCTTTCCTATTTTGAGCAGAGAGAATTGCTATCAGGGTTTCCTACTGTGTTCTTCAGATACTGACATTGGCTTGATTACATTTTAAGGGAATTCTCCTTTGGAAAACAATTTGTATTTGAAAGGCTCTCTTGGAAACTGGAGATTTGGACTAAAACTGGAGAACTGGATGCCAAGAAGGCCACACAGGTTGGTCTTTGGTACCCACTCTCCTGACCCAGGTGAGGCAGGCTTCTTAGCAGGGGGTGGCACAAGCTAAGGGTAATCTTCAACCAAAGACCCGTTCATTTCTGTTCAATGATCAATTATCTTTTCATCTTCTAGTTCCTTCTCAGAGGCCTAAAAACCTCAAAATAAATACCTTGAGGAAGAGGCTGTGGGGTGTGTATGTCTGCTGGGACACGTTTTCCCCTTAAGATCAGATTGATGTGATGTTCAAGATTACAGATTGAAAAAAAAAAAACCCATTATCTGTCCTGTTGACATTTTGCAAAAATTTTTACATATCTACTTTTAATATGTTAAGTGAAAAAAGCTTTTTGGTAGTGTTTTGGCTAAGATCAGAAAACTACATATGGCTCTGAGAAGTTTATTTTGGGTCTCAAGCTGGCCTGTGGTTAGCCTCTGCTTGAACAACTTCATTGAAGAGGCACTTAAGAAATGGAGAGAGAATTTTAAAAAGCAAATTATAGGACATGAAGATAAGGGGAAAGCTGAGGAAGAAAAGGTGCCACTTTATCCTTCAAAATTGAGGGATGGGATGTGATCAAACTATTGACTATGTCTACCTGGCAAATGATATTGAATTTATTCTATTACTTAACCAGCTCAGTATGCTGGTGTCCTTAGTGATTAGGAGGATATGACCATATCAAGACAAACTAACCTTATGGGCAAAAACAATTTATTAGAGAGTTTCAACATATTGGTCGAAGTTTCAATTAAACAGGAAGTTACAATTCTAAATTTGTAGGCACCTAATCACATATAAAGACAAAATTGACTGCTTTGAGGAGAAATTGATGTTTTAAAACATATCTCTCTCAGTAATTGATAGATCCACTAAAAAAGGGATCAGGGACGTAAATGATTTGAATAGCCCAATTATAGCAAAAGCAAACTGGAACAAAAAGAACAAAGTTGGAGGCCTCACACTTCCTGACTTCAGAATAAACTGTAAAGCTATAATAACCAAAACAGCATGGTACTGGCATAAAAATAGACAAATAGACCAATGGAACAGAATAGAGAGCCTAGAAATAAACTCACACACTCACAGCTAATTGATTTTCAACAAAGGTGTCAAGAACATACAGTGGGGAAAGGACAGCTTCTTCAATAAATGGTGCTGGGAAAACTGGATATCCACATGCAGAAGTTTGAAATTAGACCCCTATCTTTCATCATACACAAAAATAAACTCAAAATGGATTAAAAACCTAAATTTAAGACCTGAAACCATGAAACCGCTGGAAGAAAACATAGGGGGAACACTACACAAAATGGGAGTGAGCAGTGCTTTTCTGAGTGAGACTACCAAAGCACAGGCAACTAAAGCAAAAATACACAAGTGGGACTGTATCAAACTGAAAACTTCCACAAAGCAAGGGACACTGTTCAACAAAGTGAAAAGACAACCTACAGAATGGGAGAAAGTGTTTGCAAACTACACATCAGATACGGGGTAATATCCAGAATATATAAGGAACTCAAACAAATTAATAGCATAAAAACCAAAATAACCTAGTTAAAAAATGGGCAAAGGACCTAAACAGACATTTCTCAAAAGAAGACATACAAACGGCCAACTAATCATCCGGGAAAAGCAAGTTAAAACCATGGAAAGATATCATCTCACCCTGGTTAGAATGTCTGTTATCAACAAAACAGAAATTAACAAATGCTGGTGAGGATGCAGAGAAAAGGGAACCCTCCTACACTGCTGGTGGGACTGTAAACTGGTACAACCACTGTGGAAAACAGTGTGGAGGTTCCTCAGAGAGCTAAAAATATATCTACCCGATGACCCAGCTACCTCACTACTGGGTATATACCCAAAGGAAATGAAATGAATATATCAAAAAGGCACCTGCACTCGCATGTTCATCACGGCACTATTCACAATAATAGCCAAGCGAGGGAATCAACCTAAATGCCCATCAATGGATGAATGGCTAAAAAAAATATGGTATATATGCACAATGGAATACTATTCAGCTATAAAAAGAAATGATATCCTATCACTTGTGCAACATGGATGGAACTGGAAACCATCGTGTTAAGTGAAATAAGTCAGGCACAAAAAGACAAATACCACATGATCTCACTCATATGTGGAGTCTAAAAAAAAAAAGTGGTTCTCATAGAAGTAGAAAGTAGAATAATGGTAACCAGAGGTTGGGAGGAGAGGGGGGTAGGGGATAGGAGAAATGTTGGACTAACAGGTACAAAACTATGCTGTCTACCCTAAGCGAATCATTGTGCAGTATATGCATACTGAAAAAACATACTGTAACCTACAAAGATGTACAAATAAATGTTAAAATAAAAAAAATCATCACACACACAAAGAACAATATTTATCTACTGAGAATATACATACACATATATGTATATGTGCATGTGTATATCTGTGTGTAAACTGTACCCAGCTCCTCGAAAATACACATTCTTTTTAAGCACTCATGAACCAATTTAAAATTGATTACTTAGTAGATTATAAAGCAAGCTTACAAATTTCAAAGCCCCTAGCCACAATACGAATAAACTGGAAACTAACGGCAAAAAGATAAACTTAAAATAAACCTCATATACTTGGAAATTAATCATTTAAAAAAGAGACCTATATGGGGGAGGGAGGAGGGAGGGAGGTTTCGGTAATTGGCCACAATAATCAACCACATTGTATATCGACAAAGTAAAATAAAATAAAATAAAAATAATAAAAATACAAAAGAGACCTATGGCTCAAAGAAGAAATTATTATAGAAACTAGAAAATAGTTAAAACTTAATGACAGCAAACACAGAAATACTATACATTAAAACCTGGCAGACATAGCTGAAGTACCTTAGAGTAAAGTTTGTAATCTTACATGCTTATACTGGAAAAGAAGAAAGGCTATGTTACCATCTTAAGAAGATAGGAAAAAAAAAAAAAAAAGAACAGAAATAAATACGAGATAATAGCAGAAATGACGTAGAAATGAAATAGTGAAACAGAATACAAAGACACAAAATTATCAACACTAAAGTTGCTTAAAATGACAACTTCTTTTTTTTTTTTTTTCTTCGAGAAAACTCTGGACCAAATTGATGGTTTGCGTCTAAAAGCACTGTGAACAAAATATTTCATTAGTTGAGGTGAATTGATATAAAATGACAACTTCTAACAAGACAGATCAAGAAAAAAAGAGAAGCCACACACAATATCAAGACGAATAAAGTTCTTAACTACTGATGCAGCAGAGATTAAGTTTTTAGGGAATATTATGATTAACCTGATGTCAAATATGTAAGAAGTTGGGTGAAATGGAAACATTCCTAGAAAAGTATGAATTTTAAAACTGACTTGAGAAGCAATAAACACCTGAAGGGTACTGTAATTTTTAAAGAATGTGACTCGGTAGTTAAAAATCTTCCCACAAAATAAACACCAGTCCCAGATGTTTTTATAAGTAATTTCTACTATACATTTAAGGAACAGATAGTTCCAAGCTTATGCAAACTCTTTAAAAGAACAGGAAAAAAGAGAACGCTTCCCACTTATGAGATAAATATACTCTTTATTTCAAAAGCAGACAAGGACATTAAAGAGGAAGGAAAATCACAGACCATTATCTCTTATAAATCTAGAGCAAGAATCTTAAATAAAGCAGGAGCAATTTTAAATAAAGCAGGAGCAATTCAGAGTCAGCAATGATCAAGTGGAATTTATTTCCAGAGTGATTGATTTAACATTATAAAATGTTAATAGTTTAAGGAGGAAAATCCTATGATCACAATAGATTCAGAAAAAGTATTTGATGAAAGGTACCAGCTATTCATTATAAAACTTTAGCAATCAAAGTTTAGGACAGAACTTCCTTTACCTACAGCAAATATCTTATTAGTGGAGAATTATGGAAAGCAAACCCTTTAAAATCAGGGATGAAAAAAGGGTAGCTGCTCTTACCACTGCTTCAGCACTGCTCTGGAATACAAGCCAGTATAGTAAGGCAAGCAGGTAAAGCATCAGGATCAGAAAGAAAAAAACCCAAAATATCTGTTGTGGATGGTGTGATTTTTTTTTTTTTTACAAAGAAAATGCAAAAAAATTTATAAATCATGAGAAATTTCACACACACACACACACATACGCACACAGGTCTATTAGTTGGGGTCCCTACAGGAGACAGGTGACATCTTCAATGCAGTTTAATGACTGAAAAGGTGCTAGCAGGGCGAAGGGAAACCAACAAAGATGTTTAAAAGCCAGGGCAAGTAACAACAAAGGATCTTAGGGCTGGGGAGTAGGGAAAGGATTGGGAATGGTTAGCAGAGCTTGGAGAGAGTTTCAGCTCTAGGAAGCAGCTACAAGAGGGAGGTGTGGGTTTCAGTAGAACAGCACAGCCAATTGCCTCAAAGAGAGGGCCGGGGGAATAGCAACCAATTTTTACTCTTCCTGCCTTGATCACCTGGTCACTGCTTTCCATTTCCAACCCTCCAGGGAGTCAGAGCTCATGGAGCCTGTTGATGCAGTCCACAGAGTTAGTCTCCTGAGCACAGGACAGGATGGGAAAGGTAGAGGGCACACCTGGAAGGCGAAGGGAGAATGCCCAGCACACGTCTAACAAATGCTGTGAAGGTCCTTTGTGTAGAAACTCATACCGTTGTATTCAGTGACAATAAAGATAGTCAAATAAATGGAGAGAGAGCTGTGTTCCTGGTGGAAAGACATGATAAAAAAGGTTAATTCTCTCCCAAGTGATAACAGATTTAATGCAGTTTTAATAAAAATACCAACAGGATATTTTTTTGCAGAACTTCATAAGCACATTCTAAAATTTAAATGGAAGAGTAACTTGATAAGAATAACCAAGACAATCTTAAGATGAGCCAGGGAGGGCATAGATCTCTACAAGATATCGAGACTTATTAGAAAGTTTTAGCAATTAAGACAATGTCTATTATCCCAGGGAGACAAAAGGAATGGAATAGAGAGCCCAGAAAGAGGCCTACCTAACATAGGAACTTGATACACAACAGAGCTGACAATTACAGACCAGTGTACAAATGACAGATTATTCAACAAGTGGTGCTGGGACAGTTGGTTATGTATGGGGAAAATCATAAAAGTTGTCTTACAGTCCACATTCAAATAACAATACTGAAGCCAGAGGGCAGGGTAATGAAAATGTGAAAGGCAAAAATTTAAAGTATGTAAAAGAAAAACGTAGGAGAGTATCTTTGTGACCCTGGAGGTAGAGTAGGATTTCTCTGACAGGCATAAAGAACACAAACCAAGGGGCAGGGGGTGGGAGTTTAGGGAGTAATCGGGTTAGGGACTCAAAGAATAATTATGATTTTTAATGATGCACATGCTAATAATATTGACTTGATCGTCACATACTGTACACCATAGACATGTATAATCAAAAATAAATTAATTTAATAAAGCACAGACCATAAACAAAAAGATCCATAAATTCAACTGCAATAAAATTAAGACCTACTATCCTTCAAAAGATAGCAGTGAGAGAGTGAAAAGTCATAATCTGATATATTTCAACACTCAGTTGACAAAGGATTAGTATTCTGAGTATATGTGTAAACGTTTACAAATTAATAAGGAAAATATAATCCAATTTATAAAAGGCAGAAAATATGAACAGGTATGACACAGAAGAGGACATGAATGACAATAAACAAATGAAAAATGGTCCACCTTGTCGGTTATCAGGACAATCCACGATGAGATATTATTGCAGACCCTCCATATCGGCCAAAGTTAGAATGTCTCACAGTACTAAGAGTGGGTGGGAGTGTGGAACAAAAGGAGCTTTCAAACACCACTGTGTTTGTGCAAGTTGGTAAAGCCATTTTAGAAGACAATTTATTAGGAATTAGGTGAAACATATAC